>NC_065538.1:21561095-21878764 GCF_932294415.1 Quercus robur
TAAGATGAAGAAGCTCTTATTGAGTGGAGAGAGAGAGAGAGAGAGAGAGAGAGAGAGAGAGAGAGATGTACTTTCAATGATGAAAAAATTTGTACCTAAAAGTCCCGTCGCTAAAAGTCCTGGTGACGAAAAATTTTGTCACTAAAAGTCCGATTTGATTTTTCTTTTTAAAACGTTTCGTCGCTAAATGTTTTCCTCGCTAAAAGCACCATTCAGTGACGAAAACATTTCGTCACTAAAAACACTTTAGTTTATTAAATCATATTTAGTAATAAATAATTTCGTCACTAAAACTATTTTCGGGTACATATAGTGACGAAAAAGTCCGTTACTAAAACTATTTTTAAGAAAATCCAAGCACATATAGTGACGAAAATTTTCATTACTAAAACCATTTCTTACAAAATTTTGCTACATTTAGCGACGAAATATTTTGTCACTAAAACAATTTTTTGTTTCTATATTTGTGAGATGAAAAAATTCATCACTAAAACTTATTTCCTATTTTTATTTTTTTCATGGCTTTGATATTAACTTGTAACCTATCATTAGATTATTAAAACCTCACATTTGAATAATACATTTATTTCAACAACACATTTATAAAAAAAGATCCATATATTCCACAAGTAAAAAATAAAACAAGTATCCAATTCAAATTCCTTCCATACAATAATTATTTGCAACATATACAATAACTTAAGATGTTTTATAACAATACAAAAAGTGTAGCATAATATAATTAGAACTAGCGTAAGATGTCCTCATATGTTTTCAAGTAATGCCAAAAGTAAATCTCCTAAAAGCCACCAATAAGAAATTTGCACATATATAAAAACAATTAAAATTGTAAAGTAAAAATATTAACTATGTTATAAAAAACATTTCTAACAATGCATTAAGAGTAGTCACACCATGTAGTGTGAGTCAATTACTAAAATAAAGTACTAACCAAAAAGTGTTTTAACTTGAAGTTGAACTGCCCCCATAGGTAAGAGCTTCATCATAACCCTTGCTCCTCAAAAAGTTAAGAATATTCTTTTGGACCTCTTCTTGCTTAGCTCGTGCCTCTTGGTCCCTAGCTCACTCCTCTTGGTCCCTAACTCTTGCCTCTTTAAGCTCAATTATCTCATTTTCTAGCCATTGGATATACTCCACTGAGGAATTAGATGACGCGGTGGTTACTAGAGAAGATGAAGGTCTCATGCCAAGTCCTTTTACAATACCGGACTTCTTCTTAAAAACCAAGTTTGAGATCTCCTCTTGTGTAAGGGGAATTGCATTAGGATCTTGACAATGATACTCATGCACTTTGAGAATATTTTCCTATCATTTGAAAAAGAGAAAGAAACAAACAATCACAACATTAATACTACATATGTTATAGTTTTACAAACATGATAGGGATGGAATGATACATATACATATGACGCTTTATCCTCATGGTGTATCCACATATTGTATTTGGATTGAAATAAACATCTCTGAAGATTTTTGCCAATTCAGGAACTTGACCGTCATTATTATTTGTCTGATTAATTAACATTTAAGTGTTAGATAGATGTACTTAATTAATCACAACATGTAATATACTAAGGTTTAAGAAAATGAAAAAACACGCACCTCTTCATCAACCTTAATAGCAAGTGCCTTTATCTCACATATATGTTTGCTTGAAGTTTTCTTCCTATTTTCAAAGTTCTTTCTTGATTTATTCTAATAAACGACATTCAAGATATTTATTAGACGATGAATAAAAAAGTATACATTTACTTCATCTAAGCATTAATCTAATCAGTTTACAACATAATATAGTAAACATTGGATAATAATAATAATATACGCATAAATAATTTACTAGTCAATCCTCATTGGTCCATCTCCCATCAATGAGTTCAATCCACAGTTCAAGTGTGAGTCGTCTTGGTACCATCACCTCGCGAGCGTGTAAGTCGTCCTGGTGCCATTTGTAACTAACTAACATACATATAATGGAACAACAAAGTCATTACAAGTAATGGAACAATAAAGTTATTGTCATTTATTGTACCATATGGAACATCTATTGTACCTTATGGATTACAAAATTAGATGACTCATCATCATTGTCGTCGTCACAATAGGTAGTACATAATCATCATCTACCACAACACTAACTCTACTTCTTTTCCTTTTTGCACAATTGAACTGAACAAAATCCTTTAGAGAAGTTGAGATATGCTTCAATCCCAAAGCATCGAATCTCTCTTGGTTTTGTCTTATTCTATCCAATCTTGTCATCTCATACCTTGGTATGCTACGAGTGTATTAAGCCTTTTTGGGCATTTTTTGAAACTATGTATTGATATGAAAGATAAGTACAACTGCAACTAACTTAACATCAAAGTCCACACCATTATCCATATCAAGCAACTCACAGGTGCAAAATTTGAACACAATTGCTACTAACTCAACACAACAAATGACCACATCAATATCCGTATCAAGTTCAAGATAAGTACAAAACATCTCAATAACAATTACTATTAACTTTACATATCATAGTCTATACCATTATCCATATCAAGCAATTCACAAATGCTAAATTTGAACATAATTACTACTAACTCAACACAACAAATGATCACATCAATATCTATATCAAGTTTAAGATAAGTACAAAATAATTGTTACTTAGACAAGCATAAAACTTTAAGACAAGCACACAATATTTAAGACAATTGTTATGAACTCTACATATCATAATCCATATCAAAATCAACATTAGGTATGTCATGCTCTTCATTTTGATTAACATCTCTTGAAGTTCCACCTTCAAGAATAACCTCAGTTTCAACATCACCCATACAATAGTTAATAATATTGTCCTCAACATTAATAAAGACAACATCAACAATCGTTTTTTGTTGGAATGCGTCACTATCTTCTGTATTATCATTGGATTCTCCACCCCTAATTTCTAGGATATCAAACACTCCTCTATGTTGGATGGATTGCATAATTTTCCAAGATTCACCCAATTTGGTATTTTGAAGGTAGAAAACTTGTCTCGCTTGACTAGAAAGTATAAAAAGGTCATTTTCATATCACCAACTTGTAACATCAATGCTTGTGCAGTGTGCATCGGTTCTTATTGTTTTCCTTCAACTATTGGTACCAGTATTGTACCATTCACACTGGAGTAAAACAACTTTATGGTGAAACACATACTCCAATTCCCAAATTTTGTACAAATGACCATAGTAGTCGTGCATTTCTCCCTTATAGTCCCCTTCGATACATATACCATTATTTTGGGTTACACGACAATTGTCTAGGTCCCTTGTATGGAACTTTACACCATTGACCATATAAACTGTGTACTCCTTCACATGCGGCTTATGACCATTTGCTAATGACCATAGCTGTTTAGTAGTTTTTAGTGACTCGTTAACTTTCAATCTATTCATCTATAATGACATACAACAAGTGATATTAATTAGTAATAAGTAATGACGAAACTATTTAAATGTTTAATTTTTATTAGTGCATGATTAAATTTCAAATGTCTTATACGTTTTCTAAACCACTTAGGAAACTCTTGTCGTTGGATTTGAGTTATGACTTCTCTAGTAGGATTATGCAATGTGCTTTTGTGTTCACTGTTAAAAATAAGGTAATTTATTTTTAGTTAAGCATTGCAAATAATATTCAAAACTTGATTAAGCAAGACATGCATATAAAATCACATACTTTAAATAAGGCTCTAGCTTAAGACTATTGTACAACAAGTACCAACGAGTAGTATCAAGCAATGCACGAGACAAGTTGCCATCATTCCGCCTACCATTTGTAGGTCGGGCAATCTATGAAAAAACTATTAATCCTTCGCTAGATTCATCAAAATCTTTATTTCTTTCTCTTCGATTATACACAATTTCGATTCCATCAATATACAAAGACCAGTTGTTAATACATTCTTTGAGAATGTAAGCCTTTGCAATCGAACCTTCTGGTCGAGCTTAGTTGGAAACGTATCTTTTCAATTTTCTAAAGTGCCTATGAGGAAAAAATACGTATATTATGTGATTTTATACCACATGGGAAATATGCAATTGATGGATGCATTAAAGGATCAATTACCTTTAAATTGGGTACATCCATTGATTTTGTACCGAGCCTCCTAGAATTGCTTCTTAAGGTAAGTGAACAGTAAGGTGGACCATAACATCAAAGAATGCTGGAGGAAAGAACCTCTCAAGCTTGCATAGTATAAGAACTATACGTTCTTCTAGTTTCTCCAATTCACTTTACTTTAGGGTCCTTAAGCATAAGTCTTGGAAGAAGCTGCCCAACTCAAACAATACAATATTAATGTGTTTATGTGCAAACCCTCGCAACCCAATTGGAAGAATTCGTTGTAGTAGCACATGACAGTCGTGGCTTTTTAAACTAGATAATTTACCATTTTTTGCATTTATTGACCTTGATATGTTGGCTGCATAGTCATCCAGATACTTGACTGATTTCAAATAGTTATAGAAACCATCCCTTTCATTTGGGCTTAATGAAAAGAAAGCCCGAGGCTTGTCATATAATCCATCAGGACGTTGTTTCAAATGCAACGTGTGTCTAAAGTTCATATTTTGCAAGTCTATTCGTGCCTTGTCAGTATCCTTGTTTCTCCCTTCAATGCCCAACAAAGTACCGTAAGTACTCTCACTAATGTTCTTCTCCACATGCATGACATCAATAGTGTGCTTAAGCTTCTTATTCTTCCAGTATGGAAGCTTGTACAAAGTACTTACCTTTGACCAATTTGGCTCCCCAATGAGTTGTCTCTTCTTGTTACTTGGATGCTTTCCTAAAATTATATTTGGCATTCTATCTAGCTATTCTTGTATCTTTCCCACTTGCAACTCTAAAGATTTCTTTCGTTTCTCTGATAAACCATTATGCAACTGACTATGTCTCCAATAATATTCCGTAGGCAAATAAGCTCGATAGTTAATGAATCCAATTTTACTTTCCAAAGCTTCTAAATATGGTTTATTGTTGCAAGTGTAACAAGAATGATAACCTTTTGTCCTCCACCCAAATACACTACCAAATCTAGGATAGTCATGTATTGTCCACAACAAAGTTGCACACATTTGAAAATACTCTTTACTATAAGCATCATAAGTTTCTACACCTTATTCCCACAACTCCTTCAACTCATTAACCAATAGTTTCAAGTAAATATCAATCTCATTTCCCGGTTGATGAGGACTAGGAATAAGCAAGGACAACATAAAATATGGCTCCTTCATAACCAACCAAGATTATAGGTTATAGAGGATAAGTATGACAGGTCACATACTATAGTTGCTGTTTATATTCCCAAAAGGGTTAAATCCATCTGTAGCCAACCCCAATCTTACATTCCGAGGTTTGAGGGCAAAATCAAGATGTTGCAAATCAAACTCCTTCCACTCCTCAATATCAGTCGGATGCCTCATTATCCCATCATCCACACGTTTATATATATACCATCTCATGTCCTTAGCTCTTTGCCCTGACATGTACAATCTCCTTAGTCTCGGTGTCAACGGGAAGTAACGCAATACCTTATGAGGAATCTTCTTACCTTGGGCATGTGTATCCTTGTACCTAGGCGCCTCACACACCAAACATTTATCAAGATTTTCATTTTCCTTCCAAAATAGTTCACAATCATTTTTGCATGCATCTATATGCTCGTATGACATGCCCAAATCACATAATATCTTCTTTGCTTCATAAGTTAACCTTGAAACCAAGTTACCTTTCGGTAAAACCTTTGTTAGCAATTCTATCATCATATCAAGTCTCTTATTACTCAAGTTGGTCATTACCTTTACATTCAACATCTCAATAACAAACTTCAAGATACTATAATCAGTGCAACCTAGATACAACTCATGCTTTGCATTCTCCTTAAGTTTGTTAAAATGACGCACTTCCTCATCTTCGGTTGCATTTCTTGGTTCCCCTCTAATTCGGTCACCTACCAAGGCATTGATACCATCCATATGATCACCATCTGACATTTCATTATCATGAATGTTCTCGTTCAATACACGAGGTTCTCCATGATTATACCATTTAATGTAAGATTGCATAATCCCATGATGAAGCAAATGGATACGCACAGTATGAGGAGATTGTCGATAGCAATTCACACAGTGAATACACGGGCACAGAATATTACTACTTAAGTTCACAACCGCTTTTGCAAAATTAATAAATGCATTGACCTCTTCAATATATGGATGACTTAATCTACCATCGGGTGTCTTACCCATTGTCATCCAACTTTTATCCATGTTTGACTACAATTACAAGATGAATGCTACTTTAGTAAAATAAGGACAACTCATGCATAATGTATTCTAACATTTAAGTCTATAAGCTACTTAGATAAAGTTCTATCACATTCATGAATACACAAGTCTATATTAATACTTAAACAAATATACATTGCACACTCAAACACTCCCAATATTAGTTTAAACCACCTTATAACATCATGCAAGCCACCTACTTGCTCCAACACAATAGCCCACCACAAAATCAATTTCCAACATCACAAGTACAGAGTTTTACAAATATTTAAATCAAATAAAATATTATTCATCACATCTAATCAACAAAACTCATTCACATTTGCAAGAATTGAAAAAACACTCCTAATATGTATTTAAATCACCTTATAACACCATGCAAGCCACTCGCTTGCTCCAACACAACAATCCACCACAAAACCAATCACAAGCATCACAACTATAATGCTTACAAGTATTGAAATCAAATAAAATACTATTCATCATATCTAATCAATAAGGTCCATTCACATTTGCAAGAAATTAAAAATACTCTTAAAATTTAAACCACCTTATAACACCATGCAAGTCATCCGCTTGTTCCAACATAACAACCCACCACAAAACCAATCACAAACATCACAAGTATAGAGTGTTTACAAGTATTGAAATCAATTAAAGTACTATTCATCACATCTAATCAATAAGGTCCATTCACATTTGCAAGAAATTAAAACACTCCCAATATGAATTTAAACCACCTTATAACACCATGTAAGCCACCTGCTTGCTCCAACACAACAACCCACCACAAAACCAATCACAAACATCACAAGTATAGAGTGTTTACAAGTATTGAAATCAATTAAAGTACTATTCATCACATCTAATCAATAAGGTCCATTCACATTTGCAAGAAATTAAAACACTCCCAATATGAATTTAAACCACCTTATAACACCATGCAAGCCACCCCCTTGCTCCATCACAACAACCCACCACAAAACCAATCACAAACATCACAAGTATAGGGTTTTATAGGTATTTAAATAGAGTTTACTTACTATGATCAAGCTAAGTGTACAAGTTTGATTTGTTGACTAAGCTTTGGTCTTTAACTTTCACAGGTCTAAGCCGCTTTCTATTCCCCCACAACAACCCAAACAATCACTAACCTTGTCATCACATTCAACCAGAAACCTTTTCACCAATACTAAAAAAAAAAAAGCCCTCAAATTATGTCACCAATGGGCATTCATCAAAAGCCTTTACAAACTATATGCGAAGAAAATTCAATTTACGGGTCTCCTATTCACCAAACCCATATAGAAAACAATACAAATAATATCAACAAAGTGCACAGAGAGATAAACTCCAAAAACAATTCAATTATGTCACCATGTCCATTCCTAAAGTATTAAGCATTAATTTGACTTACAAAAGGTTCCTATCAGAAAGGCATTTCCTGTAAAATGAAAAAAAAAAAAGGAAGAGAGCAGTCAGTACAACTCAAACATTAAAAAAAATTTCAACATGCATATCGCCGAAGCAAGTGCCGAACACAATTTGCTACTGAATTCTTATTTACAAACAAATAAAGATAACCATAGCCATTCAGATAGTCTCTGTTTGGCTGCTCATAGAATGCATGTAAATGAAAAAGAAAAAAAAGAAAAAAGAAAAAGAAAAAAAAAGAGCTAAAATAAAAACGAATAAACAAAACAATACCAAAAACCTTTCACATTACAAATTCACAGTATTTACCAATGAACATTAAGAGAGACACAAATGGAGCAGAGAAATGGGAAAAGGAGATGAAGAAATAAGCAATGGGTATTCTTTGAAATTGTGAAATAGTAGAAAAAGGATGAGTGACTTACTATGGCGATGGGAACGGAGTTTGTGATGGCTCAAATCGGCGACAAAATGCTCGAATTGGTGACAGTTGGTTTTCTTTTAGGTTATCGGCGACGGTGGGCTTATTGGTGATGGTTGCATTATCGGCAATGGTGAGTGGGCTTATCAGAGATAATTGAGTTCATTTGGGCGATGATTGAGTTCATTTGGCTTATCGGAAATGGTTGGGTCATCGGCGACGGTGAGTGGGATTATCGGCAACGGTTGGGTTCATCACAAGTATCAGCGACGATTGGAGCTTAAGAGTCAAGCTTGGTACTTTTTTGTTTTGGTATTGAAATGGGGCTAGTTTGGGAGTATTTATATTGAAGTCTTTAGTGACGAAATGTTTTCGTCGCTATTGCCCACTTCTAGCGACGAATTTCGGTTTCGTCACAAAAGGAGACAAAATTTGTTACACTTTTAGCGACGACTTTAATTTCATTGCTATAACACTTTTAGCAACAAATTTTAATTTCGTAACTAAAGAAACCATATTTTGTTAATATTTTTAGCGACGAAATTCAAATTTTGTCGCTATAGCATACTTTTAGTGACGAATTGTGATTTCGTCGCTAAAACTGTGAAATGAAAAACCATGATTATTTTTAGTGACGATTATTTTTAGTCACTAAAGCTTCCTTAAAGCGACGAAATAATTTTCGTCGCTAATACTATCCACAGCAATACCTACAGTGACGAAATATTTTGTCACTAAAAATTTCAACTTTTAGCGACAAAATATTTCGTCGCTATAGATTAATTAAGTTTGTGCCAAAGTTTTCCCTATTGGCACCCATTTTTCAGATCACAATAGTTACGGAATTTATTTTTCATCTCTAAATGTTATAATTTTTTTCATTATTAGCGACAAAACTCATATTTCGTCACTAAATCTGTATTTTTAGCAATGAAAAATTTTTCCTCACTAATTTTCATCGCTAAAAATACATTTTGTTGTAGTGGAGAGAAGCATTATTGCAATATTCATCCCTTTTTTTTTTGGGTATCAAGACACATTAAATGAGTAGCACGTACTTTGCAAATTGTGATATAAGGGTCGTCATTTGGAATAGGGGGGCATGAGTAATACCGCTAAGCATGAAATGGCCTGTGTATGATAGGTTCCCCAAAAAAGGGAAAAAAATTCACCAAATGGAAGAGAATAGATGCTATCGAAAGCAGAGTATGTTGCATTATTGCATTCATTAGAAAGGGGTGCTTTCAACTTGAAAACTTTGTTTTGCAATTTGATTCCCAAGGGCTATGTATGTCTTATTTCTTTTGAATTAGGATTTTTTGGGTAATTGTTTTGCATGGTCGGTTATTGTTGTAACTAATTCCATAAAAAAAATAAAAAATTTGGAATCAGTCTTTTTTTTTTTTTTTTTTTTTTTTTTTGCTGAAATTGATTTAATGAGTTTTTTTTTTTTTTTTTTTTTTTTTTTTTTTTTTTTTTTTAAAAAGAAAAAGAAAAAGAGAAGAAAAACAAATAAAGACAAACAAGGTCTCTTGACGGAATAGAAATCTTATGTCTCACTTGTTGTGTTGCAAAATAAATGAGTCTATTATATTTTTACCCATTTTAGAAGAAAAAAAAATTGCTCTAAGATAAAATTATATTCTGGACTGATATAAGGGTGTGTTTGTTTGGAGGTGAAGTAGGGTGGATAGAAAAATATGGAGAGAAAATGGGAAGGAAAACTTTTTTGGAGTGTGTTTGCTGGTTAGGTGGAGAGAAAGAAAAATAAATGGCGGGACTCAGTATTTTCTCCCTAGAACTACCAAAAAGTTTTCTCTTCAAAATGGAGAGAAAATTGAAGAGAGAAATTGGGCATCATTTTTAGATGAAAATGCCCATGTACAATTGCATCTTCACCCACGTTGCTTTTCTTTACACTTTTTCTTTTCTTTTCCTTTTTACTTTTGATTTACTGGGCAACGTTGACTGCCTCTCCTTCTTCTTCTTCTTCTTCGTTTTTTTTTTTTTTTTTTTTTTTTTTTTTTTTTTTTTTTTGTGTGTGTGTGTATTTTTTGTTTAGATGTGTTTTTTTCATGGACATGATTTATATTTTTTAATAAATTTAGGCGATTGGTTTTTTTTTGGTTGTTTATCACTTTTTTTAGTTTTAATTGGGTATCATTTTTTAACAAGGATATATATGTAAATTTATATAAACTCACTTATACGTAAATTTATATAAACTCACTTTTTCTTACTCTCTATTTTTCCACTCCCAACCAAATAAAAATGAAGGAAATTAAAATCTTTTCTATCCTCCCAATTTTCCATCCTTTTATCATTATTTATTTTCCCACTTTTCTACCCCTCCAACCAAACGGACTCTAAGTGTATATGTGTATAAAGGTCCCTTCTGGAGAGTATGCGAAGTGCAAAATTAGGTGGAAGCATGCAAAGAGCCGTTTGTTTTGGGCCAAAAGTTGTGTGGTTCATATAAACCATTTGAATGTTCAATGTTCCAAGAGTCAATCTAGTCATCGTTCGAAGACCATTTATTTTTTGGATAATACACTCTTCGAAGACTTGTCTCTCTCTGTCCCTAATAGAAGCATGAAACCCCAACAAAACATATCCATGATTTGGACTGGACCCTGCCAAATTCAATTATACAACCAATTGCGTCCTTCTAGCGTCTCGTAAAAAATATGCTTATTTGAACGTTACAGATAGTACATAGCTTTTCTTTTTCCCAAGTATTTTCTCATATCCTACTGTACAATATTCAGTTTTGAAGTATATGGGTAGTTAAGTGCACACGAAAAACCCTATTTTTTATTTAGCCAAAAAATATTTGTCAAATAAGAGAATGCGGCATTAATAATAAAAATGAATAAAAAAAAGGGTAAAGATAAATAAATAAATAAGAATTTTTTGTTTTGTTTTGTTTTTTTTTGCTTAATTTTCTTTTACCACTCTTTTGTGAAACCTTGGGTTGGGACAGATTCTGGTCTTTGTGCTTTAAATCTTGTGTCATTTTTTTTTTTTTTTTGATACAAGATATAATTTATACTTTAACCTAATTTAAGTGTATATGTGTGTAAAGCTCTCTCTTGAAAACTTGAACCCCGACTCTTGCCCCCCACACCCCACAAGCACTTGTGTCATTCTTAACTCATAAACAAATGCAAAGAGTCGTTTGAAGTGGGGTCAGTCATAACACCACTTCACTTGCATTCAGCAAAAAAAAAAAAGGGGGGGCATATACAGGGCTGTGTGTACAACGGAATGGTTTAATCTTTTTCCTGCAACAAAAGTGAAAACTCTAGTGTGTGTGCTTCATCGGACCACAGCCCTATTTTGGTCCTTCCCGATGGGATTAGCTTAAAACCTCAACGCCCCTGGCGTTTTGAAAATATTTGGTTAGAAGAGCAAGGCTGCCATGACACAGTGAAGAACGCCTGGAAGACCATCTCCTCGGAACCACCTATGGCCAAAGTTATGATGAACGTCGATACATGCAAAACTCAGTTGCGTGATTGGAGTAAGAATTCTTTTGGTAATGTGGTAAGTGCATTGGCAGAGAAAAAAAAGAATCTAAAATTAGCGGAAGAGGATGCAACGAAAGGAGGGAGTGTGGAGTTTTTTCTTCAATTAAAAACTGAAGTGGCAGATTTGCTTAGAGTGGAAGAAAAAATGCGGCAGCAGCGTAGTCATGTGCATTGGATGATCTCTGTGGATAAAAATTCTAGCTATTTCCATAACCGGGCGTCTCAGCGTTTCAGGAGAAACAACATTACGGAACTCAGAGACTCTCGGGGAAGAATAGCTTCAGGTGATGAAAAAGTTTTTGAGATGATTATTGAATATTACAATCAATTGTTTACTACCTCTAATCCGCATGACATTGAGGAAGTTGTCCAACATACAAAAAAGGTGGTGTCCGATGATATGAATAATTGTTTAACCAGAAATTTCTCAAAGGATGAGGTGGAGAAAGCCTTGAAGGAAATGGCCTCGCTAAAAGCTCCGGGCGTAGATGGAATGCTGCCAATCTTTTTCCAACATTATTGGGAGAGCATTGGGGACGACGTAGTCAAAGCTGTGATTTCTTGTCTAAATTCGAATTCAATTGAACCAGGTTTGAATCACACTTTTATTACTCTAATTCCTAAGGTGAAAAGCCCCGAATTTGTTACTGAATTCCGTCCAATTGCTCTATGTAATATTTTGTATAAGCTTGTTTCGAAAGTTTTGGCCAATAGGTTGAAGAAAGTGCTACCCCATATTATCTCAAAATCTCAGAGCGCCTTTCAATCGGACAAAGCTATTTCCGATAACATTTTGGTGGCCTTTGAGACGTTGCATCACATGAAAAGAAAAAGAACGGGAAAAATGGGTCATATGGCTTTAAAATTGGATATGAGTAAAGCATACGACCGGTTGGAATGGGTGTTCCTGCAAAGGATCATGGAAAAAATGGGCTTTGACTTGAAGTGGATAGGATGGATTATGGAGTGCATAAAATCCATATCCTATTCGATCTTAGTCAATGGCGAACCTAAAGGTCATATAGTGCCAACTCGAGGTATTCGGCAGGGTGATCCTCTCTCCCCTTATCTTTTTCTAATATGTTCCGAAGGTTTAAATGGGTTAATTGATCATGCAGTGGACAACAAGCATATTGAGGGGGTTTCCCTTTGCAGAAATGGTCCAAAGATTTCTCATCTTTTTTTTGCAGATGATAGTGTATTATTCTGCCGAGTTAGGGTGGGGGATGTGGAAAAAATTCAGTAGATATTGGGGAAATATGAACGTGCATCCGGTCAAAAAATTAACTCGGATAAAACGACCCTCTTTTTCAGTAGCAATGCCTCTAGTGCCATAAAGGAAGAAATAAAAAATTTGCTTGGGGTGGCCGAAATAAAGGAGTATGAAAGGTATTTGGGCTTACCGACGGTGGTTGGGAGGAAAAAAAAGGCGAGCTTAAATTTTATTAAGGATATGGTGTGGGGTAAACTCCAAGGGTGGAAGGAGAAATTATTGTCGCAAGCGGGCAAAGAAGTTCTTTTGAAGGCGGTGGTTCAAGCCATCCCTACGTTTGCAATGAGTTGTTTTCAATTACCTATTGGGCTTTGTCAAGACATTGAGATGCTCATTCGGAAGTTTTGGTGGGGTCAAAGGGGTGATAGGAGAAAAATTCATTGGAAAAAATGGGAGGTCTTGTGTCAACCAAAGAGTGAAGGGGGTCTTGGTTTCAAAGACTTATGTAAATTCAATAAAGCCATGTTGGCTAAACAAGTGTGGAGATTGATTCATGATAAGGAGCCTCTTTTTTACAGAGTGTTCAAGGCAAAGTATTTTCCAAGTTGCTCAATTTTTGAAGCTAAAAATTCTACGGGCTCTTTTGCATGGAAAAGTATTTTGTGGTCTAGAGATTTAATTAACAAAGGAGCTTTCTGGAGAGTAGGCAGTGGTGAATCTGTTCGGATTTATAAGGATGCTTGGCTTCCTAATCCTGATGGTCGAATCAGCTCTCCAACCTCATTGACCTGTGCTTTTTTCCACCTGATGCAAGTCTCATTAAGTCTATTCCCCTGTGTTCTACTCCTCAACCCGATACTTTGGTTTGGAGAACAGAAAAATCGGGTTGCTATTCGGTAAAGTCTGGTTATAAACTCCTGTGCGAGCTCCATAACTTTGATATGAATTGGCCCCAAGTCTCGGACTCGCAAAAAGGCTTCTGGAAAACCATATGGAAGCTAAAGGTCCTCGGGAAGGTCAAGCATTTTCTCTGGAAAGCTTGTACCAACTCGTTGCCCAATAAAGATAACCTTATGAAGCGAAAAATCCTCCAGGAATCGGGCTGTGCTCGCTGTTCTGGGGACTCGGAATCTGTTGTGCACGCTCTTTGGAGTTGTAGTTGCGTCCAAGTTGTTTGGGAGTCTGATTTCGGATGGGTGGACATGAGCTTAATGGCCCCTGTCTCTTTCTCGGAAGTTCTACAAAAAATCCGAGTCAAACCGTCGCTGCTTCCGTTATTTGCTGTTACAGCGTGGTCAATTTGGTATCAAAAGAACAAAGCTTGCCTCAATGATAATCCCCTGCCTATTCGCAATATCGCTAATTATGCCAAGAACTACCTTTGTGAATTCAGGGAGCTAGACAATCAGCATTCCCATAGACGCCGAGCTTCTCCTACCAGATGGCAACCTCCTAGTGCGGGTTCAGTGAAAACTAACTATGACGGTGCCATGTTTGCGGAATCTAATATGGCCGAAATTGGGGTAGTAGTCCGCAACAGTGAGGGCTAGGTGTTAGCTGCCTTATCCGAGCAAATCGTGAAACCTCCAACAATGGAAATCCTTGAACTCCTCGTTGCCAGGCGTGCCGTAAGCTTTACCGCTGAGTCGGGTTTTGATCAGTTTATATGCGAGGGTGATTCTGAATCTGTGGTAAACTCCTTAAGGCGAACCGGCATGGAGAATTCTCGAGGCAGGCATCTCATCAAGGATATTGCTTACTTATCAAACTCATTTCGGAGTATATCTTTCGCTCACGTACGTCAGCAAGGTAATGCGGTCGCTCATGCCTTAGCCCAACGAGCGAGACAATTTTTTTCTTCTCTTATCTGGTTGGAGTGTGTTCCAACAGATATTATGTCTTTTGTATTGGATGATTCTTCCTCTTTTGCTTAATATATATCAGCAAGTATCCATTTCTCAAAAAAAAAAAAAAAAAAACCACTTGATTGTTCAATGTTCCAAAAGTCGTCTATCTCTATCCCTAATAAAAGCATGAGAACCCTACGAAACATCCATGATTTTGAGTAGACCCTAGCAAAATCTAGGGATGGCAATTTATGCCTAACCCACAAGTACCTGAACCTACCTGACCCTAATGGGTCGGGTTTTACCCAGTTTGATAAAGAATAGGGTCGAGTATGGGTTTTTTTTAAAAAAAAAAAAAAAAAAAACTGAAATGGGTTCAGGTTTTGTCAAAAACCTGACCCAACTTAGTTAGCCTAAATATAAAATTACAAAAAAACTTACCTATATATATATATCACAACCCTAACCTAAAACTCATTTCTCTCCTTTCTCTCTCAACTCAGCCGCCTCTCTCTTTTCTCTCTCAACTCAGCCACCTCCCTAATTGACTCTCACTCTCACTTGCATCTCATCTAGTCCTTACAGACTCTCACCCTCACTCAAACACTTACATCTCATCATCACCCTCACTCTCATTCACTCATCGACCCACCCTTAGCCTCGTGGAGGAGCACAATTCTCGTGGTGGCTGTCGTTTTTGTCATAGAGGAGCACGCGGTCTGAGTTCTTCTTCTTTTCTTTTCTTTTTGGTTCTTTTTTGGGGGGGGGGGGGGGGGGGAGGGAGGTTCATTTCCTCTCTCAATAGTTTTTGTTTTTGGGTATTTGTTTGAGAATTTAATATGTAAAAATCGGAGTGAATGTTGTGTTAATGTAAAAATATGTCCATAAATGATAAATGGAGTTTTGTTCCTCTCTCAGTAGTTTCTATTTTTGGGTATTTGTTTGAGGATTCAATATGTAAAAATCGGAGTGAATGTTGTGTTAATGTAAAAATTTGTCCATAAATGTAAAAATTGGAGTTTTGTTTCTTCCATAAATGATAAATGGAGTTTGAGGATTTAATTTTAGCAAGACTAATAACAATGTTGATTGATTTGTGTTTGTGTTTATGTTTGGGTTTTTTTTTTTTTTGGTTTATTTATTTATTTATTTATTTTTTATAAATAAGATTGTGTTGGATTGGGCCACGAATTAGGCCTAGAAGTGGCTGGACGGGGCTCGCAGAGACCCGACAAGCCGGGTTTGGGGCGAAAAAAAGACCTGTTTATTAAATGGGCCGGGTCTAGGTAACAGGGCAGGACCCGCGGGTTGGGTATAGGTATCAAAAACCCCAGCCCGAACTCGACCTATTGCCATTCCTACCAAAATCAAAACAAGTTCTCTTTTAAGACTTGGGAGGGTTTTGCAAAAGGTAAACAGGCGGATTCGTTTATATGCAAATAAAAGTGAAATGTCAATTTGTATAGAAAAAATTAAAATTTGAATATTAAATTTGAGAGTATGTGATGGACGGAATTAAAGCATTCATGTCAATTTGTGTATAATAAAAAAATATATAAATTTAAATCTTTTTGTTTAAAAATGATCCATATCAATCCGTATATAATTGTGTAAATTTACAAGTTTGTTATAATAACCATATAAATTTAAAAATATGTCTTTCTTTATGTATCTCGATGATGAAGGAAGAGAGTGGGTAGTGGTTGTTATGTGTAAAGAAAGAGAAACAATTTAAAAAAATCAAGAAAAATTGATGTATATCGAGGATGATGGTTATTCTTTCTTTATGTATCTTGAGGATGAAGGAAGAAAGTAGATGGTGATTGTTGTGTATGAAGAAAGAGAAACAATTTAAAAAACCATGAAAATTGATATTTTAATAAAATCTAGTGTAAAATAGATAATCTGATATGGAGTGTTTTAAAAAATGAATATGAAAAATAGAAAAAGTATATTCTTATTGTTAGGGTCATATTTCTATACATTGGCTTATCCTTTGACAAAACACACTTTACTTGTAATTGGGTAGATCTAAGTTAGGTTTAATGTATCAAGAACTATGTTGCTCAAGCATAACAAGTGGTATTATTAAAGACATTAAAATTGATCAAAGAAACAAGTGAAGAAAACTAGTTTTAGTAATTCTCGATATTAGGCTCGACACTAGCATCTATCGAGAATTAATGGTAAAACTCGACACACGCTCGATCTATCGAGACTTATGATTTCAGAAATCTCATATCTGAAATTCGACCAATGATGACTTGGATGATTAGGGTTTTTCTCTCTACAACCCTAGACCATATAAAAGACTTATTTTAAAGTCATTAAAGACATAGAGACTCAGTTAGAGAACTCATATACTCTGTGAAAAGCTACTGCATTTTGTACGCCTTAGGGATTTGTAACCAAGTACTTCCTAACCTTCAACGTGCTTTGAAGCGAAGAACTTTGCAGCCAACAACAATCAATCAGTTGCTTGGAGTTAGTCATGTACTGGGATCCGTGCAAAAAAAGAAGTCTCTACAAAATCAAGTCCAATTGGGGATTGAAGTAAAGATTCAACTGTAAGTTGGTGTTTTAGGATAGGCCAAGGTAGTGGGAAGATTCCTTATACTTGTAACCGCTTGATTATTGATTAGTGAATTCTTGGGAGTAATAACCTGAAATTCACCTGGTGGGGTTTTTGCCTTGTGAGAGGTTTTTCCCATTCGTCAACAAATCGCTGTGTCATTTAATTTCTGCTGCATATTAGTTTATTTGGTGATTTGTTGGTTCCTCCACAATTTGCATATAGTTTGACCTAATTAATCAATTTGGGTAATTGAATTAATTAATCGGGGTTAATTTATAACTCAACACTTTTGCTAAAATAAACAGAAATTTTTGCACGAGCTAATACAAATACTCTTGGGGTGAAACGATGCACCAAATTATTTAAAATTTCAAGAAAGAAAAATACTCATAAAATGGAAATAAAATTTTAGATATATTATAGAGAAAATTAAAATGTTTAACATATTCTAGTCTTGAGCTTTAAGTCATGTGTCAGTCATAACTCGTAAAAGCATGCAAAGAGCCGTTTGTTTTGGGCCAAAAGTCATGTGGCTCATTTAAGCCATTTGAATGTTCAACGAATCAATGTTCGAAGAGTCGTCTCTCTGTGCCCCTAGTGAAAAGCATGAACCCCATCCATGATTTGGACTTTGGAGTGGACCCTCAATTATGCAATCAAATATACTTATTTGAATGTTTCAGATACCACATGGTTTTTTTTTTTTTTTTTTTTTTTTTTTTTAATTTTTTTTTTAAATGGGTGGGAGTTGCATTTTTTCAACTTTTGAATCCCAATCATTTACAACTATTGCACAACGTATTGTACCTGATCTCAATCCTCCCAAGTATGCTCTCATATCTAGCTGTATAATATTTGGTTCTGGATGATATTATTTCTAGGTTTTAAATAAAAGAAGTTGCATATTCTCAAGAAATAAATAAATAAATAAATAAATAAAGGCTAAATTGTAAACTACACCTCTAAAGTTTTGGATGTTTGTATTTTAAACTCTGAAATTTCAAATTTTGGATTTTATCTCTTGAAGTTTAGGCATGTTTGGATTTAACACTTTGAAGTTTCTGAGTTTAAATTTTACACCCTAAAGTTTAAGAGTATTTGGATTTTATAGCCTGAAATTTTAGAATTTGAATTTTATCCCCTAAAGTTCTAGAATTTAGATTTTACCTCCTGAAGTTCTATTCCATGTCATTAGTAGCCCCCTGTCCATACTTTCCATTTAATGACACATAAACTTGCCACACGCATGTTTTACAATAAAATGATTCCACATCATTACAACACATTTTGATTTCAAGTTTTCGTTCCAGTTTATTTCACAAATTTGGATGATTCTCAACCCTCTCAAGATAAAACTTAAGGCAGTTATAAACTAGTTTAAATATAAATATAAATATATATATATATCAACTAAATAGATTTTATCTATTTGTATCATGTCCTCAACAAAATAACCCCATAACTTTCTACCGAGGTTTTCAGTAATCAGCTAGATTATCAAACCTACAAATCAAAGTTATGCATAGTGTATGTTAGTGTATAGCTTAGACTAGTTTAGCCCATTGGGCTTAGCCCAGTATACTGTACTTGTAGTTTACTCCTTTTACTTGTACTGCACACATATCTAGCCTATATAAGGCTCTCTATTGTACATTATTTCACACATCAATATACAGACTATTCAGTCTTTCTCACACTTTATATTCTTAACATGGTATCAGAGCCAATCCTCTGACTTCGTGGTTCCTGTGGACATCTCCGGCGTTCTTCCGCTGCCCTCGCCTTCATCCAGTAGCCACTGTCAGAAGCGAGTCACCGCCGTCACGCCCACAGTCCCAGCAAATCTCGGATCGCATTGTTCTGCTCATCCAACTGTCAAAGCAAAGGCATTGACTGACAGAACAGACAATCCCGAGCAAAACCCAACCAAGAACGGCCAGAAAACACTTCACACGCGCCCCCACGTGCCGCCTGAAGTTTCTGCCTCACGAGCACGTGCTCCACGCGCCGTCACTCTCACTCACGCGCCCCCACGCACCAGACCAGCCGTTCTCCACGCGCCACACGCGCCCCACACGCCAGCTCCGTTTCGCGAACTGCCACGTCAGCCCTAGTGTGACGTCACCCTGCCACGTTAGCACACGTCAGCCGTTGACTGGATCAGACTTGACCGTTGACTTTGACCGTTGATCGTTGACCGTTGACCAAGTCAAAATTTTTCAACAGGACCTGTCTTGCTCAATTTTTCGCGTAGATTCTGATTTTGGACTCCGTTTCTGCATTTGAGGTATCTAAATATCACTTCTTGGTCATTTTCTTCATTATGGCTCAACAAAGTGAACGAGATATCATACGTCCTATCACCATCATGTTGGATGGTCCTACTAGCTATCATGCATGGTCTCAGAATATGACCGTCTTTCTCAAGGGTCGTAAACTGTGGAGATATGTGACTGGTTCAATTCCTAAGCCAATACCAAACCCTAAGTCCAAAGCCACAGCTGCTGAAGAGCCTTACAAGACTGCTGTTACAACAGATGATTATGAAGAACGTCTAGAAGAATGGGAGAGTATTCAGAGTAAGATCTTATCTTGGTTTATCAATACCTCTATTCCCTCCATTCATAATCTTCTTCCTCGTCTTGAAACTGCTGAGGCTGCTTGGAAATTTTTGGCCGATCGTTATAACTGCACTAATGATTCAAGCTTGGAGTTTCACATTGAATCAAAGCTTTATCAAATGCGCCAAGAGACAGGTCAGTCTATTTCTGATTTTTATTCTCAGACTTCTACTATGTGGGAACAACTCTCTGCTGCAGATCCTCCACTGGTGTGTTCTAAGGACATTGAGCTCTTTGTCAAATATCGGGATTGCCGTAGATTTATGCACTTCATGATGGGTTTACGTGAGGATTTTGAGCCTACTAGGGCTTCTCTACTTACCCGGTCTCCTACTCCTTCTCTTGATGCTGCAGTAAAGGAGCTCATTTCTGAGGAGAATCGTCGGCCCACTTATCACATGACATCATCTGATCATGTCTTGGCTACACCCTCACCACAGCCTCCCATTGTTGCATTCACTGCTCCTCCGCGAATAAACTCCGGGCGTCCCACCTCTCAGTCTTCCAAAGGTGCTCACTGCAAGTTTTGCCGTGCCAAAGGCCATGACATCTCTGTTTGTCGTAAGCTACAGAAATTTGTGCAAGAACAGAATAAAGCTTCTCTTCCTCAGGCAGCTGCTGTATGTCCTTCAGATCCATCGGTTCCTACAGGTCCATCTTTGGCTTCCTCACTTACTACGGCTGATATTGAGGCAGTTGTTCAACAGGTTTTATCCCGCACTTCCACTGCCCTTTCTGTCACCCCAGGTAAACAACCTTGGTTTTTTGATACTGCATGTTGTAACCATATGACTCCTGATGAATCCCAATTTTCTGATAAGGCACCCTTAGAATATCCAATCACCATTTACACTGCTGATGGAACTCCTATGCCTGTTAGTCATAAAGGAACAATCTCTTCTCCTTGTTTATCCCTTAGTGACACTTTTCATATTCCAAAGTTATCCCTCAATTTGCTTTCTGTTGGTCAACTTTGCGAATTAGGCGTAAATCTTCTATTTACTAATCATGGTGTGGATGTGCAGGATCCCCGGACGGGTCAAGTGCTTGGGACAGGCCGTAAGGTTGGTCGCATGTTTGAGGTTCATGACTTGAAAATTCCTTCACAAGTTGTTTCTGCAGCTACTACCACTGCCACCTCCTCACCTGATCTATGGCATGCTCGTCTTGGTCATCCATCCTTATCTCGTCTTCAATTGTTAGCTTCTCAAGGTCATTTAGGTTCAGTTCAGTTTTCAAAATTTGATTGTACTTCCTGTCATTTTGGTAAACAAACTAAATTGCCATTTAATAAAAGTGACTCCTTTTCTTCTGCTCCTTTTGATCTTATACATTCTGATATTTGGGGTCCTGCACCTGTTCCCACTGAGGGGGGATCTAAATATTTTGTCATATTTGTGGATGATTTTTCTCGGTATACTTGGATTTATCTGCTTCACCATAGGTTTGAACTTGTGTCTATTTACCAAACATTTCATAAAATGATTGAAACACAGTTCAATCGCACCGTTAAAGTCTTTCGATCAGATAATGCTCAAGAATATAATGATAAATCTTTCCTATCCTTTTTAGACAGACATGGTACTCTTCCTCAGCGGTCTTGTCCTTACACCTCTCAACAAAATGGTCGTGCAGAACGAAAACATCGTCACATTCTTGATGTTGTCCGCACCCTTCTCATTTCTGCCTCTCTTCCTGAGCGATTTTGGGGTGAGGCCGCACTCACTGATGTGCACACTATTAATCGTATTCCTTCATCGACTACACACAACAAATCACCATTTGAGCTTCTCTATGGTCAAACTCCTGACTACTCCTCTCTTCGGGTTTTTGGTTGTGCTTGCTTTGTCTCTCTTCCTCCTCATGAACGAACAAAGCTCCAACCTCGTACTCGTCTCTGTTGTTTCCTTGGTTATGGTGTGTCTCAAAAAGGGTTTCGCTGCTATGATCCCATTTCTCATCGCCTTCGTGTCTCCCGTCATGTTGAGTTTTGGGAACATCGTCCTTTCACGAGTCTTCAGCAGTTTCCTACATCTTCTTCCTCAGAGTCTCCTATTTTTACTGATCTTTTCCCCCCTCTCTATCCTGAACTTATGGAGGATTCTTTAGCATCGACTGCCTCTCCAGACGACTCATCTCCGGTTCTGTCTCCAGCATATGACCCGCCTGTCTTGGATCCTGTGGCACCACCCTCTCCTGAGTCTCCTATTGGTCCTGAACTTCGTCGTTCCACTCGGGTAAGCATTCCTCCCCCCTATCTCACTGATTATCATTGCTTTTTTGCTCTTGCCACTCTCTATGAACCTCACACCTATCGTGAGGCTCATACTGACCCTCTTTGGCAGCAAGCTATGAATGAAGAACTAAATGCCCTTCATAAGAATCACACGTGGGATATGGTTGATTTGCCTCCTGGTCAGTCTGTAGTAGGTTGTAGGTGGGTTTACAAGATCAAGACCAAGGCTGATGGATCTGTTGAACGATACAAGGCTCGCCTAGTTGCCAAGGGCTTTACTCAGGAGTATGGTATTGACTATGAGGAAACATTTGCTCCTGTTGCTCGTCTTACATCTGTTAGATGTCTCATTGCTGTGGCTGCTGTTCGCCATTGGCCTCTTTATCAAATGGATGTGAAGAATGCTTTCCTCAATGGAGACCTCCATGAAGAAGTGTACATGCAACCACCCCCTGGCTATCCACACTCAGGCAATCAAGTTTGCCGCCTTCGCCGTGCTCTTTATGGCCTTAAGCAGGCTCCTCGAGCTTGGTTTGAAAAGTTTAGCTCAGTTGTTGCTCAGCAGGGTTTCACTTCGAGTCCTCATGACACTGCTCTCTTTGTTCGAAGATCCTCTGCTGGTATCACTCTTATTCTTCTTTATGTTGATGATATGATTATTACTGGAGATGATTCTGCAGGTATCCGTTCTCTACAGAACTTCCTTAGTCAGCATTTTGAGATGAAAGATTTGGGCACTCTCAGCTATTTTCTTGGGCTTGAGGTTACCTCATCCTCTGATGGATACTATCTTTCCCAGGCTAAATATGCTTCTGATCTTCTCTCTAAAGCCGGTGTCACTGATAACAAGACTGTTTCCACTCCTTTGGAATACAATGCAAAGCTCACACCCTTGGACGGTGAACCTATATCCGATGCTACTCGCTATCGTCAGTTGGTTGGCAGTTTGATTTATCTCACTATTACTCGTCCAGATATTTCACATGCTGTGGGTATGGTTAGTAAGTTCATGGATGCACCTCGTTCTGTCCACTATGCTGCTGTTCTTCGGATTCTCCGATATGTCAAAGGCACACTTTATCATGGTCTGCATTACTCCTCTCGATCTTCTCTCGAGCTTCATGCCTATTCAGATGCTGACTGGGCAGGTGATCTGACTGATCGATGCTCTATCACAGGTTTCTGTTTCCTGTTAGGCACTTCTCTGGTCTCGTGGCGCAGCAAGAAGCAGGATGTGGTTTCCCGTTCTAGTACTGAGGCTGAGTATCGTGCCCTTGCCGACACCACTTGTGAGCTTGTTTGGCTTCGCTGGCTCTTGGCTGACATGGATGCTCCACAGCCCACTGCCACTCCTCTTTATTGTGACAATCGTAGTGCTATCTACATTGCTCATAATGATGTCTTCCATGAACGCACTAAGCATATTGAGATCGACTGCCACATCACTCGCCAGCATCTTAAGAAAGGAAATCTCCAGTTATTCTCCATCTCCTCTGCTGACCAGCCTGCTAATATCTTTACCAAGACTCACCCGCCTGGTCGTCTTCGAGATCTTATATCCAAACTCCAGTTGGCTTCCTCCTTGCCACCTCGAGTTTGAGGGGGGATGTTAGTGTATAGCTTAGATTAGTTTAGCCCATTGGGCTTAGCCCAGTATACTGTACTTGTAGTTTACTCCTTTTACTTGTACTGCACACATATCTAGCCTATATAAGGCTCTCTATTGTACATTATTTCACACATCAATATATAGACTATTCAGTCTTTCTCACACTTTATATTCTTAACAGTGTAGTCCCTACTGAACAAGACAATTAATTCCATATCTGATTTGAATATGATATTTATAGTGTAGTCCCTACATAAATTTAGATATATGGAATAAAATTGGACTTCAATTTCAAATTCTAATTGAACACCTAGAAGGATAATTATAGTGTGGTCTCTACATAAATGTACACACATGACGCAAAATTGGACTTTAATTTAGAATTCTAATTTGACTTTCTTTGTGTTTTGCCTATTTATAGAAATAGAAAGAGAGAAAGAGGGAATACAACCACGTAGTATACGGGTAATTATTGGGTACACCCAGAATATCATAAATGCGTACTCCCTTCTTATATAACTGTGGGTCCCACTAATTAAATTTAATTAGTGGGACCTACAGTCAAGTGAGAGGGAGGAGTAAGTATTTATGGTACTCCCAAAGTATTTAATAATTTTCCGTAGTATACATTCTCTTACATAAGAACAATTAATAAATCCATCAAATTTAATTCATAATGAAATTTATTGTTCATACAAAATTAACTGATTGAGAAACAACCTTTAAAAGGGTTACAATCAAAATCGAAAATTCAGTCCTTTTTATTATTATTATTATTATTATTGGTTATAAAATATGCACGCTCCTATAATATTGAATTCCCAACAATGGTTCTAGGAATAGCGTATGCAATAGCCTTAACCATGTACGTTGTCTCGCATAGAGATGGAGCCAGAACTTTGAGTTAAGGGGTGGTTTTACCATTGGCTATGTGCGACAATTTCAACCTCTGACTCTACTACTACTTAATTGCTAAGGGTTTTTTTTTTTTTTGGTAAGAACAAAATTATTTTTGTTTAGAAGTGTTTTAAAGGGTATGGTTGTTTATTTTGGATAAAATTGGTGGATTGGGCTTAATTTTGTTTTAGTTTTACTATTGGTAATTTTTGTTGTTGAGCTAATTTTTTTTAGGCTTGTACTTTTTGTTTTAGATTAAAATCTATAAATTTTTTTATGGTCACTAAAATGAGGAAAATGCTAGAGTTACAAACTTTTTTTTTTATATAAATTTTTGAGGTAATAAGTGATTACTACTAAGTAATAAAATAATGTAAGTAGTGGGCCCGTATGCGAACCAATAAGAATTTGCAACCAAAACAATTTGTAAAAAAGTTTGTAAGTATAACATTACTCAGAAAATAATCAATGATATTGTTTAAGGGGAGTAAAATGTAATTTTATAAAATAAAATTAATAAAATTAGTACACACACACATATATATATATATATATAACAATAGTTATTTAAAAAAAATTAGGGGGGACCATTGCCCCCTTAGTCAAATAGTGGCTCCATCCCTGGTCTCGCAAGCAAAGAGACAAAAGCATCATTGCACTATTCATCTTTCCTTTTTTTTTTTTTTTTTTTTTTTTTTAAATGTATCAAGACGCATTAAATGAGTAGCATGTGCTTTGCAAATTGTGATATAAAGGTTGTCATTAGGAATAGGGGGGCTCGAGTTATAACGCAAAGCATGAAATGGCATGTGTATAATAGGTTCCCCAAATAAGGGGGAAAAAAATCACCAAATGGAAGAGAATAGATGCCATCGAAAGTAGAGTTTGTTGTATTATAGAATTTATTGTATCAAATATGTCTAGTTAGTTAACTTTAAGGTAAGTTCAATCAATTGGAACACCTGGTTGAACCCAAATGGTTAGCTTTACCTCTCACAACTGAGCTAGAACTATTTGGCTAAAAATTAAATCAGTTAATGCTATGTTTGGAAGTTTGGAGGGAGAGAAGAGTAGAGGAGTGGAGAGTAGTGGGGAGGAGAGTAGAGGGGAATGGTTATCCTCCACCTTATTTAGATGTTTTTAAAATTAAGTAAGAGGGAGGGGAATAATTAGCCTTTCTTCATAGTTTGTAATTTTGTTAATATGGTAAGGGTAAATTTGGTAATTCATTTGGTCAAGCATTTCCATACTCTACTCTCCTTCCAAATCTCTCCAATATGGGGGAATTGAAAATGAGGAGTTAGAAGTAGTTAGAATCCCTCCAAATCCCTCCCCCTCCTCCCTTAAAAAACATCCAAACAAGATAATTTAACTTACTCTCCCTCCCTCTACTCTACTCCCCTCTACTCCCCATCCATCCAAACAAGCTATAAGTCTCATGTGAATCAATGATTCTTCTCATTCCTTATAACAAGAATAAAGATAATTTTGATCAATATATATATATATATATATATATTTGCAATTATCAAGACTTCTAATAAAAACATTAGAAACAAGGATACATCTTGACTAGTTATAATCAACAATAGCCCTTATCAGTTATATAGCCCTTATTAGTTATCACAAAGGCATATATATACATACTTTTTTTTTGCTGAGATGGCATATATATACATACTATATTCTAGTATTTATCTAGGTTTCATCATAGAAACCGTGACACTATTTACGGAACAACTTTCTGGCTTAATTTCAGAAACCAAAATCTCTTCCACAAATGTGTTAATAAAAAAAATTGGTTGCTTTGGAGGAGATAGTTGAAGAGTTTCATTTGAAAGCATAGAAACAACATTCAGCATGGTCGGTCTATCTATTGCTTGGTCTTGTACGCATAAGAGACCAATGTGAATGCATCTCGATACTTCATATAGACTACATGAATCATCTAATATTGTTGGGTCAATTAGCTCTAAATCCTTACCTTTATTCCATAATTTCCATGCCTGATACAAGTCCAGTTATACAAACATTATTAACTATTAATTTCAAAATTCCATGTATACAAATTAAGAAAGGTCAAATGAAAAACTTACATATTCTATAAGGTTGAGTGGATGATCAGAAAGATAACGACTATTATTTTTCTTGCCACTCACAATTTCTAATAGTAGAACTCCAAAGCTAAAAACGTCAGTTTTTATTGAAACAACACCATTCATGGCATACTCTGGGGACATATAACCACTGAAATAACAATTAACCAATGAACTTTAGTGTATAAACAAGCACATACATGCTCACAAATAGAGTTAATTAGATTGTACTTGCTTGAAATGCAATGAATACTTACTACGTTCCAACTACTCTATTTGTGTTTTCTTCTGATTCTTTCAATCCAAATATTCTAGCTAACCCAAAATCAGATATTTTTGGATTCATCTCTTCATCAAGTAAAATGTTGCTAGCTTTTAAGTCTTGGTGAACAATTCTTAGTCTTGAATATTTGTGAAGATAAACAAGTCCTTGAGCAATGCCTTCAATGATATTGAAGCGTGTTTTCCAATTTAATATGTACTTTTTAGCAGGATCTGACTCATTTTACCAACAACAAAAAAAAAAAAAAAAAAAAGCAAGAAAATGATAAGTATTGATTGAATCTATATAATATAAAAGGGAATATGTATCATCGCATAACCAAATTTTCCTAGTAATGGACATATGTCTTACCAAATAGGAAGATGTCTAAGCTTTTGTTGGGCATGTACTCATAGATTAGTATATTTTCTTCTTCTTGAATGCAAAATCCTAAAAGTCTTATGAGATTAGTGTGTTGGAGTTTGGCAATGAGAATAACTTCATTCTTGAATTCTACCAATCCTTGTCCGGAACTTTTTGAAAGTCTCTTTATTGCTATTTCTCGTCCATTGGGTAATTTTCCCTGAAAGTATATTGCATTAGTCATATTTTACTCTCATTACCTTAATTCAATATGTACTTTCATTTTCTAACTTTCTAGAAAGTTTCTAGCTATCCCTAGGGCTTACTCAAAGTGCTAATTCATTGATCGGATTAATTGGATTAACTAAACTAAGTCTTGAGTTCAAATTTTATCCCAAAAACAAAAAGAAAAGGAGAGAGAATTAGGTTAAGTTAGGTCTTAGATTCAAATGGTTATCATAAAGAAATCCATAAGTATAAAAGCACAACAAAGTTTATAAGATTTTTCACAACTGCAAAAATGGCCGGTTGTGATTGTTGTGCTAATCAAAATCTATCACTTCACCATACAGTAAAATTTGTTATATTTATACTTTTTAGTAATGTTGTAAAGAAATGGGCAGAGAACTGACAGGCCTTACCTTATAAACTGGTCCAAAACCACCCTCTCCTAATTTATTTTCGGTTGAGAAATTACTTGTAGCAATGGTAAAGCTTTCAAAGCTAAAAACATGCAACTCATGGCTAGTTTGCCCATCGTTGTTTTGATTCTTCGTGTTGTCATGTACAGTGGAAGGTATTGCATTACCTCCAAGTTCTTGTATGAGCATATTTTGTTTCCTTTTTCTCTCCCCTAATTAACATAAATGCAAAGTATTAATTGAAAGTTTGTTACTACTTGATCATCAGCAATATATCTAACAAAATCTATGGCAAGAGCATTGATTACCTTCCGCTACGCGTTTTTTATTTATTTTTGCATAGCATAAGAAGAAGAACAAGATGATAATGACTCCTCCTACTGCCACAATGAGCCACATCCACCACCTGTTTGGCTTTGCTGCATTGACAAACAATTTTTTACCATTCTACTGGCAATAGTATTTTTGTTCGTTTTTCTTCCTCTAATAATTTACTGTGCATTAAGATGCATGTACTGTTTGTGCTTTATTAAGATTGAACGAATATATTACATGCATTAAGCTTAAAGTGAATTACAAGCTCTGTTTGTTTATATACTAAGTTAGTAACAGACTTTGACAGAAAATAATAATAAACTAGCAACAACTATAGCATAACAAACTCCAAGTCAGCTTCCCAGGTGGTAACTAATGGTTTGTTTGGATTGAGGTAAGGAGGGGAGTAGAGTAGAGTATATTTAGTACAAAATTAATTTATTTTTAGCTAACTGTACTCTACTCCCCACTACTGCCCCTCCTTCCCCCCTCCATCCAAGCAGGCCATAACTTCACTATAAGAATATTCCTATGTAGGGGCGGAGCCAGGAATTTTGGTTGGAGGGCCAAGTTGTAGTACTAATATATTTATCAAAACAACCCCCCCCCCTCCCCCACACACACACATATATACACACACACACTTTTTTATTTGATAAATTATATATATACACACACCCAACCAAAAAAAAAATTGCATAGTATTTTAAATCAAAATTATGTTTGATGACGATCTTTCATAAAATAAAATTCATTTTTAGTGTGAGATTCTTTAAAAGTTCCATTTTCAATACAAATTATCATATTTTATACTAAAATAAGTAAAAAAAATCTTTTAACCAAACTAATGAAATTTTCAAAAACATGACTAATTCAAAACTTGGAGGAATAAGTTATGCTTTAAACATATTTGAAGCTATTCTGCTCTAACCCATTATGTGACAACTAAAAAGACATTTCATGTGTAGTTTTAGTGATAAGATTTTTCTAATAAGTCAATGAATTCTTAATTGCCACATAAAGGGTTGAAAGAGATAGATCCAGACATGTTTGGTGCCAAACTTTGTCAAATATTTAACAGATTTAAGAGCACATTTTACAATAAAAATAAAATTGCAAAAAATAAAGTTATGTTTCTATAACTATTAGACCATTTTTTTTTTTAAAGCATCATTGGATTAGTTCAAATATTTGGGGGGCTAACTCTTATTTTTGTAAGCTAAATTTTTAAAACATTAAAATATTTATATATATAGGAAAATTTCAAAATTTTGGGCCATGTACATGGGTCCGTCCCTGTCTATGCTACCTGCCATTTGTATTTAAATTTACAAAACTACATGTCATATAAGCTCTCTTAACAAGCATTGACATATTGATCCTTCAAATATTCTGAGATTCTCTTATATTTTTGTTTTTTGTTTTTTGTTTTTTTTTTTTCCAAGCTAGGACTAGGACTCTATGGTAGTTATTGTAAAGTTGTTATTTACAACTATTTTGTGTTGGCTTTATTTCCGTGCTAAATTTGATTGTAATTCTATTCAATCATTTTTTCCATGTATTTATGTGGGATTTTTATTGTAAGGGTTGTGTGTGAGAGAGAGTGTGAAGACTCAAGCTTATATTGAAGATCAAGTGGATTTCGCGACAAGCTCACGAGAAGCTAACCCGCGAAGTAGCCATGTGTTGAGCACATGACTAGAATGCAAAGAGTTATGACAGCCTGGTTTTCGTGACTGTCTCTTGGGTAAGGCCTTCCCATGAAATACTCGTGAAACATTCTGTTTTGCTATCTTGTCATTTCTGCTCTACCAAGTCTTTACCCACACTATACATATCCTCATTACCCACATATTGTAAGGAATGCTTTTCAAAGAGAAAAACCTAGTATACACACTTGAGAGTTAGAAATTGTTATACCCATAATTATCTACACTTTTCCTTGTGGTTTTCCTCTATTCTTACCTCTCCATCCCTAAATCATTGAGAGGTTGATAGCTCAAACACTTACCACACCTAATTTGAGTGTCAAGTGAGGTTTTGGTGCTGTTGGGAAGCATTGGAAGAAACCAATCGTTAGCAGATGCAACCGACTGAATTGCGTGATCCAAGAAAGCTAGAGAAGACAAGGTTTTGTCAAACCAGTTGGTAGCAGGAGCTTGGAGGGCTCAAGTACATTGGATAGACTAGGATTGGAGTGTCTTTCGTTATTCGTGTACTCTAACTTATTCTCTAGTGGATTGATTTACCGCTTGGAGGGCGGCAAAGAGGTTTTCCATTGAGTTCTTTGATTTCCTCTTGGATAACACATCTTGTTGTTATCTTGTGTTTGCATCCTTCTTTCCTAATATTTGATGAATATAGCTTATAGTAGTTTTATCATTTGTTTGCATGCATTTACTCTTATTTCACACTTAGTTTAAGTTAGAGTAAAAGCAACCGAGCTATAACTTTTAATTGGGGGTCTAAACAAGCTCTTGTGTATTCACACATATTCGAGCTTTCCGTTGGTATCAAAGTAGGTGCACTTGTTGTGGTTTCATTACCTAAGTGTGATCCTAGACCCCTTGGCTTGCTATGGATAGTGCTATGGCAAAGGCCAACATGAAGCATAGTTCATGTGTTTGTGATAATGACTCTATGAGCATCTTTGGAGACTGTCCTAGCAATGAACTTTTAAAGTTATTCAATTCTAAGGAACATGATAGAATTTTTGTACACATGTTGAATTGTTTAGAGCATAGGAATCATGATATTCAAAATAGCTTGTGTGAGTCGAATTCCATAATTGCAAAATATAGGAGAAGGAATAGACATTTGTGTGATAATATTGATGGTTTGAAAAGAAAGCTTCACTCATCTATGAATGAAATGAAGGAAGATAAGTCTTGCTTTAATGGTCAAGAATGTTTATCTCATGCTTGTCTTTTTGTCCATACCGCATTGAAAGTGTTTAATTCATGTTTGTGGTATCTTGACAGTGGGTGTTCAAGGCACATGACCAGAGATAAAACACTCTTCAAAACTCTTTAAGAGAAGGAGGAAGGTTTTGTGATATTTGGAGATGGTAGCCACTCACAAGTTCTTGAAAAAGGAACTATCAATATTCTGGGACTTCCTTTGTTGACCAATGTTCTTTACATCAAAGGGTTGAAAGTGAACTTGCTGAGTATCACCCAAATATGCGATGAAGACTTTCTAGTTCAATTCTCAAAGAAAGGGTGTCTAATTCTCAGTGAAGAAGGTGTACAAGTCTTGAAGGGACTTAGGACCACTAACAATTGCTATGGTGTTATTCCCAAGCCAAGCATATCGTGTCGGAGTGCTCGAGTAAATCATTTGGAGTTATGGCATCAATGTTTTGGGCAAGAAAATTACAAGCAAGTGGCAAAAGTCTTGAAGCTTGAAGCGATGATTGGTTTGTCGAAGTTTGGAAAGATTGAGAAAAATGTTTGTGGTCCATATTAATCGGGTAAACAAACTAAATCAACCCATCCCAAAGTAAATGTAGTTGCTTCATATGGATCTAATGGGTCCAACAAGAATAGAAAGTATGGGTGGAAAACGATACATCATGGTTGTGGTTGATGATTTCTCAAGGTACTCTTGGGTGGAATTCTTTAGAGAGAAGTCGGAGGCATGCAACAAGATGGAAAGATTATGCAAGAGGCTCCAAAATGAAAAGGGAGTTCCCATAGTCAAAATCAGGAGTGATCATGGGAAGGAGTTTAAAAATGCAAAATTTGAAGTGTTTTGCAAGGAACATGATATCAAAAAGGAATTCTCCGCTCCAAAGACCCCACAACAAAATGGGGTAGTTGAAAGAGAGAACTGGGTGATCTAAGAGATGGTGAGAGTAATGCTTCTCAACAAAAACATTCCATAGAAGTTTTGGGCTGAAGCGGTGAACACATCATGCCACATTGGGAATAGGATTTTCTTCCAAGCAAGAACAAAGAAGACATCATATGAGATTTGGAGGGAAAAGAAGCCGAAGGTGAAGTACTTTCGAGTATTTGGAAGTAAATATTACATTCTCAATGATAGGGAGAATCTTGGGAAGTTTGATGCTAAGAGTGACAAAGAGATCTTCCTAAGATGATCCATAAATAGCCAAGCATATAGAGTGTACAATAAGCACACTAAGACGGTGATGGAATCGATAAATGTGGTTATAGATGACACCAGTCCGGAAAAGGATGTTGATGAGGATGGCGAAGCACCAAGCCTCAAGAAGAATAAGGGTGATGATAACATGTCTCAAAGTGATGATGGTGAGAGAGAATCACTGGAAAAGAAGTCTACACCTACTACATCAAGAAGGGAGACTAGATCAACACAAGGGTCTTCAAGCCCACCCACCCCTCCGGAAGTTCAAGCTCCAATTTCTCGTGATGGGGAACCCTTCACTTCCAAGAAATTGTTGTCAAGAGTAACTCTCAATCATCCCAAAAGCAACATCATTAGTGATTTAGATTAGGGACTCCGTTTGAGAAGAGGACCGAGCTATAGTGTGAATCATGTGACGTATAACTGCTATCTTGCTCAATTTGAACCCACAAAAGTGGAAGAAGTCTTGAAAGATGAGAATTGGGTAGAATCCATGCACCAAGAGTTACATCAATTTGTTAGAAATGATGTATGGGAGTTGGTACCAAGGCCCAAGGATACACATGTAATCAGCACCAAGTGGATCTTTAAGAACAAGATTGATGAAGATGGTGAAGTTGTTTGAAGCAAATTTAGATTGGTGGCTCAAGGATATACTCAAGTTGAAGGCGTAGACTTTGATGAGTCATTTGCTCTGGTAGCAAGACTAGAGTCAATCCTAATTCTTCTTTCCATAGCAAGTATTATGAACTTCAAGCTATACCAAATGGGTGTGAAGAGTGCATTTCTTAACAGACTTTTTAACGAAGAAGTGTTTGTTGAACAACCAAAGGGATTTCAAGACCTTCACTTTCCGAACCATGTTCTAAGATTGAAGAAAGCATTGTAAGGGTTGAAGCAAGCACTAAGGGCATGGTATGATTGTCTCACCACATACCTTTTAGATCATGGTTTCAAGAGAGATCAAGCCGATCGAACACTTTTTGTTAAAAGAGATGAGAAATCTCTTCTCATTGCTCAAGTATATATGGATGACATTGTATTCGGATCCATAATTGAACACCTTGCTCAAGATTTTTTGGAAGAAATGAAAAAGGAATTTGAAATGAGCATGATGGGGGAGCTAAACTACTTCCTAGGTCTTCAAGTGAAACAATGGAAAGATGAGATATTTTTATCTCAAGAGACGTATGCCAAAAATCTTGTAAAGAGATTCGGCTTAGACTCCAAGAAGCATGCATTCACTCCTATGAGTTCCTCGATAAAACTAAGCCTTGATCCATCTGGTGTGGAAGTAGATCCAACACTATCAGAGCATGATCGGCAGTCTTCTCTACCTTACTATGAATAGGCCGGACATTACCTTTAGTGTAGGGTATGTGCACGATTTCAGGCAGCACCCAAAGAGTCCCACTTGACAGTGGTCAAATGAATTGTTCGTTATATCAATGGCACATCCGACTATGGAATTTGGTATTCAAGAGACTCAAATGAGTGCTTAGTTGGATATTCGGATGCTGACTAGGCCGGGTGCATTGATGATAGGAAGAGCACCTTGGGTGGTTGTTTTTACCTCGGAAATAACTTGGTGGTGTGGGTGAGCAAAAAGCAAAATCCAGTCTCTCTATCAACGGCTGAAGCTGAATACATCGCAATGGGGAGTTGTTGTGCACAACTATTGTGGATGAAAAAGCTCTTACATGATTATGGAATCACTCAAGACTGTGTGTGTGTTCTGTGATAACACGAGTTCCATAAACCTTACAAAAAATCCAGTTCAGACTCGAAGTTGAAGCATATCAAGATTCGGTACCACTTCATTCGAGACTTGGTGGAGGAGAAGATTATGTGCCTAGAGTTTATCAACACAGACAACCAAAAGGCAAACATATTTACCAAACCTCTCGATTGTCCATGATTTGAGTCTCTCTGTAAGACCATTGGTGTCGGTGTCATCCCTTGACTTCTATCTCTTGTGTGATCTTATGCTGTTCATTGTTGCATACTTGTTATATAGGTGTCACTTGTTTGGTTCGATGATGTTTCTTTTTCAAGTTTGTTTTGTACTTGTTGTTTTTGTTGATCTTACTTTTCATGTTTGTATTAAAGTGTGTTGAAAAATTCAAAAACCCATAAAAATTGAAAAAACTCTAAAAAGTTTGATCGCTTGTGTTGTATATATCACATGAGAGTTTGGCCTAATACCTTCGTACTAATGGCGTAGTGCATTTACGAGTTTAACTTGATATGTATGCACATTTTCCAAGTGTGAGCGTCATCTAGAAATCTACGTTTGATTGTTGTAAATAGATCTTCAAGCTTATCATAAATGATTGGTAATTAGATTTGCTTGATCTTGATACATGCGTAGACTTGTGTCTATATATCTCCTCACATTTTTTTTTTCTTTTTCAAGAGCTCTACAAATGTCAATCTCGAAAAGAGAATTTTGATCTGAAAAGACCATCGCACATACTAGTATTTGACTAGGAAAAAGGGAAAGCGATTTGTACTAAAATGTATGGTGCCAAAAGCCAAAGGCTAAATTGTCAAAGTTATCTTAAAATGTTTATGGTATCGCATCTCAAAAATTTGAGCTGTTTTGATCAAAAGTATGTAAATGGAAGCAAAACAAAAAGCAGTCAATCAAGTATAATCACATTGGTGAGGGGACATATATGTTCATTCCTACAAGTGAAATAGGTCACTTGACTTTGTACTAGTCATGTATGACTTGATTGAATTGATCATTGAAGTTTCATACTAGACTATAAACTAGTTCATACTTGATCCACACACACAACACACAAGTCTAATGTTCAATGAATGCTTATTTCATTTATGTGATTGTATGTGTTCAAATGTGATGTGTATACTCAATTGCTTGTCGATCAAACCTAAAAATATTTTTGAGTATTTTATATGTTTTTGAAAGTGTTTTTATGCTTTTGTGTCTTTAGAGTTTTTGTACATATTGTCTGTTTCTTGTTTTACTTAAAAACTCTTTCAGAGGAATTTTCACGAGAAGTTTCGTGAGTTAGCTCTTCCCACAAAAATGAGGATGGCAAAAATTGAAAACACTAAATTCAGACAAAAACTTTCGTGACTGTCTCGTGAGAAAAATTTACCCGCAAAACAATACATGCTTCAGTGGCATTTTTGCGAGAAACTTACCTGTGAAAATTGCGTGTTTTCAGTTTTTGAAGGGCAGACTATGACGGTTTTCAAACACAACCCCTTTGCCGCTCTTAAACCTCTCTCAACCCAAAACATATTTTCTCTCAAAAACCTAACAAAAACTCAAGTTCAATCAACTCTAAGTCTCACTAAGTTATGTTTCATCATTCTTTAATCCTTGATTCCTTAGTTTATGTCTTAGATTCTAGCATTTCTTGGTTTGGGTATATTTTTGAAAAGGTTGCGAAAACTTAATATTATGCAAAATTTCTTGATTTTCTTGATTGGGCTCTATCCCATTTTCTTTGATTGTGTTTGTGTTGGCCCCAAGTGGAATTTTAACATGTATTTAGGCAAGATTTTGACATGTTCATGCATTGTTTTACATGTTAGTTATGTATGTGCATACTAGGTGTTTGATAAAATGCCTAAATGGAATTTTGATGTTCTTTTGGACTTCGATGAGTACCAAACTTTGGGGATTACCATGATTATGCATGTTTATCATATTTTGATCATTGGTTGTGTGTTTTACACACTTTGACCCAAATGTGCTTAGTCATGCCTTGGTCATGCATCACATATGCACACCACATGCACACTTGATGCACACACTTGTTCACTTGACATGTTTTGCATTTCACTCATGCTAAATAAGTTTTGTTACATGTTTAGCACTAATAACATGATCTTGTGATAGTGTTTTATGTTCTTTGTAGGACTAGTTGTTTAATTTGGAACTAACTTGCTACTAATCAAGTTTGTTATCCTTTTGTGTTCCATTTTGTTCTTTGATGTTACATGATTGTTCTTGAAGATGTCTGCATTCAAGAAATCAGCTATGAAAGGAAGTAGTAGCAAAGGAAAAGAACCGATGATTGATGTTGATAGCCTCACCCCAAAGTCAAAGAAGACTCGATCATCGATAGGATTTTATGATTCCGACAAGTTCAGATCATATGCCGCATCTCAAGCCTGTGAGAAGTACTTCAAGGATGCTCCCTTGTTGGTTGAAAGGGTGGTTGAGCAAGCGTCTTTGCTTGATACGAACATTCCGAAATGGTTCGCCGTCGAGGATTAGAATTTTCTACTATCCAACTTTGACGAAACATACAAAGAAATGGTGAAGGAATTCTATGCAAATGCCATTTATGATGAGGATGAACTGAAATGTTGGGTTAGAGGATAGGATCTCACAGTGATACCCTCCTATCTTGCCATCATTTTGCAAATCAACAGGCCAGTGTTCAAAAAACCACTGGTGTACGATGACTTGGATCTGAAGGCAAACTTGCTTCGGGAAACTTTTGGAGAAAAGTTGGAGTTATCTCCTAATGGGAAATTAGTTAGTGTTGCATCACTATCTCCCGAATTGAGGCTGTGCATAAAAATCATGTTTCACAACCTATATCCTCTCTCAAGCACAAGGTACATGAATCTTGGTCGGGCTTTATTCCTTCATGACCTGATCATTGATGAAAAAATCGATATTTGTTCTCATATCTTCCATATCTTGAGCAAGACTGTTGAGAGAATTGCCTCAAGGAAATGCCTTCCTTTCTGTTGCCACATTTCAAAAATCTTGAAGCTCAAAGGCGTTCATCCATTGGAAAATGAGTACCCTTATCCAAAGCAAAGTCCAATCAATATTCTCACTCTTAATGCTAGCATCGATCACAGTCGAAAGGGAGTCAAACAAGAGAGTCATGCTCCTCATGGTGGTTCACGCTCTAGCTTACATCCTTATGATGAGAAGTTAGACAACATTATGTCATCCATCCAAGACATCAGTAACAAGCTGATCGGACTTTCATCTATTACGCCCTCCTAACACGTCTGTTTTGACATAAAGTTCACGTCTTTCCAAACTCAATTGGACCAAATTCAAAGGAGCTAGAGGAAGATGAGGACTAGCTATTCCATGACAAAAAGGGGGAGATGGTTCATGATAGGGGGAGTGTAATGATAAGGGGAGAAAGAGCTAGATTGAAGGGGGAGCACTGGAGATGAAGAGCAAGAGCAAGAAAAGCCTACATTTAATATTTTGTTTTATGCTATTTACATTGCTTTCTTTTAAATCTTTAAAGTACTTTAGTTTAAATTTCAATTTATCTTTAGTACTTTCTTTGTATTGTTTGCTTTGTAGCTTATTAGTACTTTTAGATTATGTATGCATTATCTTTAGTACTCTTCTTTTGTGCCCTTGTTGGATCTTGTATTCTTGATGCAAATACCTTGGTGTTTTGCATTGGTTGTGTGTTAGACGTGCAATTGATTTTTGCGTTGCTCTTAATTGCATTGCATGTCCGGATGATCATTTACTAGATAAATTTTCATTGTAGTCATTCTTTAATGACTGTTCATGTTTGATCAAGTTACACTTCATAGATTATATCTTGTTTAATACCTTGATCGCATTTTACTTGTTCCTATATGTACCTTATGTCAACTTGTCATGAGCTTAATGATAGTTTTGTTTGTGTGCGAGTGTTTCAGGATACAAGTGTATATGGTGCAAGTGCTTTGTAGCTTCTAGAATTTGGAGTGAGTGAGTTTTGCCATTGTTCCCAAACTCATGTTTAAGTCTAGAGTTTGTTTTAGGGGTTTTGTCACGGAATAGCCAAAGGGGGAGATTTTAAAGTTGTTATTTACAATTATTTTGTATTGGCTTTAATTTCGTGCCAAATTTGATTGTAATTCTATTCAATCATTTTTTCCATGTATTTATGTGGGATTTTTATTGTAAGGGTTATGTGTGAGAGAGAGTGTGAAAACTCAAGCTTATATTGAAGATCAAGTGGATTTCACGAGAAGCTAACCCGCGAAGTAGCCACGTGTTGAGCACATGACTGGAATGCGAAGAGTCATGACAGCCTGGTTTTCACGAGTCTCTTGCGGGTAAGGCCTTCTCACGAAATAATTACGAAACATTCTGTTATGCTATTTTGTCATTTCTGCTCTACCAAGTCTTTACCCACACTATATATACCCTTATTACCTACATATTGTAAGGATTTCTTTTTAGAGAGAAAACCCTAGCACACACTTGAGAGTTAGGGATTGTTATATCCACAATCATCTACACTTTTCCTTGTGGATTTCCTCTACTCCTACCTCTCCATTTCTAAATCCTTGAGAGTTTGATAGCCCAAACACTTACCACACCTAATATGAGTGTCAAGTGAGGTTTTGGTGCTAGTGGGAAGCATTGGAAGAAGCCAATCGTTGGCAGATGCAATCGGGTTGAATTGTGTGATTCGAGAAAGATAGAGAAGACAAGGTTTCGTCAAACCAGTTGGTAGCAAGAGGTTGGAGGGCTCAAGTACATGGGGTAGACTAGGCTTGGAGTATCTTTTATTATTCGTGTACTCCAACTTATTCTCTAATGGATCGATTTACTGCTTGGAGGGCATTGGAGAGGATTTTCACCGAGTTCTTCGGTTTCCTCTTCGATAACACGTCTCAGTGTTATCTTGTGTTTGCATCATTCTTCCCCACTCTTTTAATTTTCATTTTATTGTTGATATTTGATGAATATGGCTTAGAGTAGTTTTATCGTTTGTTCATGTTAGGACATATGTGATTCATGTTAGGAACATAGGTTAATATTTAATGTAGTTGGTTAATTTTTTGACAAAACGCACTTTACTTGTATTTGGATAGATCTAGGATGTAAGGTTGAATTTATTCAACCATCTAATTGGCTTTATTCCATGCCAAATTTGCTTGTAATTCAGCATTTAGTAACCCTGTATTTAGGTGGGTTTGTTGTAAGGGTAGTGAGTGAGATAGAGTGAAGATTGCTCAAGAGTGTGCAAGAAAACAGAGTGTCGCGGCTGGGACTCGCGGGTGGACTCGCGGCTGCAAGCCGCCAGAAGCTGCACACGTGCCAAGCATGCTGGAAGATGAACAGTCATGCTAGCTGGAGCACTACAGGACAAAACAGGACAACTGGCCATACGGTTAACTCGCGACTGGATCTCGCGACTTGGTCAAGCCGCGAGCCACCCCTGTTTTGCCAAAACCTGACGTTTCACATTCCTCTCCACTCTAGTATAAATACCCCTTTAACCCACGATTGAAAGAGAGCTTCCAGGGAGAATTTTGAGAGAGAAACCCTAAAGAAAAACAAGATTGTTTCACACACAATCCCTACCTTAGAGTCTCATTAAATTCCCTCACTCTCTTCCTCTCCATTGTCAAATCCTTGAGAGGCATTATACCAAACCTGGTTCTCACCATTATCATCTCTGTGAGACAGTCGTTTGGAGTTCTGGGAAGCAGTTAGGAAGGAGCCAATCTTCATTGGTTGATGCTACGGTGTAGTAGCGGAATCCGGGAAGCTAGAAAAGAAAAAGGTTCGGCGCAACCTCGTTGGAGCAAGAAGCTTGGAGGGCTTAGGTGCACTGGGTAGATTAGGCTTGGAGGGTCTATTGCTGTCCTTGTATCCCAACTATATTTTCTAGTGGATTGATTACCGCTTGGAGGGCGGCGGAGAGGTTTTTCGCCAAGGTCTTCGGTTTCCTCTTCGATAACACATCGGGTGTTATCTTTGTGTTTGCATCTTCCTTCCTCTCTATCTTTGCCTTTATTTTATCTGCCGTGGTTTTATTTTTGTTATGGCTTAGATAGTTGTTTAACCAATTTCATATTATAGCATATGTTAAGTTTCCGCACACTAGTTGTTTGACATATTGCTTGTGTTGGTTAAGTTAATTTTTGGGGGTCTAAACGTTCAAAAGTGTATTGGTACACGTTTTTGAACTTTCATAGGATGTATTTAATACTTCAAGAAACATGTTGTTCAAGTCTAGTATTAAAGCCATGAAGATTGGACCAAGAAACAAGTGAAGAAGGGCTATTCATTAAAGCTAGACAAATGGTTCGACAGTTGTGGACAGATAGCTCGACAGCTGCTCGACAGACAGCTATTTATCGAGATTTAATGAATGAAGCTCGACAAATTCTTGATCGATCGAGGTATCTATCGAGATTACAGGAATTCAGATTTGATTTTCGGCCCATGATGACATGTATGTGTAGGGTTTCTTTTCTTACAACCTTAGACCTATATAAGGCTTATTTTAGAGGCTGTAACATATGAGAATACAAGGAGAACATATGCAAAAGGTAACTGATGCCTTATTCTCTCTGAAAGAAGCTACTGCGTCTTTGCACCTTAGGGTTTTGTAACCAAGTGCTTCTTGATCTTCATTGTTGATGAAGTGAAGAACTTTGCAGCCAACAGCTTCTTCTAGTTGGTGTGTTAGTCATGTACCGTGATCCGTGCAACAAAAAGGGTGGCGTTCATATATTGAAGAGTTTAGAGGTTCTGAAGCGATAAAAGGTTTTTGCTGTGAGTTTATCTACGGGGATTGTAAAGTCTAGGGACAAAGGTTTTGTACTAGATCTAAAACTTCTCTTTACTATAGTGAATTGCTTTTCAGGAAGGTTTCCTCCCAGGTTTTTTACTGTGTAACTAGTTTGTTTGATTGGTTTTCTTAGGTCATCATATCTTGTCTTATTTATTTTTTCGCTGCATGATTTTGACATGATATTGATGTTTGTTTGTTTTAACAAGTTTTATTCATAATAAATCTAATTAACAACTTGGGTTTAAAACTTGTTAATTCTATCAATCGGGGTCTAAATTTTCCAACAAGTGGTATCAAAGCAGGCACATTTTAATTAGGTTTTAATCTTTGCTGTGTGATCAATTGACCCTTGTTGTCATGGAAACTCTTTATTTTTTTTTTTGATTTGCATGATCTTGTGTTGAATGATGATGATGATATTCAAGATGCCTACTGCAAGCTTTATAATTTTTGTATGAAATCGCTTGAATGTTCTACAAAATTAAAAGCTAATTTTAGAAAGGTCAAACTTGAAAGAGATGATTTGATTGCAAAATTGGATGAAGCTAATAATTTGAATGAGAATTTTAAAAATAAAATTTCATCTCAGGTAGACAAAACTAAGAGTTTGGAAGAGCAACTAGTTGAATTTAAAATTGAAGTTGAAAAATTAACTAGTGCCAAATTTGTTATTGAGCCTAACTCAAAAGAAAAAGATTTTTATATTCCTCCATTTAAAAGGAATAATCAAGAGTTGAAGGCTAATATTGCTAGGATAGACAAAGGTAAACAATATGATGTTAATGCTGAAGTTTCTAAACCTATGTCTAAAACTCCTCCTAGGTTGAATAAAAATTCTGAATTTGTTCCCACTTGTCATCATTGTCATATTGTTGGTCATATTAGGCTAAATTGTCCTAAGTTGAGGTCTCTGTCAACCTCTAAGGTTAGACCTCCTTCTAGGAAGCCGAGTAGCTCTAAAACTGCTCATGTTTGTCACCATTGTGATATTTCTAGACACATTCGTCCTAATTGTTTCAAGTTGTTTCCTCATAAGTGAGTGTCAAATGGGTCTCATCTTTTATCTAAAGGCTCTATACCTATTCTTAGTGAGTTATTAAAAGTTTTGAGCTTCTTGACTCAATTTTAGGGGAATTCTAATTCCTCTATGTCCTTTAGTAGTCATACTAGGACACGTGCTTTTCCATCTTCACGGCCAATGACTCGTGCTGCGTGGGTGATAAAGGATCCTAAGACTTAATTGTCTCTCTGTTTTTCCTTTGCTTTAATTCTTTCTATCTAAAGTTGGACTTTCTTTCTTGATTTCTTATTTGTTTTTTGAATCATGCTTTCATATATTTGCATCTAGTTTTATGCTTTGCTTTGCTTAACATGTTTTTTGTTTGCTTATTTTCAGTTTTGTTTTATTTTTTTTTTCATATAAAAATAAATAAATAATTGAAAAATACAAAAATAGTGTGTGTTTTGTGTACATTGGTACTTGTATACCTTGGATGGCCATTAAAACAAAGTTTTCTAAACTTTGTATCTCTCGTAGCTTAGATGAGCATTTCTATGCACAACTAAACAAGTGAGCTTTGTGGCTCTTGTTTGTGATAAGTAAGATTAAGTTATCTCTTGTACTTAACACTCGTATCACTCTTTTTGACGGGAAGGACTAGAAAATCCTAAGAGAAAGGCATAAATAACTATCTCACCACTGTTGCCCGTCAATCATAATATGACACCTGTATGCTTCGGCATAGCAAAAGTATAGTGTCAATGACATTTGTGTGCTTCAACTTAGCAAAATTGGAATGTCAAATGCTTACCATCATTGGGTATTTCTTTTCTCTCTCTTATATGCCCATGCATGATTTGCTTAAATAAAATATGCAAAGAAAATGAAAAGCAAAAAGATCAAAATACTTTAAATATGATTGCAAGCGTGTATTCTAGGAGATGTGGGAGTTATAGGATATACCTCAAAGGTGATAGTCTCCATCAAACAGTTATGATTGTGTGTGAGTTATAGTGATTTTCTTACATCTCAAATCATCATAACATGTATACACTTATACAATCTTGCGATGTTTTTCACACACAACATGCAACATTCTTTGCTACTTTTGATATATGTACAAGTACAATGTGATTTGGCCATCACAAGATTTTACATATGTTAATATATGCTCACTAAACTGTCTTAACTTATTTTTGAAATATAAAATTGGTTAGACTTGTTTAGTATGTGTGTGTTTTTGGGATCATTGTGCTTAAAATTGTTGTTGAGAGATGATTTTGAGAGGATAATATGGTGTTTGGATCTTTGGTTGAGTTGTGTGCTTGATTGCATTCATGTATGTGTTTTTCTCTTCTTTCAAAAACTGTTTTTAAGCAATCTCGATAGCTCCTCGACACCTCTCAACACCTGGCTTTTCTATCGAGATCTTCAGCTAATTTTTATCGCAATCTCAACACCTCTTGATAGCTAGGTGTATCGATCGAGAACTCTCCTGTCTGCTCGATAGCTTCTTGACACCTCTCGATCGATCAAGATCCTCTTGCATGCATTGTTTTTCACATGTTTTGCATCTTTCTTTTATCTTATCATCTATAGCATCTTGTTTCATTACATTCATGCATTTTTATGGATTTCTTGTGCCCCCTTGATCATCCTTGATCATCTTTATGTTTCTCGGGTGAAGCTTTCTAGCTTCTTGTATCCTTTATCAATCATGGCAAAAGGTGGGAGAAATTGCAGAAATATGTGGTTTCTTTTTAAAGATTCTATATGTTAGGGGGAGAAATTGCAGAAATATGTGGTTTCTTTTTAAAGATTCTATATGTTAGGGGGAGAAATACATGCCTCTATAAGGGGGAGATGTGTTTCATCTTGTTAGGGAAAGTGCTTACTTCCTTTTTCTTATACACTGGTCTTGTGACCATATTTACATACATTGTGCTTATCTTTGATATATATGATGATGTATGTTTTCTTCACCTACCTTTAAATGTGTTGTTTCTTTTCTATCTTTATACACATGCTTCTTATTACTTGTATGCAATCTATTATTTCTGTTTCACACTAAGATGTCTTGATGAGTTTTGTTTAAAGTGTTTCAAAAACACAGGTTGTCAAAGTCTACTTACCATAAACTCTCTTCTTGCAAAAATTTTCAAGAGTTTGTGTTCGGATAAATTTTATTATATTCAACAAGTGAATATGAGTTGAGTGATATATGACTTCTCTCATATGTTCATTTGTTTGTTGTGGTTTTGTCATAGATTGCCAAAGGGGAGATTGTTAGGACATATGTGATTCATGTTAGAAACATATGTCAATATTGAATGTAGTTGGTTAATCCTTTGACAAAACGCACTTCACTTGTATTTGGGTAGATCTAGGATGTGTTTAATACTTCAAGAAACATGTTGTTCAAGTCTAGTATTAAAGCCATGAAGATTGGACCAAGAAACAAGTGAAGAAGGGCTATTCATCGAGATTTAATGAATGAAGCTCAACAGATTCTCAATCGTATTAATTTGTATTAATTTCCGCTCTTAGCTCTTTATCTTTGGATTGCTTTTAATCTTTGTAAAACTTAGATGAGACAAGTTTAGAATTCACCTAATGAAGCTCTATTGCAAACAATTTGAACTAATTAGACCACTTCTGATGTGATTTGTACTTACCTGAATGAGGCACGACTGAATGCCTTTAGTTTGGAAACTTATGCATGTTGACCTTTTATTTTTTGAAGAGTGAGTCTCTTTTTTCTTTTTTTGAAAGGGGATGATTGATTTTACGTGTTTCAGAGAAAGTGGATTATGCATAGCCGAATGCCCCTAGTTTGGAAAATAGATGCATGACTTTGGAAAATCTTGGTTTGGTTAATTTTCTTTTCTCTTTTTTGAAAAAATAGATGGAAAAAGCACATCTAAATGCCCTAGTTTAAAAAATCATGCAAATTTTTAAGAAACTTTATTGCACAATCATTCATTTTTTTAGTGGAAAAACAGAGTCAAAACGGACCCATGAAATGCCCTAAAACACAAAATAGGGTGATTGGGCCATGGTTGGGCTGGTTCCAATTGGTAATCTTGGAGTGCCTATTGGCACTTGGGGAGTGCCAATTAACACTTTGGGGTGCCGACAAGCACACCCAATTTTGCCCTGATTCCTCGTGCTTTCCCAACGCGTTTTCTGTGTTTTCTGGATTTTTTGAAAAATATTTTCTCCATTTGGGACTGTGAAACACTTTCCTAGTCAGCTACAAACTCTTGAAACCTATTTAAACCTGGTTAGGGACAAAGGTAGCTTATTTTAGTATCAAACCTGCAAGCAAATCTCTGGATCAAATTTATCAATAAACAACAATCACATGCAAGAGTTATCCATGGCTAACAATCAAAATTTTCCTCATTCAACCATTCATGATATCAATAGATGGGTTGGTAGCTTTGATTTTGGCACCAAGACCAATTTCATAGCCTACAAACTAGAGGGAATCAAGGCTTTTAGGGATGTCAAGATCAAGTGGAATTTTCTCCGTGCTGTCGTGAAGTTCAGGCATATTGAGGACCATGTATTCCAATTTAGAACTACTGAACTTTGTCCTATAATTGAAGGGTTTTCAGCTATTCTGGGTTATGATCTTGGCAAAAAATTCGTAACAATTTCTTGTGATCTCAAACATAGGGAGATCTTGTCTAATGCTTCAAGGCTTCCTACTTCAATTACTAGTATCATGATTGTACGCCACATGGTGAATTTTCATGCAGTTGTTTCAAGAATTATTAACAAACATACTCATGGTGTGTCTGACAACATGCAGAAAAATTTTGGCTTAGCTCTTTGCTTCATGGAAGAATTTTTGCTTTGCTTAGGAAGGCCTGGCTTTGTGGATGCTCGAGCCATAGGTATCGGGAGCCAAGTTAAGGATGGCGATAATCTTGCTTCTCTGATCTTGGAAGAAACTCTTTTAGGACTAGATTCTGTATTTCTTAATGGAGAGTCGCAACACTTTATTGGGAGTTCCTTGACCTTGTAGGTATGGTTGATGGAAAGATTGGACATGATTGCCACACCTACTGTTGCTGATTATGGTCCTAGAAATTTTCTCAGTAGGATTGTCCTCAAAACTGAGTGTCAAACTGAAAGCAACAAGGTAAAATTTCTAAACAAAAAATTTAGTGTCTCAATTCAATGGAATTGTTATTGGTGGAAGTGTCCACCTCCGTTGTTGTAGTCTCCGGGATCAGATTACATCTTCATAGTTGGATTAAGGAGGGCAACTTTCTATAAGGCTAATAGACTCTTGAGAAAATTCCAATATGAGCAAGGAATGCCTAGTGGAAGAGGAAGAAAATATTTCACTCCTATTGACACAAATCCTACTTCGATGAGGAACATGCTGTTGGGAAAAAGGTTGACAAAATTGCAGATATGGAGGCTCACATGGCTACTATGAGAAAAATATTTCTTAGAGACAACCAGGGAAAAACATGAGGCTAACAACTATGAGTTTAAAAGGATGGACAAAGATGACAAAGTTCCTACCACAAATGGAACCAACAAACAACCAAAGGAGAAAAGACTAAAGAAAAAATGATCTTCTTATTTTTTGGCTTTGAACATGTTTAAAAAAATTGCTTAATGGGTAAAAGTTGGGTTTGGGGAAATTGTGATTGGACCAATATATGGTTGCCTACGTACCTCCTTGGTAGAAGGATCAAGTCATCATGTAGTTCATTTTATTTCCCTTAACTTTTGCCTAGGCCACCCTTTTGGGTTTTCAACCTAGCAGGCTCTTACACTCTCTCTTTCTTTCTTTTTTGCTCTCCTATTGCGTAGGTTGCCTTTTTGAGTTTTCAGCCTACCCTTTTTTTTTTCATGCCCTAATTTTTGCCTAGACTACCCTTTCGATTTTTCAGCCTAACGAGGTTTTTTTTTTTTTTTTTTTTTTTTTTTTTTTTTTGAACCTAGTAAAGAAAATAACATAATTTACAACAACTTCAGACGTGGTGTTTTCAAACTACCACCTCAGACGTGGTATTTCTTCAATTGATCCATATTGGTTGGCTCGATGAAAGGGTTTGCATCTAAGTCCATCAACCTTACTGCCCCCTAGAGTATATCTACTTGATAATATATGGACCTACCCAATTTTGCTTGAATTTTCCATTCATTTTTTAAATCGAGGCTCATATCTCTTTCAACACTAAATCTCCCAACTTCAAATATCTTGTGTTAGGACATATGTGATTCACTTGTTAGGAACATATGTCATTATTTTATGTAATTGGCTAATCCTTTGACAGAACACACTTTATTTGTAATTGGGTAGATCTAAGATGTGTTTAATACTTCAAGAAATTGTGTTTCAAGATCAAGTGTTAAAGCCATGCAAGTCTGTCCAAGATTCAAGTATGAAAAGTGCCTGTCATTAAAGCTCGACAACTAGCTCAACAGCTAGCCATCTATCAAGCTTGAAGAGCTGTTCCAACCCCGTGGCTCGACAGCAGCTTGGCAAATAGGGTATCTGTCGGGTTTATGAAAAACAGATTTTCAGTTTTGTTTTGACTCTAATCCATGATTACGTGTTTGGGCTTTCTTTTCTCACAACCCTAGACATATAAAAGGATTATTTTAAGGGTCATCAAAGAGTTCACAAGTTGCACAAGTGTTAAGCAAAGTTTTTTCAAGCAAATTGTGACTAGAGACAGAATTTGCCCTAGTTCATCTTTCTTGTGAAGAAGTTGTTGTGTTTCTATACTATAGGGTTTTGTGACTAAGTATCTTTTTGATCTTCATCATTGGGATGAACCGAAGAACTTTGCAACCAACAACCTTCTCTAGTTGGTGATTGAAGTCGCATACTGGGATTCGCGCAATTTGTTAGTTACGTACTTAGGAGTCGTGCATTGAAAGGAGAAATTGTCACTACAGAACAAGTTCAATTGGGTATTGGGGTAAAGGTTCAACTGTAGTTTGGTATAAGGTACTGAGATTCCTTTACTTGTAACCGCTTGTTATGATAATAGTGGAATTTCGGAAGTGGTGACCTTAAAATCACCCGGTGGGGTTTTTGCTGTGTAGGTTTTTCTCATTCGTAAACAAATCACCGTGTCAAATTTATTTTCCACTGCATACTTAGTTTATTGATGATTTATTTGTGCTACCACACGTATGCATGTTAATTAACTTAATTAATTCACTTGGCTAAATTAATTGGTTAATTTATCACAAGGGGTCAATTCGTTTTTGGCCTATCATCTTGTTCTTACCTTCTTGTCAAAAGCTTTCCTAAGTCTCCTTTGGTAACCTTGAATGTGATACAAGGCCTTGAGTCTTTTCTCATCCATCATGCATAATTAGTCATACCTACTCTACAACCAATCTACTTCAAGAATTTCACTCTCTAATACTGTTCTCAATGAATGAGCACCTATTTCAGTTGGGAGGACTGCTTCCATCCCATTCACCAAGGAGTAAGGAGTGGCTCCTGTGGAGGACCGAATTGATGTCATATACCCCAAAAGTGCATAGGGTAACTGTAGATGCCAATCCTTTTAGTTCTTCATGCTCTTCTTTAAGATTTGCCTTATATTCTTGTTTGAAGCCTCAACTGCTCCATTGGTCTGAGGATAGTAAGGTGAGAATTTATGGTGCTGAATTAAACTGTTAAAGTAGCTTCTCTATTTCTCCCTTGAAATGCAACCCATTGTTTGAGATAATTTCATGTGGTACCCCATATCTATAAATGATATTAGTCTGAATAAACTGAGAAAATTTCTTCGAGTTCAAAACCATATATGAGGCAGCTTCTACCTATTTAGTGAAGTAATCAATGTCAACAAGTATAAATTCATGGCCATTGGATGTTGGTGGGTGAATCTTCCCAATAATATTTATTTCCCATGTAGAGAACGGCCAAGGTGAAGTCATGGTATGTAATGGCATAAGTGGCAAGTGCTTTGGATTTCCATGGACTTGGCATTGATGGCATTTCCGAACATGGGTAGCAGTTTGCTTCTATAGTAGTCCAGTAATAACCTTGTCTCATTATCTTTCGTAACAACATATGTGCATTCATATGTGGCCCATAACTTAACTCATGAACCTCTTCAATTATTTTCTGTGCTTCCTTGGCAGTCACGCAAAGGAGATGAATTCTGTTATATGATCTTATGTAAAGCCTCTCACCACAAATAATATGATTAGTGGACAACCTTCTAATGGTCAATTGGTCATTCTTATCTGTAGACTTTGGATATGTCTCATCCTTAAGATATTGCAAAATGTTAGAATACCATTCACCTTCCCTATCCATTCCCTCATTTTCTTCTATTGACATGCAAGAAGCTGGCTCTTCTTTTTGTCCCACCACTATTGGCTGAGCTTCATCCTCCTTAGGCCCATCCATCATGGATGCCATTGTTGCTAAAGCATCTGCAATCTAATTCTGCATTCTTGGCACATACTGGTACTGAATCTTACCAAATTTTGAGGCCAACTTTTGATGACATTCATGATAAGACATCAACTTTTCTTCCTTGATCTTCCATCTATTCTGAATCTGAGAAATTATCAAGCATGAATCACCATATACTTCCAACTTTTTTACTCCCAAACCTAGGGCCGCTTGTAACCCCATAATTCAAGCTTCATATTCAATGGCATTATTAGTGGCAGGGAAGTTGAGTTTACCAGAGAATGGGATGTGTATCCCTTTTGTCGAAATTAAGAGAACTTCAATGCCACTTCCATTTTGATTAGTTGCTCCATCAAAATACATCTTCCATGATTCTAACTCTATCCCCATGATATCCTCATCCGGAAAGTTTCCCTGGATTTCTTCAGCTTCTTCAGGTGAACAATGGGCTAAGTGATCAGCGATTACTCTCCTCTTCATAGACTTTTCAGTTACATATTTAATATCAAATTCTGACAAAAGTAAAACTCGTTTAGTTGTCTTCCCATCTTACATAGGTTTCTCCATCAAATATTTCAAATGGACTATTCTTGCAATTAACAAGACCTTGAAAGCAAGCATATAATGTTTGAGTTTTTGGGTTGCCCATACAAGCGCTACACATGTTTTCTTAAGTGGTGAATACTTGTCTTCATAAGTCAACATCTTCTTGCTAATGTTATAAATTGCATTCTCTTTCCTAGACTCCTCCATGTAATGAGCAAGCAAAGCCATCATTACTATATCTGTAGTTGTGAGATACAACAACAATGGCTTTTCAAGTACTGGTGGAACCAATATTGGTAGCTTCATCAGATAATTTTTAATCTTTTCAAAAACTTCTTGACATTGTTCATTCCACACTAAGGGAACTTCTTTCTTGAGTAGTTGAAAAAGAGGCTCACATGTCATGGTAAGCTGGGCTATAAATCTGCTAATGTATTGTATCCTTCCTAGAAATCCTCAAATCTCCCTTCTAGTCCTGGGAGGCTTCATCTCCATAATTGCTTTGATTTTGTCAGGATCCACTTCAATTCCCCACTGACTTACTATAAACCCAACAGTTTTCTGGATGCTACACTAAAAGTGCATTTCTTTGGATTCAACTGTAATTTATAGAATTGGAATCTTTCAAAGAACTTCCATAAAGCTGGTATATGCCCTTCACAGTTTTTGGACTTCACTATCATGTTATCAACATAAACTTAGACTTCTTTGTGGATCAAATCATGCAACAGATTAGTGGCTGCATGTTGGTAGGTAGCACTAGCATTCTTAAGGCCAAATGGCATGACCTTGTAGCAATACATCCTCTATGGAGTAATGAAGGAGGTCTTCTCCATATCTTTTAGAGCCATCTTTATCTAATTGTATCTTGAAAAGCTATCCATAAAAGATAGCAAGGCATGTCCTTCTATGTTATCAACTAAGATATCAATGCGGGGCAAGGAAAAATCATCTTCCAGGCTAGCCTTATTAAGATCTCAGAAGTCTACACACATTCTCATCTTCCCATCTTTCTTTGACACCAGAACCATATTAGCTAACCATTCTGGGTAGTTAACCACCTTCAGAAATCCTGCATTGTACTGTTTCTCAACTTCTTCTTTGATCTTAAGAGTCCACTTTAACTTCATTCTTCTCAACTTCTACTTGACCGGCTTAATGGTTGGATCTGTTGGAATGTAATGTTGCAATACGTCTGTATCAATCCCAAGCTTGTCTTTGTAGGACCATGCAAATACCTCCTTGAATTCTATCAGTTGGGTGACTAATGCATCTTTCTCAAAGGAGGTTAAGGTGTTGCCCATTTGTATCATCTTAGGTTCATCATCAGTTCCCAGGTTAACAGGTTGGTTTCTTCTTTTATAAGTTCTACATGCCCTTATTTTAATTCCTTATTATTAAAAGTTTCTTTACCAATTTTTGAAATAAAAACATTCAAAGCCAACAAATAAGTAGAATAAAAAATCATATTGTAAGGAATAGAGTTCTTAATAGACTTAACAGAAACAAACTCTATAGGAACACGATCACAAACAGACTCAATAGGAACAATAATATTAACAGAAACATACTCAATAGGGATAGAGACAATGTTTTTCGTAGGAGTGATTGGCTTAGTGGTCTTGATCTTCTCCAAAGAGTCTTCCATGGGGTGTGTGACTCACTCTCATGCCCAATTCTTCAACTCAGCTATGGCTTCAATGATGGTGGTTGGCTCCCAGTAAGTTCTTCTTCCCTTAGCATCAGTACCGTAGGGTCTTCATCCATATAATTTGTGCCTTCACCATCAATCTCCATGTTCATGGGCATGTCAGACACAAGCATCCAGGCGCTCTATGTTGTCCATCCAATCACCAAATAGATCTTGCTTCCCTTTGTTGCTTGGGTGGATGTATTGGGGGAAGTACTTTGACTCATTCCTTCCCATTCTCTCATCTTCATCTTCAAGATTCTATAGAATTAGGTTTTTCTACTGTGAATCATCAGCTTTCTGTCTAACGTGACCAATCTAGCGTCTATGTCATCTTTTTCCTCAGTATATGGGGTCAGTGAGCCAAGTTCTGAATTATGGAATGACCCTAACTTAGGAATTTCTCTACCATGCTTGTCATATAAAGGGCTTGATCATGAACTAACATCAGTAATGCAGCTCCAATCTAAGGTTCGCCCATAGGGGTAATCATCGTAATCTATACCATCAACTTCTGCAGCCTCCTCTACTTCTTCATCTTCAAGTTCTACATCATCTCCTACATCTTCACCTTTAGCTTCTAGTTCATTTTATTCATCTTTATTTTCTACATCTTCCTTTATATTGATAGGCTCAACTTTGCCATCATCCTTTATATCTCCATCATAGTAGTTCACGTCATCATCAAAATGGTCTTCATAGATCCTACATCTTCATCCTATCCATTGCTAGAGGGTTCTCCTCTATCATTACCACTATATTGGCTATCATAATCTTGACTATTGTTGCTGTCACTATCATTATCACTATTGTTGTTATCCTCACTATCTCCACTGTCACTATTGCTACTATTACTGCTACTATCACTTTTACTGTCACTACCTTCATCATCATCGCTATGGGCTTTTCCCCTTCCTCATCTTCATCATTTGTTCTTGCTTTATATGGGCTCTTCAATGCATGTTACAAGCTTCCCAATACTCTTCTTCTTCTATATTGTAGATGGCATCTCCTAGAAGTGTGGTCATTGCATCAAGGTCCATGTAATCAGCCCAATCAGTTGGGACCTTTCCCCAATTTATGTCTTCCTTCTTCAGTTCTAAAAGCTTATTGTCACGATTAAAGAATAGCTCAAACTCAGGCACCATTGTTTTCAACTTAGGATCATACCTCAATTCAGGGAATCCCCAATAGCGTTGAATATCTCTAGCTTTGACAAATTTTCCGTTCAATATGGGAGTGTAAGGCTTTAGGGGTTCTAGGGAACAAGGAAGTCCTTTTGCTTTGGCCTCTGCACGGACCATTCTTCTCACCTCCAATTCTAGCAAGTCATCATCAGTAGGCTTATAACCTAGTCCAAAAGGTGAGGTGGTAGTAGGAATTATTGGAACTTAAGCGGTTGCCTCTTTCATAGTTTTCCCTAAGTTCATCCCTAGAAGATAATACATTCTCCTCATCATTGCCCCCACAATATTGTTGCTAAAGGGAGCAAAGTCCATAGGAATCTTTTCTGCGTCCTGTTCTTTTCTTCCAAAACCAGGCTTCTCAATTTCAAAGCCATCTAATGTTAATGGCTCTTTCTTAGAATCAATATCAAAAATGTGGATATTGAGTCGTTTGAATGGGGTTCAAACTGTCTTCCCCCCTATATGGGTGTTGGGTTGTTTGATTGGGGTTTGAAGTATCTTCCCCCATATATGGATATTGGGTAGTTTGGGGTTTCCATAGTGTCTTCACTCCATATATCATACCCTGCAGTGGATGTCATACCCATCAACTCTTCCCATGTCATCATAAAGCATTTGGGTAGGACATAAATCAACTCAAACGGGTCATTTTCTCCTTCCTCTTCAGTCATCAAGCAATTAATCCTCGGTCCTTTTCCAAAATTATGGTTGGACAAGGGATTATTGGTGACGCTAGGCCTTATAGGCAGTGCAATCACCTTAGTGTCCATTAAATCTTGAATTGTATATCGAAGGCCAAAACACTTGTCAGTGTCATGGTTGGGACCTTGATGGTAGGCACACCTTTTACTCACATCATTTTTTGTAGGTAATGGGCTTGGGATTAGTCTTGGGTCTAAGGGTTTCAAGAACCCCTTTGCTTTTAATTTTTCAAACACTTAACTTACGAGCATATTCAACTCATGAAATTCCCTTCTAGGCCTTGGAGGCGGCCCTTGTGATATTTGCACGGGGGCAATGGGGGCAATAAGTTGGTAAGGATCATTTTGTATATATTATAAACTTTTCCAGTTTTAGAACTAGACCCTAAATTCTTTTTAAACCTCAGTGCATCCTCATTTTTTACAGTGCCATTATTCACTGCATCCTTAATTTGGGTACCAACAACAATTAAAGTTTTAAAATTTTAAAAATACTGAGCAAAAAATACTTATGGTACATAGGTAACAAGTTTTTTACAACCATGGTTAATTGTTCTTCTTCACTTGGCCTATTCATCATCTATGTAGCTTTAGACCTCCACTTGGTAATGAAGGCAGAGAAAGACTCTTTTGGCTCTTGTTTAGTGGTCTCCAAATCTCTCCTCCTCACATCCACTTCTAAGTTATACTTGTATTGATTGTGAAACTCACAGCAGATGTCCTCCCAACTCCTTGCTTTAGCATCATCTAGGTTGAGAAACCACCTAAAAACGGCTCCGGTCAAGGTATTTTGAAACATTTGAGCAAGTAGTTCTTCAGTTGCTCCTAGGGGCTGCATAGTCCTCATGTACATCTTCAAATAGGAGTTTGGGCAGCCAGTCCCATTGAACTTGTCCAAGGTCGGCATCTTGAACTTGGGAGGCAATCTCACATTGGGGAAAAGTGAGAGTGATTGGTAATCCATAAGGTCTTCCATCTTGCGGGCTCTTTTGATCATCTCTTCCACCTTGTTTATCCTCTCGTTAATCTTCTTCTCACCCTCTATGATAGGAGGATTCTAATCGGTCTTGTTCTCCTCTTGACCACCCTTTAGGTTTTGAAACTACTGTACGATAAGGTTCATGTCTTCTTGTAGACAACTAAATTTCTCAGTTCGAAATGAATCAAACAAGTAAAATAGTTTCACAAATGCGAATTTGTATTAATGAATGTCTGGTATAATTCTCTGTGATTACAAAAGAGTTATCATCTGATTCAATCTCCTTAAAAGACTTGTTGATTGGATTTGTAGTAATGTGATTTTGATTCGAACACCCAATATACTTTAATTTGGTTGAAGAATGGATTGAAGATCTTTGGAACAGAATTACAGTGAATCTCTGGCTATAAGCTTGTTGGAAATCCTTCGTTCTTCACGTTCTTCTTGTTCTTCGTGTTCTTTGTGTGTCTTCGCAAGTTTGTGGTGGAAGTTCTTCAGGGCTTTAGAGGCTTGAATCCGTTAAGCTTCACTGATTTGTGATTTCTTGAGGTTTCTGGTGGCTTTTGAGCTTGATTCCAGTGAACTATGAGATCTAAGAAGATGATTTGGACAATTCCTCTTCGAATGTTCTTCGTATTTGAAGGTTTGTGGTGGAAGTTCTTTGGGGATTTGGAAGCTTGAATCCGTAGAGCTTTACAAATATGTGGTTTGTTGAGGTTTCTGGAGGCTTTTGAGTTTGATTCTAGTGAACTTTGAGATCTAGGAATATGATTTGGATGATTCCTCTTCGAATTTTCTTTGTATTTGAAGGTTTGTGGTGAAAGTTCTTTGGGGCTTTGGAGGCTTGAATTCGTAGAGCTTCAATGATTTAGGGTTTGTTGAGGTTCTTGGAGGCTTTTGAGCTTGGTTCTAGTGACCTTTGAGATCTAGGCAAGTAGTTTAGATGATTCTGCTTTGAATGTTCCTTGCATTTGAGGTCGAAGTTCTTGAAGTTGCTGGAGGTTTCAAGGCTTGATTCCAACAGAGTTTCAATACTTCTGAATCTTCTTTGATGCTACTTGTGCTCTAGATGGCTTGATCTCTTCCAAGATGTCTTGGTCTTCCTGAAATGCCTTAGGAAGGCTTTTATTTATAAAAGTTTGGGGGTGGGTGAGCGACACGTGGCGGATTCTGATTGGTGACACATGTCACCGCCTGATTGGTCCGCTTATGTCATTGCTTACACGTACTGGATTGCATATGTCATCGCTTACACGTGCTGGACTACTTATAACATCGCTTACACGCGCTGATGCGTGATTGGTTTTTGCATGACACTTGGCAAATTTTTGTTGGTTTCTGAGTAGTGATAACAAAACCTAGTAGCAATACATGGCACTTTGTAATTGGCTGTATTTTGTGGACTTGGTAGTATGACGTGTCAGCTTGTGATAGGTCGGGAATTTTCCCTCTCTACACTTCTCTTAACTGAATTTAACTTGCTACTATGGTGTTTAGTAGCTCTTGAGTGTTCATGGGTTCTTCAGTGTTTGGATGTTCTCCCCTTCTACTATAGTGATGGAGTCTTTAGACTTCTTGTGGCTTGGACTGTCTTGTAAGTAAAACACAGGATTGTGATGTTGCCACTGTGGAGTGCCTTCTATGCTTATGGGCTTCAATACTGTGAGGGGCTTGGAACTAGAATTGCTAGCTTGAACGTCATCCTTGGCTTCTCTTTGGAGTCTTCCCTCTAATCTTGACCAAATTCTCCCCTAAGAAAAGGCTTGGTTAGGTCAAACAAAGATATGTCTCCATCTACATCAACCTATTAACCAAACAAACACACACAAAATGCAATGCAATTTTAACATGGATCGGCCTAAGGATAGGTTCTAAGTCATTACATTATAGGATGGGTTCGTTGTTTTATTGTTTCCCATTGCTAGGACATTACACCTCTAAATTTGTAATGTGATGAACATTAAATTGATCCAAATGGCATGGTCTATCCTTTGTAGTCAACAAGAAATGATCCAGTGACTTTGGGCTATGAGTTGGTGAATTCACCATTGGGTACCTGAATCTAATGAAGACCGATGATCCATGGTTACTACTACCGTATGTTGAGATGGGTGCATGCTAATTTGTTGTTTTGATGGCACACATTATGATAGTTAGGGAAAGCTTTTAACAATCAACATGGCAACACAGACAAAAAATATCATGTGGACATCTGAAGACATAGACAACCAAACAAAGAACAACATCATACAAAACAAGGGTATATAATTGGTCACTTAAAGTCTAATACAAAGCTTAGTCCTCAACATCCCCAGCAAAGTCACCATTGTGAGAGACCGCCATGGTTTGGGGTGCTCTCAAAAAGAGATTTAGACGCTTAGGGCACCTCTCTTTTGGGTAACTATGTGAAGTTGCCACTTATTTTTTATACAAAAAAAATAAAATACAATTACATGACCAAAAATTCCTCAAATGTTATCAATTGATTATAGAAATACAATTTAGTAGAATAACTTTACAAGGCTTTGGCCCTAAATACAATCTATGTAAAAATTACGAAGCTTTGATCCTAGTTACAACCTACCAAAACAAAAGATAAAATACTAGTCTACTATCCAAAATCCAAAGTTCAGGGACTAGATTACGAAATGGGAAGATGTTAGGCACCCATTCCGCCCAGACAGAGTCTGGTCTTCTAGACTCTAATGACCATTATATGCCCATTGTATGACATTGAATGATATGCTATTACATATGTAACAAACACTTAACAAAATTAATTTAAACAAATTTGTCTTATGAATATGCCCTCTTTTTAAAGAAAAATCAAATTTGTTTTGCAAGGTTGAGAAAAGTGAAATTTGGTTAATAAAAATCAAATCTATTTTGTAAAGGATAAAAAAAGAAACAAAAATGAGATTTGTTTAATAAAAATCAGATTTGTTTTGTAAAGGATAAAAAATGGGATTTGGTTAATAAAAATCAGATCTGTTTTGTAAGGTTAAAAAAAAAAAGAGATTTTTAAAAGATGATTCATATTCATAATTCAAATCTATTATGCATGCATCACATATTTATAGAATGACATAAAAAAAATAAAATAAAAATAAAAACTTTAACCTAACTATTAATTCATTCTTTAAAATTCAAATCTGCAGTTTCTTATTTAAGAAGAAAACTATTTTAGATCTGTATTTAATGAAAATACTGATCTGTTTTGTATGCTTGAAAAATATAGATCTATTTTGTGACTAGAAAAATTTTTAGATTTGTATTTAGTGAAAATATGGATTTGTTTTATGACCAAAAAAATTTTCAAATCTGTATTTAGTGAAAATATAAATCTATTTTTATTTAAAAAAAAAAAAAAGAGTTTTGGTGATTAATTGTAGATTTTGAAATCGAAGAAAAATTAAAACATGTTAAACAATTAAAGAACATTCTAACTAAGCATACAAACATGGCATATATAAACTCTGAACAAGATCATAATAAAATCAAACACTTATTAACAAAAATCATGCAATGAACAACTCAACATGTCAATTAAGAGACAAGAAAAATAAACATAAGAATGAAACGAAATACCTACTTGCATGAGCGTACACTTCAATGGAAGAATATTTTAGAAATTAAAGAAATTTTCACTTCTTTGAGGTCTAAAACACTTTACTTATAGAAAAGAAGTTCTTAAAGACAAGACTTCTAAAATGTCTTTAACGTAAGGGGAGCAGAGAGGTCAGAAAAAGAAGGGCCCTTAATTCTGATCTTTTTCCTCTATTTATAGAGGTTGGGATGCTTGAAAAATAAGCTAAGTAAGATCAGATATGAATTGGAATGCGTCCTTATCTCTAAAAAGTTGAAAAAGATAGGTTTTATCTTAATCAAGAAGTTCTCGGGCCAGGCCAAGCATTTGGGCCAATCAGCACTCCAAGATAGTCGACAGACCCTCTTGGGTGCGAGCCCCCTTTTCAATTTTGGTTTGATTTGGACTCCTTTTTTTAGAATTTTTGAGCTGGGAATTGCACCTAGACTCGTTTTTAATTCATATTCTAAAAATCAATCCCTTTTTCCTGATATTCAGGTATTTAAAAGTAATAATTATTTGATAGATAAATATTCTAAAAAGACTTAATTATCCACAATTTCTTTGTTATCTGATTATCCACTTTATTCTCATGCAAGCAGGCTTATTTTTTATACTAACCAACAACCAATCACATAATTATTTAATTAATTTTAATTTTTTAATTAATTAGAATTAATTTAAATTATTTACGCATGATCGATTCCACCCAAACAAAATGCATGCAGATCGTGAAAACTTGATCATGTGATATCTTTCAATCTGACGGTCTGATTTGGGAATCGGGCATACCATTGTGACCATTAGAATATTAAGATCATTTTTATGATATGCAATGAGTGAATTCATGCATGTAATGCAACTCTAAATTTTGGGTATATGAATGGTCACTCTAACCATCTTCCAAGATTAAATTATGGATGTAAAGTCGAGTGTCTACAATGTCATTTACCTTCAATCTTTTGAGAACACCTACCTAGTTCTAATATTGTTGTCTCATCTAATCCTAACTTGTATGAGTTGGCTACAACCAAGGAAGGGGGCTTGCATTTTGTAAGGTTGAATTTATTCAACCATCTAATTGGCTTTATTCCGTGCCAAATTTGCTTGTAATTCAGCATTTAGTAACCCTGTATTTAGGTGGGATTGTTGTAAGGGTAGTGAGTGAGATAGTGTGAAGATTGCTCAAGAGTGTGCAAGAAAACAGAGTGTCGCGGCTGGGACTCGCGACTGGACTCGCGGCTTCAACCCGCCAGAATCTGCACACGTGCCAAGCATGCTGGAAGATGAACAGTCATGCCAGCTGGAGCACTACAGGACAAAACAGGACAACTGGCCATACGGTTAACTCGCGACTGGAACTCGCGACTTAGTCAAGCCGCGAGGTCAAGCCGCGAGCCACCCCTGTTTTGGAAAAACCTGACGTTTCGCATTCCACTCCTCTTCAGTATAAATACCCTTTTAACCCACGATTGAAAGAGAGCTTCCAGAGAGAATTTTGAGAGAGAAACCCTAAAGAAAAACCAGATTGTTTTACCCACAATCTCTACCTTAGAGTCTCATCAAAATCCCTCACTCTCTTCCTCTCCATTGTCAAATCCTTGAGAGGCCATTATACCAAACCTGGTTCTCACCATTATCATCTCTGTGAGACAGACGTTTGGAGTTCTGGGAAGCAGTTAGGAAGGAGCCAATCTTTATTGGTTGATGCTACGGTGAAGTAGCGGAATCCGGAAAGCTAGAAAAGAAAAAGGTTCGGCGCAACCTCGTTGGAGCAAGAAGCTTGGAGGGCTTAGGTGCATTGGGTAGATTAGGCTTGGAGGGTCTATTGCTATCCTTGTATCCCAACTGTATTTTCTAGTGGATTGATTACCGCTTGGAGGGCGGCGGAGAGGTTTTTCGCCGAGGTCTTCGGTTTCCTCTTCGATAACACATCGGGTGTTATCTTTGTGTTTGCATCTTCCTTCCTCTCTATCTCTGCCTTTACATTATCTGCTGTGGTTTATTTTGTTATGGCTTAGATAGTTGTTTAACCAATTTCATATCATAGCATATGTTAAGTTTCCGCACACTTGTTGTTTGACATATTGCTTGTGTTGGTTAAGTTGGTTTTTGGGGGTCTAAACGTTCAAAAGTGTTTTTGTACACGTTTTTGAATTTTCAATTGGTATCAGAGCGGGTACACTTGTTGTGGTTTAAATACCTAAGTGTGATCCTTGACCCCTTGTGTTTATTTGCCATGGATTGTGCTTTGTATGACTCTTTGCATGATTTGGTTGGTGATGAATGTAACATGCCACGTGTTTGTGAAAATGTCTCTATGAGTGCTAATCCTCATAATTGTGATGACATGTTAATTGAATCCATGGGTGTTGTTGACAAACTCTTGAAGAAAAATGCTAAGAAGTTTCAAAAGAATTTGAGCAAGTTATTTTGTGAAAAGGATGATTTGATTGCTAAGCTCAATGAATCCAACAAATTGGTTGAGAAATATAAAAAACTTACTGAAATTTCTCTTGAAAAGCTGAAAGAGTTTGAATGTTTGAATATGGACTTGGATGCTAAACTTGTTTTGTCTAACAAACTTGTTGATGATCTTAAATGTGAAAATGAATCTCTTAAGATGCATGCCAAGTGTTTGATTGCTGAACCTATTGTTAAAAAGGATGAAAATATTTGTTGCAATCATGTTGTGATACCCGATTTTGTGCCTAGTGTGTGTTCTACCTTAAAGGACAAATCGGTGTACATTCCTCCACATAAAAGAAATCAAAAGGTGGAGAGAAAGACTGTTAAGTCAAAGCCTCTGTTTAGGTCTCAACCTAAGGCTCTGGATGGATCTAAGTTTGTTCCAACTTGCCACCATTGTGGTGTGATTGGTCATATAAGACCTCAATGTCATAAGTTGAAGAGGGAACAAAACCATATTGCTAGATCCCTTCCCAAAAGGCCTAGTGGACCTAAACACATTGTGTGTCACCATTGTGGTGCCTTTGGTCATCTAAGACCTCAATGCTCTAAGTTTCATGCTTTTAAAAGAATCAAAAGAAAAGAAAAACTTGAGCTTCTTGGAAGTTGTGCTAAAAAGGATAAACTGGATTTGAGTGATAATAGCATGTTGTTAAAAAAAGTGTTTAATGCTCTTAACTCCTTGTCTATGTGCATCTCCGGTTCTCATTCTTCCAACCCTCGTCTCACTTCTCATGAGACACTCATTCCAAACAATTGTTCTGTTTGGATGAGGAAGGGTTCCTATGGTTGAGCTTTTGCTCCTTTGGTCCTTGATCTAATTCTTTCGATCTTTGTAGGACCCTTCATGCATTAGATGCTTCATTGTCTTGCATTTGTGCATCATGCATATCTTTATATGCATTGTTTTGTTTTTGTTTTGATCTTACTTTTATGTCTTTGGTTTGTGTGTGTAAAAATCCAAAACCACATAAAAAGTAAAAAAAAAAAATCAAAAAGCTTGATCGACGTTGTTGAGTTTTGTCTCAAAACTTGTTTTGCCTTGTACCTTTGTGCTAATGGCTTTGTGCATTTTCGAGCATTGCTTGTTTCTTTGCACTCATATCACTGTGGAAGAAATCTTGAAATCTATGTGATTGTTGTAAATAGATCTTCAAACTTGTCATGAATGATTAGTGAATGGTTATGTTGATCTTGAAACTTGCATAGACTTGTGTCTATATATCTTCCCACTCTTTATTTTTGTTTTTGCTAAGAAGAGCTCACCAAATGTAAATCTCCAAATGAAAAGAGATATTGAGCTGCAAAAGCCTGTCGCACATTCTAGTATTCGACTAGGAAAAAAGGTAAGCGACCTTATATTAAAGAGAATGTTTATTCAAAAAGCCAAAGGCTTGTTCATTAAAGTGAAATATCAAAAATCACTCTCACAATGAGAGGTGATTGTCTCAAGAGATCAAAATGATCAAATGTTATGGAGTCAAATGTAAAGCTCCAAGATATGTTATCAAGTTTTGTGGGAGGTCATATATACATATTTCTATAATTGAGATGGATCACTTGATCTAGTGCTAATTGTGTATGTCTTGGTTGAATTGATCATTGAAGCTTCACATTAGACTAAGGACTATCTCATTGTTGATATCCACACACAACACACAAGTTTATGTTCAATAAATGCCATATTCATTTGTGTGATTGTACTTGATGAAATGTGTTTTCACATGCTCAATCTTTGTTAATTCAAGCGCAAAAATATTTTTGAGTGTTTTAGGTGTTTTTGGAAAATATTTTGTTAAAAAATCTGAAATTTTTCAAGAAACCCAGTTTTGCCCTGTTTTGGCGACTCAGTCGCGGGTAAGTCAAGTCGCGAGACTCAGTTGCGTCTTCGCGGGTCATTTTTGGCAACTTGTTCGCGAGTGGAAGGTCCAGTCGCGAGGGTTACTCAGAGATTTTGGCGACTCAGCTCGCGACTCCCTCGCGGGTAGACCCTCCAGTCGCGAAAAACACTTAGGAAATTTTTCAAAATTTTGTCTTTGAGCATTTTGGCGGCTTGCCCTGGCGACTTAACTCAGTCGCGAAAATCGCGTGTTTTGCATATTGAGGGTTATTTTCAAAGTTGTTTTCAAAAAAATTTCATTTTTCCCCTCATGCATCATTGGCATTGTTCGTACCTTCATCTCTTGCCCTTGTTTCTTCTTGACCCTTTGTCTATTCCTGACAAAAAGGGGGAGAGTATACTCTAGAGTATGTTTCGGAGTATTTTGTCATTTCTTTATGACTCTTGTGCACATCCTCAGGGGGAGAAATTCTATTTCACATGCACATTTGTAGGGGGAGAGATATTCCATAGGAGAGATGCATATACCAAGGGGGAGAAGACATTGTGTTAACTAGAAAACCTTGTTCTATTTGTTTTCTTGTTGGCTTTATGGTGCTTTGAGTTATGCTTTGTTGTTCTCATTGCATCATGTTTGTGCTTTGGACATGCATTTATCCCTATGCTATTATGCTTCATTGAATGCATGTTCAGATGATCATTTGCTTTGCTATGTGATCATTATAGCCATTTCTATACTTGTTATATTATACTTGTCATTTATTACTTGCTTTACCTTGAGGGTCTAATGTGTTTTGTGCAAGTGTTTCAGGGTACAAGTATAAATATGTTCCAAGTGCATCACAGCTTCTCATCATTTTGAAGGGGAGAAACTTTAAGCACTTTTAGTTTATATTGTTTAAGTTTTTATTCAATATAATGGGTTTGTACCCATATGCTTATGTAAGCTTTTAGGGTTATGGCTTTATGCATAGTTTGTAGGCCTTGTGGTATGTACCATGCTTAAGTGCAGCCTTTATGCTATGTGAAATAAGTATTTTAAATCTAAATGTTCTGCATTGTGGTTTATGTACTGTCACTCTTGTGCCCTTGTAGGATTGTTCCTAGATGCATATGCCTTGTGTGCTATGCATTGGTTGAGTGTTGTACATACAAGTGTCTTGCCTTGTGCTTGTTAACTTGTATGTCCTTGTGTTCATTCCAAGTGTGAATGAACACTGTGATCACTACTTTGTGGTGTTCACTTGGTTGATCAAGCCATGGTTTGTTCATTAACTCCATCTTATGCTTGATCTCTTTTTGCCTGTTTCATATGCTTTAATAATTTTCTGCTTACAATGATCATGGTGTATTGTTGTGTTTCAGGAGTTTATGTTCATATGATTCAAGTGCTTCACAGCTTCTAGAATTAGGTGTGAGTGAGTTTTGATCAACTGTTCCCAACTCACATGTTAAGTCTAGAGTCTGTTTTAGGGTTTTGTCACGGAATAGCCAAAGGGGGAGATTGTAAGGTTGAATTTATTCAACCATCTAATTGGCTTTATTCCGTGCCAAATTTGCTTGTAATTCAGCATTTAGTAACCCTGTATTTAGGTGGGATTGTTGTAAGGGTAGTGAGTGAGATAGTGTGAAGATTGCTCAAGAGTGTGCAAGAAAACAGAGTGTCGCGGCTGGGACTCGCGACTGGACTCGCGGCTTCAACCCGCCAGAATCTGCACACGTGCCAAGCATGCTGGAAGATGAACAGTCATGCCAGCTGGAGCACTACAGGACAAAACAGGACAACTGGCCATACGGTTAACTCGCGACTGGAACTCGCGACTTAGTCAAGCCGCGAGGTCAAGCCGCGAGGTCAAGCCGCGAGCCACCCCTGTTTTGGAAAAACCTGACGTTTCGCATTCCACTCCTCTTCAGTATAAATACCCTTTTAACCCACGATTGAAAGAGAGCTTCCAGAGAGAATTTTGAGAGAGAAACCCTAAAGAAAAACCAGATTGTTTTACCCACAATCTCTACCTTAGAGTCTCATCAAAATCCCTCACTCTCTTCCTCTCCATTGTCAAATCCTTGAGAGGCCATTATACCAAACCTGGTTCTCACCATTATCATCTCTGTGAGACAGACGTTTGGAGTTCTGGGAAGCAGTTAGGAAGGAGCCAATCTTTATTGGTTGATGCTACGGTGAAGTAGCGGAATCCGGAAAGCTAGAAAAGAAAAAGGTTCGGCGCAACCTCGTTGGAGCAAGAAGCTTGGAGGGCTTAGGTGCATTGGGTAGATTAGGCTTGGAGGGTCTATTGCTGTCCTTGTATCCCAACTGTATTTTCTAGTGGATTGATTACCGCTTGGAGGGCGGCGGAGAGGTTTTTCGCCGAGGTCTTCGGTTTCCTCTTCGATAACACATCGGGTGTTATCTTTGTGTTTGCATCTTCCTTCCTCTCTATCTCTGCCTTTACATTATCTGCTGTGGTTTATTTTGTTATGGCTTAGATAGTTGTTTAACCAATTTCATATCATAGCATATGTTAAGTTTCCGCACACTTGTTGTTTGACATATTGCTTGTGTTGGTTAAGTTGGTTTTTGGGGGTCTAAACGTTCAAAAGTGTTTTTGTACACGTTTTTGAACTTTCACATTTTATATTGAGTGACAGCAGAAATTACAATTTTGATGTTAAGGCTGAGTGTTGTGGACTTGTAGAGTTTGTAAAGGCTGTGATTGATTGTGGGTATTTAAGATGCGTATTTTATTTTAGAATTAAGGAGAAAGAAAAAGACAAATTCTATATCAACTTTCATTCTACAATATTTATCTAAAGTTTTTTTTTTTTTTTTCATTGCTTGAAATGAATAATTATAATGGATATATATGTGCAATCTATAATTGTTATTCTTATGATGAACTCATTATTAGCAAATTTCTATAACAATTATGCTATAATATATATATGTACAACATCCTCCAAAACCATCTTATATGAAATATTATAAAATTATCTGTGCATTGCACGTGGAACTTACTAGTTACGTATAAGTGTATACCTCTTATTAAAAATCCAAATAAATCATTAGGGAATAGCCTTGTCAAACATGCATGTATATACACTACTTTCATACGTAAAAAGTGTATTTTACTATTTATCTAGCTTCCATTTGTGATTGTGTGACATTATTTATAGAACATTTTTCTAGCTTAATTTCGGAACCCCCTAATGATCCATCTTGATTAGTGTTGACAAAAAATGCAGGCTGTTTTGGAGGGAAGAGTTGAAGAGTTTCTTTTGAAAGCATAGAAATAAAATCTACCATGGTGGGTCTATCTGTTGCTTGGTCTTGTACGCATAAAAGATCAACATGAATGCATCTCAATACGTCAGAAGGAAGGCATGACCCATCTAGTATTGTTAGGTCTATTAGCTCTAAACCCTTACCTTCATTCCATAATTGCCATGCCTAATACAAGTCCAATTGTAAACAAGATGTTAGTAAGTTCAAAATTATGTATATATATATTTAGAGTTATGAGAGAAACTTAAATATCCTATAAGGTTGAGCTGATAATCAAAGCAATTGTGACTATTATTTTTCTTGCTGCTCACAATTTCTAATAGTAGGACTCCATAGCTAAATAGATCAGTTTTCATTGAAACAACACCATTCCTAGCATACTCCGGAGGCATATAACCACTGAAGGAATAATTCAAAAATGTACTTTATTGTATAAACAAGCACAAATACACATCCACACGTGTTCAAAAATAGAATTATATTTTGCTTACTTGAAACGTAATGAATACTTACTATGTTCCAACAATTTTATTTGTGTTTTCTTCTAATCCTTTCAGCCCAAATATTCTAGCCATTCCAAAGTCTGAAATTTTTGGATTCATCTACCCGTCGAGCAAAATGTTGCTTGCTTTTAAGTCTCGATGAATTACTCTTAGTCTTGAATATTTGTGAAGATAAACAAGTCCTTGAGCAATGCCTTCAATGATGTTGAAGCGTTTTTTCCAGTTTAATATAAAGCTTTTAGTAGAATCTGATACAGAGTAAAAAAAAAAAAAAAAAAAAATTGCTAGCAAATGATTAGTATTGATTGATTTCATATAAAAATGCGTGTGTGTGTGTCATCATATAAGAAATGTTTCTTAGTAATGAACATATGTCCTACCAAAGAGGAAGAAGTCTAAACTTTTGTTGGGCATGAGCTCATAGATTAGTATTTTTTCTTTTGGTTGAATGCAGAACCCTAAAAGCCTGACGAGATTGGTGTGCTGGAGTTTGGCAATGAGAATAACTTCGTTCTTGAACTCAATCAATCCCTGTTTAGAACTTCTCGAGAGTCTTTTATTGCTATTTCCTGCCCATTCGATTGTTTACCCTGAAAGCATATTGCATGAGTCACTATTTAATTTTCTATGAACCTACTCTTGGGATGCACTCAAGTGATAATTTATTGATTTTACGTATTGAATTCACGAGTTAGGCTAAAACTTAAAAGTACAAATTATGTAAAAGAAAGAAAGAGAGAGAGGATAGCTTTAAGGTGGTAGATTTTATTAGAATAAAAGTTAAAAGATTAAAACTTTTGGACTATTGGTATTTTGTGACAATATTAGCACATGTGGTCATGAGTTCAAAACATGTTTCACTATCTACTATAACTTTTATTTAGAAGTTGAAAATCTCAAGTTTTAGTGAATATAATTTTTAACCATTATTCTTTTGGGTAAATATCATTTTGCTTCCAAACATATTTTTTATGTGTCAAAATGATCCTAATTTTTTAAATTATCAGTTTTATTCCTGATTTATTGAGATTGTATTAAAATAGTCTTCATCCAAATGTGATATATGAAAAATGCTGACATATATAATAAAAATAATAAAATTAATTTCATGCAACTTAGGCTGCCACATGGATTTCCACATGGCATGAATTTTAAATAAATAATAAAGAAAGGAGAAACTAAACTAATTAAAATTATTTTTCTTTCTTCTCGCCCTTCTTCTATCTTCGCTCAAACCCAAATTTCTTAACCTCTCCACGTTCTGTCATCTCTCAAATCCAAGTTCTCAAACAAATTATCTAAGGTAGGGAGGGTGCTTACGATTTCACCAAGAGAGAGAGCCATGGATATCTTCATTTGTAACATATATGAAACGTGCCAATTAAGTTACAAAACTCTTAGCATTTGATTATTATTCTAATATGTTTAAATTTTATCTCTCTCTCACACACACAAACAAAGAGAGAGAGAGAGAGCGAGAGAGAGAACCTTATAAACTGGCCCAAAACCGTCCTGTCCTAATTTATTTTCAATTGAAAAATCACTTGTAGCAGTAGAAATGCTTTCGAAGCTGAAACTTTGAAATTTATGGCCAGCATGCCTATCATTAATGGAAGGAATTGCATCATCATCAAGCTCTTGTAAGAGACACTTTTGTCGCTTCTTAGAACTCTCCCCTAGTAAACATACATGCAAACATGACTTGAAAATTTGTTTATGCTTTATCATCAATAGTATATATAAAACATCTATATATAGTAGGGCCATAAATTACCTTTCGCTATGTAATTTTTCAATTTTGAATAACATAATAAGCACCACAGCGTGATGATAATCCCCCCTACTGCCACGATGAGCCATATCCACCACCCAATATCTGCCCTTGACTTGTTTGCCAACATGCTATCCTTGAAAGTAACTTGTTGGCCGGCTAAAGGATAGAATATAATATATGTATATAGTCCCTCACTACTATGTTTCCGAATATGTTGAAATTCAAATATTAAAAAAAAAAAAATCCAAATATGCTATTTATATCATGGTTCTAACAACCAATCTGGTCAATGAATCGCTCATGTTCCCAATTCCCAGTTTTTGAACAGTTTTTTATTGATTTTAGTCAGTTTTAAGGGTTTTTACCTGATTGGATTAGTTCCTCATTCCCGGTTGAGCAAGTTCGACTGGTTAGTTCGGTCCGGTATATAAAATAATAATCTATATCATATAATATCCTATACAATAAAAAAAAAAAAAATAGATACAAATTTATTTTTTGCTCTTATATTCTTCTACTATAATTTTTAAGTTGATAAAAATTTTAATTTGATTATAATCCAAATTCTCCATCTAATCCTAAGTAACTTCACTAAATTACAGAAATTTTAATAGATTTTAAGAAAATAGATATACATTTTTTTTCTTACCTTCTTCTTCTATAATTTCTAAGTTGATAAAAATCTTAATTTGATTATAATCTAAATTCTTCATCTAATACTTTTCTTATTATAATTTAGTTGATAAATAATATCAATTTGATTACAATCCAAAATCTTCAACTAATTCTTTTTTATCTAAATTATCTTACTACATGTCTAAAAAAATGTTGTACAAGTAATAAATAAAAAATAAAATAAAAAATTCTTGGTTTAGTAAAAAAAATAGCAAAATTCTTGGTTTAGCTGGATTTTATGGTGAATCTTAGTATTATATCACTATTTCTTTTATACAGATTGTTTATAGTAAAAACCTTTAAAAAAATTAGATACTTTTTTATGTTAGTTAACACCCGTGAGTTCTACATTCTCATTTTTGAAGTTTTAAAAATATTAATATTACTATTTTTGTGTATGTTATAAACTTATAATAAGTATTACTGTTTACTAAAAAAAAACTAATATACAGATTAAGAGTGTATTTTTTTAATTGAATTCTTAGAATTTGTATTTTACTTTCATTATTATGGTTGCCAGTAGGCATTTTTAATTAAAGTGGTTGCCTATTAGATAGTTTTAGTAACATTAATTCTGACCAATTTCATAAATTCTGGTTTAGATATTTATGATATTTGGTGTTGTGATTTTTGTTAAAAAAATAATAGCCTCATCATAAATAAGGTTCTTTTTTTTTTTAGTTAAGTTTTATAATTGTCAATTCATCCGAATTTGAGGTTTACATGTTTTTTTACAAATTTTAGAAGTTTCATGAGGCTTGCTTCAAAAGATGAATAAATCTATATACAAACATATGATTTCAATGCTATTAGTGTTCATTTTTTAGAGCTAGCTCATGAAACTTCTGGCTGTATCAGTAGTTTGCAAAAACATAAAATTTATGAATAAACGTTATAAAAAAAAACCCTAAATTGGAACGAATGAACAATTATAACACTTAACCCAAAAATAAATAAATAAGTCTCGTCGCATACTCTCAATATATGGAAATAAGATGAAGCGGCAGGATAGAAAAAATGTTACGTCCCTAAGAAATGGACTTGGTCATTAACTCACCGTATGGGTCGGGGTGAGCGGGACCTTGACTAATTTATCTTGCTGAAGATTTTGTGGAAACTTTGATCCGAAAGATTCAATATTTATTTGGGTGACTAGAAGTCAATAAAGTTGAAACTTTTGTCTTATCAAAAAATAAAGTAGAGGTTTGAAACATTTAGGAAAGAAAGAGGAAACACAGTGATAGTGGACCAGCGGAGCTCCAATCCTATGTCCCCAAGTGAAGACTATGAAGTTAGTACAGAGTACCATCAAAGATAACAGGTCTTCAGCTCAGAGCTCAGGGATTGAGATCACCTGATACAATACCATTCTTCCCTCTCACAAAATATTTTTTCCCTTTTCACTTTTTAGCCTTTACTCTTTTAATTATTTTTAACTTTTTTTCTTCGATTAAATATTTGCTCTTTTCAAGTCTTAATCTTAGTTATTGAAAAGAATTGCATCAGGTGATCCCTGAAGCATGTAACTTTGAGCTATCCAATTGAGAGAAAACTCACGAAAAAAAGATTATAATCAAAATACAAATGGGAATGAAGTCCCACATTAAATAATAATGAGAAAAATAAGTAATTACTATAACATAATTGGAGTTAAACTCATAAGCTTGAGCTTTCAGGTTAAGTTGTATCTTTATATGTTATATTATATGTTGAGTTATATGTATAATGAGTAAAAAAAAAAAAAAAAAAAAAAATCATATGTATAATGAAATCAAGAAATTAAGTTACATAAGCTAAAGACTTGGCAATGATTTTAATTGTTTTAGTGGCTTATGAGGAATATAGTATGGTAGAAGGATAAACATGTGAAATTGTAAGTCAATGCATGTATTATATGTAATTCTCTAATCTTCAAGGGTTAATTGCAATGTGTTGATAGACATTATTAGAATTTGTAAAAGTCCAAAACATTTTCATGACATGATTGAGAAAAAGAAGGAATAAAATTAGAAAGAGTTTCAAGTCAAGTCAATAGACTCCAAAATGTATTAACCAATCCTACCATACCACGCTAGTGGTTCAAAACTACTAGGTGGTAGACACTTTTGTTCTATTTAGAACCCATGATTGTGTGGTATAAGAATCTTTGAATTCAAATATATATATATATATATATATATATATTGTATTGCTTCAGCAAACTACAAGAATAGCAAACATAAAAATAAATAAATAAAATGGAAGATAAATTTTTTATGCAAGAAGAAAGTCACAAGAAATAAAATACATCTGTCTCAAGAAAAAACAAATCATTGAATTCACAAGGAGAGCTCCTAGAATCCACCAAAAAAAAAAATAAATAAATAAAGAAAAAAGATTCTGAATTTTTATTAAACTAAAATATGTTATTTAATTTTCGTTTACAAACTTGGGGCCCAAAAAACATGATTGATGAGAAAAATATGCTAAAGGAGATCGTAATTAATACTTTACCATAATATGACTTTAATTTAACTATAAAATCATTAAATGCACTTAAAATCATAAAAATAATAACCCTGAACAGCTGAACCTAAAATTTTGAAAATTACATAAAATTATTCAAATTAATCAGTTCCTGTTTTGCTTGTATGCTATGTTGATTTTGCTGTAGTATCCTTGGCCAATGTGCTAAGTTAAAGTTTGTTGATACCAAATTCCCGATATTTATGTTACAGGTTGTTGATTGGCTTACGTGTGAACTGGTTCTATTGAGAGCCCACCCCATCCCTTTTCACATTGAAGAAGTCAAAGCTATCCAATTACAAAGATAATATGAAAAACAATTCAGACTAATCTATGTTTATAATTGTTGCAGGAATTGACAATTGATATATTGTAAAGATTTATCTTTTCTATGTATTAGGTGCAAAGATTTGTTTTTTTTTTTTTTTTTTTGGTATCCCTCATTTAGTGTCACATATTTATATGAAATACATAGAGTAAATAATTGAGAGTCTCAGCACAAATTTCACAATATTACTTGGAATACTAATCATTGTAGTTTCCATCAAAATAAACAGTGCATCGCACGGTTAGCAACTAGTTATATTTGAATTTGGCTACCTTATTTGTTAAACAAACGAACATAAACAATATTTTCTCGAAAGTAAGCCCAAGCTAGTCATAAATTACTCATTTCATATACAACTCTACTCTCATCTCTATATTTAAAAAACCAAAAGGTATTGTACAGATGTTCTAACTAAGAAAGGGGTGTTTTCAACTTGAAAACTTTGTTGTGCAATTTGATTCCCTAGGGCTATGGATATCTTATTTCTTTTGAATTAGGATTGTTTGGGTCATTGTTTTGCATGGTCAGTTATTGTTGTAACTGATTCCATCAAAAAGAAAGAAAAAAAAAAAAAAAAAAAAAAAAAAAAAAAAAGACATGTTCCTTAAAAAAAAAGACCAATTCCAATGTCTTCTTTTTTTGTTGAAATTGATTTAATGAAGTTTTTTTTTTTTTCCCAAAAAAATAAATAAAGACAAACAAGGTCTCTTGACCAAATACAAATCTTATTTCTCGCTCTTTGTGTTGCATAATAAATGAGTTTATTATATTTTTACCCATTTTAGAAAGAAAAAAAAAATTGCTCTAAGATAAAATTCTATTTTAGATTAATTTAAGTATATATGTATATAAAATTTCCTCGTAGAGAGTATGCGAGTACGAAATTAGGTGGAAGGATATATGGCTCCAAATTGTTCAAGAAAGCAAAATGCTCATAAAATGAAAATAAAGGTTTAAATATATTATTATAGAGAAAACTAAAATGTTCAATTTATTTTCTATTTTATGAAAATTAAGTGTCTAACGTACATAGTACTATATATATATCCACAAGTAATTGCACTACCTTCAAAGTTCTCTTATTAGAAAAATCCTAGAGTAAAAATCCTGGATGTTGGAGACAAACAGATTCTGGTCTTTGAGCTTTAAGTCGTGTGTCAGTCATAACCCATAAGCATGCAAAGAGCCGTTTGTTTTGGGCCAAAAGTTCTGCGGTTTATATACAATGTCCGAAGACCTTTTTTTCTTTTTATTTTTATAACACATTGTTCGAAGACTTGTCTCTCTCTGTCCCTAAAAGAAGCATGAAACCCCAACGAAACATATCCATGATTTGGACTGGACCCTCCCAAATTCAATTATACAACCAATTGCGTCCTTCTAGGCTTCTAGCGTCTCGTCAAAAATGTGCTTATTTGAAAGTACATGGCTTTTCTTTTTTCCAAGTATATTCTCATATCCTACTGTATAATATTCGGTTTTGAAGTATATGGGTAGTTAAGTGCACACGAAAACCCCTATTTTTCATTTAACCAAAAAATATGTTTTAAATAAGAGAATGCGGCATAAATGAAAAAATAATAATAATAATAATAAGGGTAAAGATAAAATAAAATAAATAAGATTTTTTTTTTTTTTTTTTGCTTAATTTTCTTTTATCTGTCTTTTGTGAAACCTTGGGGTTGGGACAGATTGTGGTCTTTGTGCGATAAGTCTTGTGTCATTCTTAACTTATAAAAGCATGCAAAGAGCGTTTGAAGTGGTGTCAGTCAAAACACCACTTCACTTACATTCAGCAAGAAAAAAGAAGAAGGCATGTAGTCCATTTAAACCATTTGATTCTTCAACGTTCCAAAAGTCATCTATCTCTATCCCTAATGAAAGCATGAGAACCATACGAAACATCCATGATTTTGACAAATTCAAAACAAGTTCTCTTGTAAGTGGCGTAGGGATTGGGTTGGGACTTAGGAGGGTTCTGCAAAAGGTAAACATGCGGATTCGTTTATATGCAACAAAAGGTATGGTTAGGTTTTGAGTTTGTAATGTTGGCAAACCATGACAAAACATGACAAAACCTAAGTCTTATTAGTTTAGAATGGTCTACATTGAAGCCCAAGACAAAAAACTCAAGTTTGGGATAAAAACTAATGAGTTACAAGCTGGTTGGTTCAATCGATCGAAAGACAGATTCGATTGATCCAAAATTGCATATCAGCAAAATCAGCAAACATAAAAAGGCCATAATTTATTCGTTTGAAGCCCAAATCGCGAGCCATTTTTTCCAGTATTTAAAGGACATTATAAGCTAACCCTAGGTGCAGTTTTGAGAGTTTTTTTTTTAGAGAGATTAAAGTGCATCTTGTGCCTCTTTTGTAGATCTAGGGTTTTGTACCCAAAAGCTCTCTTATGTCTTCTACCGGTGTTATTCCTTGAAGAATCTCAAGATCAGGTATTGTAGAAGTTGCTGCCTTCTCTTGTCATCAAAGGTGTTGATGATCTAAACCTTCAAGGGTGGTCTTGGAGTCACAAACATGAGAGTTTGTGTTGCTAAACCTTTGAGTGGGATCTCAAAGTCACAAACGGGGGTGTTTGTGTTTTGCAAAGGCCAAAGAAAGAAGGAGTCCGTGAATTCGGAGCTTGCACGTGGTTGTGTCAGTAAGTTCTACTGGTGGGTAGCAATAAGAAGTCGAGCATCGGGCTTGTAAGTCTTATTGTATGAACTTCAATTCTTTCTAGTGGATTTGCTTTTTACCTTGAGAATAACTAGGTTAAATCCACTCCAGGTTTTTTACCGGTTTGGTTTTCCTGGGTTATCATATTGTTGTGTTATTTATTTTTCCGCTGCTTTGCATGATATGATTGTTTGATTGTGATAACTTATATTTGGAATTTGGACTAAGTAACAACTTGGCTAATTACCTAGGTTTATCCAATTTTGTTTTAAGGGGTCTAAAAACTAACAAGTATGTTTGGATACCGCTTATTTTATTGAAAACTGAAAATACTGTAGCAAAATAATTTTTAAATATGTGAATAGTGCCGTAGGACCCATTTTTAATAAAAATTTTGATAAAAAAAAGAGATTTGTGAGTCCCATGGACAATGCACAGGACCCACTGGAAAAGATAGAAACATGCTTAAAATAAAAATAAAAAAAAATCGCTAATGCAAACGCTATAATCAGTATCCAAATGATCATTAAAAGTGAAAAGTCAATTTGTATAGAAAAAATTAAAACTTGAACATTAAATATGAGAGTATGCGATGGGGGGAATTAAAACATTCACATCAATCTGTGTATAATAAAAAAATATATTTAAATTTAAATATTTTTGTTTAAAAATAATCCACATCAATCTATGTATAATTGTGTAAATTTACAAATTTGTTATAATAACCATATAAATTTAAAAATATATTATTCTTTATGCATCTCGAGGATGAATGAAGAGAGTAGGTAATAGTTGTTATTTGTAAAGAAAGAGAAAAAATTTAGAAAATCAAGAAAAATTGATGTATATCAAGGATGATGGTTATTCTTTCTTTATATATCTCGAGGATAAAGGAAGAAAGTGGATAGTGGTTATTGTGTACGAAGAAAGAGAAACAATTTAAAAAATCAAGAAAAATAACATTGTAATAAAATGTAATGTAAAACAAATAATTTGATATGGAGTGTTTTAAAAAATGAATATAAAAAATAGAAAAAGTATATTCTTATTGGTAGGATCATATTTTCTATGTATTGGTTTATTATTTGACAAAATATACTTTATTTGTAATTGAGAAGATCTAAGTTGGGTATAACATCTAAAGAAGTATGTTGCTCAAACATAACAAGTGATATTATTAAAGATATGAAGATTGATCCAAGAAACAAGTGAAAAAATCAATTTAAGCAATTCTCGACATTAGGCTCGACACTAGCATCTATCAAGAATTAATGGTGAAACTTGACACACACTCGATTTATCAAGACTTATGATTTTAGAAATCTCATATTTGAAATTCGGCCGATGATGACTTGGATGATTAGGATTTTTCTCTCTACAATCCTAGACCATATAAAAAACTTATTTTAAAGTCATCAAAGACACATAAACTCAATTAGAGAATTCATATACTCTGTGAAAAGTTACTGTGTTTTGTGCACTTTAGGGTTTTGTAACCAAGTACTTCCAAACCTTCAACATGTTTGAAGTGAATAATTTTGCAGCCAACAACAATCAATCAGTTGTTTGGAGTTAGTCACGTATTGGGATCCGTGCAAAGGAAGAAGTCTCTACAAGATCAAGTCCAATTGGAAATTGTAGTAAAAGTTTAATTGTAGGTTGATATTTTGGGATAGGCCAAGGTAGTGATAAGATTCCTTATACTTATAACCACTTGATTATTAATTAGTAGATTTTTAAGAGTGATGACCTAAAATTCACTTGGTGGGATTTTTTCCTTACGAGAGGTTTTTCCCATTCAACAACAAATCACTGTATCATTTAATTTTCACTGCATATTAGTTTATTTGGTGATTTGTTGGTACTTCCATGATTTTCATATAGTTTGACCTAATTAATTAACTTAGGTAATCTATATATAAAATAATAGGTGAAGCAGAGAGAGTGTGAAATTGAATTCCAAATTAGAACTCTAATTTTGTGCCATGTGTCTAGAATCTGAAATTGAAGTTGAATTTTGCATCATGTGGCTAAATGTATGTGGGCTCATTCTCATTAAAACCACTTCTATGTATTGGGTCAAGTGAGTTACTGTGCTAATTAAGTTTTTTCTTGATTTTGTAGTCAAACGTGAAAACCAAAGAGATTAATATCGGTGATAAGAACTTGGTTTGGATATATTGCATAATTTTCAAAAAGATAGCAAAGGTAGAGTTTGCATCTTTGTTATAAATTGCTTACAAAGTTTACATCTTTACATTTGCACTGAGTTTCAGATTAAAGTGCTTTCTTCTTAGTTCTGACGCTGAGTTTTGTTTACTATTCACTTACAAAGCTTGCATCTTTACATTTGTTATAAATTGCTAATATGTGATTAGATGCACATTATGCCTAAAATTCACTATCCTTATATTTGGCTTTTTGTTCAGATTTGGCACCTATAACAATGAAGAAAGCACTGCTGTGGACCGATGGATGATACTTTTTGCAGGCTACAAAGGAACTTAGTGATCAATGGAATCTCACGCGAATTGGAGAGGACCCAGCTGTAGATGTCTGGATGGTAGATGTGAGTCACTATGTTTTTAAAATGTTCAGTGAAGGTAAAGGTTATGAACAATTTAAATTTTCCGGAGAGAGATTTATTATTCTATATTTACGCAAGTTTAGTTGCCTTCTTGGAGTGGATCACTCCACCCTGTCTTTCTACTGGAATTTTTTATTCAGATTGTTACAATTTAATTCGAAATTTTATTTGAATTTTCCTATTGTTGTTACTATCATATATTATCATTCCAATTGTTCAATTAGAATCTGAAATTAGAGTCCAATTTTACTATACACGTGTACAATCTAATTATTTTTAATTTTGTTGTCATGTGCAAAAGCCAATAAAATGAAATTAATAACACATTAAACACTCATGCTTTGGGAATCGGTAGTACCAATCTAAATCCATTGGACCTGCTTCGTGATAATACAACTATGAAGGATGTATAAAAACACGCACAAACCCCTCTCTCTATAAAAATAGATTGGAGAGAATTTCTTTTATCAGCCATGGAACTTCAGAGGTTTTTTCTTCACACAAATCTCCATCATGTTACAAAATGACCCATCGTAAAACTACAAAATGAGTACAACTCTGAGGTTTTTTTTATTTATTTAATTTAAAATTTTTTAAGCTACGAAAATTTCAATCACCAATAGAGATTGAAGATTCAAAAGCGTGAATGGATCTTTTGGATAAACATTGTCACCAAGGTTCATCTTTCTGTGTAAAATATATATACTGCTAAGTTTTGTTAATGAAATTTTCTGATTAATAATATGAATTTAGACTTAACTGAGCCTTTTAAACATGAATAAACTCATGATTAATAATATATCCATTCCCGTGCGGTAGCACGGGGCTACGTACTAGTTGAATTAATTAACCAAGGTCAATTTATAACTCAACACTTATGCTCAAATAAACAAAAAATTTTGCACAAACTGATACAAATACTCTTGGGTGAAAGGATGCACGAAATTGTTTAAATTTTCAAGAAAGAAAAATACTCATAAAATGGAAATAAAATTTTAGATATATTATAGAGAAAATTAAAATGTTTAACATATTCTAGATACAACATATTCTAGTCTTGAGCTTTAAGTCATTTGTTAGTTCTAACTCCAAAAAGCATGCAAAGAGCCGTTTGTTTTGGGCCAAAAGTCATGTGGTTCATTTAAGCCATTTGAATGTTCAATGAATCAATGTTCGAAGAGTCGTCTCTCTCTCTGTCCCTACTGAAAAGCATGAACCCCATCCATGATTTGGACTTTGAAGTGGACCCTCAATTATGAAATCAAATATACTTATTTGAATGTTTCAGATACTACATGGTTTTTTATTCCCCAAGTAGGATTTGGATCAGTACAATTACCCCCATCTTCTTCACATTTTTTTTAAAAAAATTTTAATTTTCCCTTTTTAGCTTTCATCTTTTACCCTTTTTTTTTTCAACTTTTAAATCCTAGTCATTTACAACTATTGCGTCAAGTATTGTATCTTATCTCAATCCTCCCAAGTATGCTCTCATATCCTGCAGTATAATATTCAGTTCTGAACAATATTATTTCTAGGTTTTAAATAAGAGAAGGTGCATATTCTCAATAAATAAATGCTAAATTATAAATTACATCCCTAAAGTTTCAAGAGTTTGTATTTTAAACTCTAAAATTTTAAAATTTGAATTTTATCTCCTAAAGTTTAGGTGTGTTTGGATTTAATACCTTGAAGTTTATGAGTTTAAATTTTACACCCTAAAATTGAGGAGTATTTGGTTTTTTTATCCTAAAATTTTAGAATTTGAATTTTATCTCCTAAAGTTCTAGAATTTAGATTTTACCCCATGAAGTTCTATTCCATTTCATTAGTAGCCCCGTCCGTACTTTCCGTTTAGTGCCACATAAACTTGCCACACACATGTTTTATTTATCTAATAACATGATTCCACATCATTACAACACATTCTGATTTCATGTTTTCGTTCTAGTTTATTTCACAAATTTGGATGATTCTCAACCATCTCAAGATAAAACTTAGGGCAGTTATAAACTAGTTAAAAATAATAATCAACTGAATAGATATTATCTATTTGTATCATGTCCTCAACGAATTAACCCCATAACTTTCTACCGAGGTTTTCAGTAATCAGCTAGATTATCAAACCTACAGATCAAAGTTATGCATATATGGTATAGATCAAAGTCTTTTTTTTTTTTTTTGTTTGATAATTTGTACTACATCAATTATAAATAACAAATTAATGTGATAAGTTCAACATGAAGTAGTCTTACCTTTGTATTCAAGGAAGTATACTCTCCATGCATTCAAAGCCAATTTCAAAAGTTGGCACTGTGGTCCAAATCTTACACTCGGTGCCATCTTTTTTTTTTTTTTTTTAAAGAGAGTTTTAACTTATAGCATTCGCTCCTGATAATAGTTTTTATCATTAGATCAAGACACTAATCGATTTTTGGTGTGGGGGGAAATTGAGCCCCATATCCCTTATTCAATCATTAGAAATTTTACTAGTTGAATTAATTGAAACCTACCAGTTGGTGCCATCCCTTTTTGACTTTGATTTGCATAAATGAACATCTATGCTAGCTAATAAATGTTTTGTTTAGTTCAGTTTTTTTTTTTTTTCATCAATTAGGTAGATTGTAGTTCTGTTAATTTTTTCATCAATAAAGATTGAATTTTATCAATGACAAAAAATGGATGTTCCGACTCTACACTAAAAGAGAAGTGTTTTGTCCACAACATTTTCACAACAAATCTAAGTTAGCAAGTTATTACAGGTTTTAAATTTAAAGTCATTACTGAAATTATTTTTTTGTCTACTAGTAACAGTAAGTCAACAAGTAACAACTTGCCACAAAATTTGTTATAAAATATTGTGAAAATGTTGTGGACATAGCATTTCTTTATTATTATTATTATTATTATTGATGTGAGCGTTGTTTCAAGGTAGTTTAAAAAAGGTGTAACTCTTGTGAAGTTATACTAGATATAACTTGAACCCATATATATATATGTGTGTGTGTGTGTGTGTGTGTAATCTATTTTTATGTTTCTTTGCTTCAGGTCTGAAGCCCTATCAATTACGTAATCTAGCTTATCAATATGTAACTTAAAGCCCATTTGGATTGAGGGGTGAAGGGAAGGGGAATGGAGGAGAGTAAAGTAGAGTTGACTAAAAATATGCTAATATTGGGTCAATTCTACTCTACTATACGTACTCTACTCATCCTCCCTCCACCTCAATCTAAACAAACCATTAATGTTGCATATGCACTATGCAACAATGAACCTTGCGTATGTAACATTATAATTTTTTTATTATATATATATTTCAACATTTTTCTACCTTTTTGGCTGATACACTTTTTAATGTTCTCATTGACAACTAGAGGCTTAAGTCATTAGGGATACAAAATAAGGTGTTTATATATAGTTAGCCATGTGGGCCAAATCACATTAAAACTTTGATTTATGTCTCTCTTTGTGTCTACTTTCTCACAAATTGACCTCAAAATTTCATCTTAAATTTGAGGGGTATGTTATAAATATTTATATAGGTTTATTGTGCAAACCTAACTAGTGGTACACCTTAAGATTAGTACTTGAATATTTTAGGACAAAGCTATTTCATTTAAAATTTTATAAAGGGTCAGGCTATTTGTTGTGGGTAAAATTGACTGGTTAAGCTTAATTGTTGTTAGCTTTACTATAGGTAATTTTGTTGTTGGGCTAATTTTTTTGGGCTTATATATATTTTTTAGATTTTAGATCTATAAATTTTTTATGGCCTTTAAAAGGAGGAAAATGCAAGAAATACAATTTTTTTTTTTACAAATTACCGATGTGGTGAGTGGTTACTGATAAGTTAAAATGTGATGTAAGCGGTTGGCCTAGATGCGAACCAAAAAGAATTTATTATCTCAGTAGTTTGTAAAAATTTTGTAGAAAAATTTGTGACTATAGCATTACTCGTAAAAGAATCAATGATATTATTAAGGAAGGCAAAGTGTAATTTTATAGAACAAAACTGCTAAAATTAGTTCATATGTAATACTAATATTTAAAAAAGAAATTAGGAAGGGTCATTACCCCCTAACGTCCAACTATGCCTCAGTCCCTGATTGTAAAAATGGTTATCTTTCAAAGGGAATGCTACCAAAGGAAAAAAAAAACATTGTATGATGCATAATACCCATAACAAAAGAAATCATATGATAATTGCTCTAGTCGCTTCTTGAACCAAAGGCTAATGACTAAAGGGTAACTAATATCTTTAAATTTGTTTTAGTCCTTTTATATGCCATAATTTGCTAGAAAACTCCAACTAGTTATTGCCATTACTTCCATTTACCTTCTTTAATCCTAATAGTTTAATGCTCTGGATATATCCAATCATCAACCAATAAAATTGAGACATAATTATGATATCAAATATTTTTTATCACAAGTGCTAATGTATCATTCTATGTAGATTTGAGAGACAATTGTCTTGGCGCTTTGATTGATCATACAACAACAATCATATTTCAAAGGGGAAACCACTAAAACTAAACATTCTACTAGGTATGTGAATTTTTTTTTTTTTTTTTGAATGGGCCAATTAATAGATTTGTAGGTAGGGGTGTGCATGGATTAGGTTGGGTCGGGTTGAGATGATTTTTTTACCCAACCGACTATGGTGGGTTAAAAAAATCCAACCCAACCCATCACAGGGGTACAACCAAACCCAACCCAACTCACATGGATCAAGTTAGGTCGGGTTGAACCCATGGGCTGGACAGTTTTTTTTTATTACAATTATTATTAACTTGAGCTAAAAAATATATATCCCACTACCACCTGATTTGATAAATAAAATATTCATAAACTAGTATTCTAACTCAGTCATAAACAAAACATATCCAATTAAGTTGATAAACAAAATACACATGACCTAGTATCCCAACTCAGTTATAAACAAATAGGAGTGGTCTGGGAGAGTGGGAGTGGGAGGCGGCAGAGAGAGAAATAAGATTGTTAGGGTTTGTAAGGTAATTGAGTTTTAGATAGGACAAGTTAAATAAGAGAAAACATTATTAATTATATAATATATTTCTAAATATATATAATTTAAAATTTAAATATATAGGTGAGTCAGGTTGGGTTAGGTAGGTTTGTGATTGTTATGACCCACACCAAACCCAACCTTCTATTAAAGAAATTTTCATAACCCAACCCAACCCACCAACAACTAAAAACCGACCCAACCCAGTGGGGTGGGTTGGATTGGGTTAGTTTAGTTTTGGTGGGTTGGTGGGTTGCCTACACACCCCTATTTGTAAGGGCACAGCTTGTTTTTACCCCTTTGCAAATTAATTAATTAGTCAAATTACATACAATAGCATGGTAGCATAAACAAATCACCAAATAACTAAATGCAGCGGAAAATAAATTTGACACAAGTGATTTGTTTACGAATGGGGAAAACCACCGAGGCAAAAATCCATCTGGTGAATTTAAGGTCTCTACTCCCGAAAATTCACTATTATCAATCATAAGCGGTTACAAGTAGAAGGAATCTTACCAAACCTTTTAGCCCATCCTGAAATATCAACCTACAGTTGAACCTTTACTCCAGTACTCAATTGGACTTGTATTGTAGCATGCACAGATCCCAGTACGTGACTAACCAATGATGCACGAATCCTAGTACGTGATTAACCAATTGATGCACAAATCCCAGTACGTGACTAACCAATAATGCACGGATCCCAATACATGACTAACTCACCAACTTGAAGAAGATTGTTGGTTGCAAAGTTCTTCAATTCATCAACCGTGAAGATTAGGAAGTTCCTTGGTCATAAAACCCTTGGCATAAAGACACAGTAGCTTCTTTAAAGAGAATGATGAACTAAGGCACTATCTACATGTATTATTCTTGCATCACCCCTGTGACGGCCCTTAAAATAATCTTTATATAAATCTAAGGTTGTGAGAAAAGAAACCCTACACAAATACTTAAGGATATGCGTGTAACCAGATCTGAAAAACCTAATTTTGTAATTCTTGACAGATACAACTTGTGTCGAGCTTCAACATTAAATCTTGATAGAAAGGATTTTGTTGAGATTTCTGTCGAGCTTTAATGAATAGCAGTTCCTACACTTGTTCCTTGGTCAAATTTACATGATATCAATTCTTAACTTGAACATTTGTTTCTTGAAGTACTAAACCCATCCTAGATCTACCCAATTATAAATAAAGTGCATTTTGTCAAAAGATTAGCCAATTATATCAAATATGTCCCTAACAATCTCTCCCTTTGCAAATTCGTGACAAAACCACAACAAACAAATGAATCATGAGAGAAGTCTTAAATCACTTAACTCATAACCACTTGTTGAATTACAAAATAAACTCTTGAAAAACTTTGCAAGAAGAGAGTTCTTTCACAACCTATTTTTCTGAAACACTTAAACAAAACTCATTAAGGCATCATGTGTGAAACAAAAATAAAGATTGCGTTCATAAGGAAACATGTGTATAAATGATAGAAAAGAAACAACACATATAGAGATAGGTGAAGAAAAACATACATCATCATCATATATATGAAAATAAAGTACAATGTATGTCATAAATGGTCACAAGACCGGTATACAAGAAGCTAATGCAAAAAGAAGAAAATAAAATTACTTATAAACCTCACTACATCCCTCAAAAAGATATACACTCCCATTATCAAGTCAATAAGAGGTCATCATCTCGTCATCACTAAGAGAGCTAGCATCATCCTCATCATCACTATCATCATCGTCCTCATCAGTCGAGGCCTCTGGAGAAGGAGAGGGAGAGGGAGCAAAGCCACCGATGCGAGCTTGTTTGCGGGCAATGTGACCGACTCGGGTGTTCATCTAACACATCTCAGCTGTGAGATAGTCAAGACGAGCATCCATCCGCTACAGCTGTGCCATGATGGCATCAAGAGTCACACCAGCTACCGAGGAAGAAGGAGCAAAGGTGGAAGGAGCTGAAGAAGAAGGTGGAACAGCAGAAGCTATAGAATCATCCGTCTCCATATATGGCCGCTTCGGTCAAAGCTGGGCCTCGCTCTACTGTACAAAACTAGCGCTGATGGCACCCATGGTGGTGAAGAAAGGAAAGGAAGGAATGGAAATGTGAAAGTGTGTGAGGATACGCATGATAGCCAAAGGGAAGATGAGCTTATCACGTGTAGTGATATCCAAGTACACATCTAGAATAGATGTGATGAAGTAAGAGGGAAAGTCAATGGAGAGGTCCTCTAAAAGAGACAAAAGAAAACAAGCACAAGGCTCAATAATGGAGTTATAGTGAGACAATGGAGTAAGAGTAAAAGTCATCACCATGTTAAGGAACCTCAAGCCTTTGGAAAATCTCGAGCATGGGGTGTTTAGCTTACCACCCCATGTAGAAGGAGTTTCACAAAAGTGAGAGAGAAGCTCGTCTCTAGACACTATTCAAAGATGCTCACAGTCAGGGTAGTTAGGATGCGTCACCTAAGAACGTGTAATACCTCGAATATAAGATCCGGGTAACTATGATACATGTACCTCTAAATGTAGTAGCATACTGAGCTACAGAGGTATCAATGCTGTGTATATTGGAGTAAATCTCTTGTATAAACATGACAGGACACCTCAAGAGTCTCTCAAGTAGAGATTCCCAGCCCCAAGTCCGAATGACAATAGGAAGAGGAGTGTCAGTAAAATCTGATAGGATAACTTGGCGTTCTAGATGAACACCACATTTCTAGAAGTTCTCCAAGAAGTCCTTTTAGGCTTTCTCATCTCAGAATCAAATGTGGAGGGGGGGTGGAAGAATCAAAAGTAGAAGACTCAAAACCTTAAAGAGGATTGATTCTAAGCCGGAATGGATTTACGTGCTCTGGGTGCCATGGTGCGGTCTATCCAAGAGAGAGAGAGAGAATAAAACACATCGCAACTCAAAATAGGAATGAAAAGATATAATGTATGTATGAAGAATGCGTGAACATGTGACGTGCAAAATTTAAAAGCATCATGGGTAAAAACCCAATCCAAACCTACCAGCACTCAATCAACAAAAATCAATCACATATCTAAAATGCATGAAACATTGTTATAATGCAAAAAGAATGCAATGCATGAGCATATAACATCAAATCAACATAACCCAACCCAAAAATTTCACAAAATTCTCAAAAAGCCCAAAATTTTTCAAAAACCCAAAACCTAGGTCTAAAATGCATGATTGCATGAAAATGAAGGGATTTAGGATGCTTACATAGTGATTGAGGCTTAATCTAGGCCCAAAAATTGAGTGGGTGGGGAGATTTGAGTGAGAAATGGAGATATGGGGCGAGAGAGAAAGGTTTTCTATCGAGAGAGAATGAGAGAAAGGTTTTCTGTCGAGAGAGAATGAGAAAAGTGAATCTGAAATCGCGCCTCTACCTTAAATATAAAACGCAGCTCGATGGATTGAAGATTCTATCGAGGATCTGTCGAGCACTAAATCTCAATGGAAATGAATCTGTTGAGGTCCTGTCGAGGATCTGTCGACGGCAAAACTCACCTCGATGGATCGAAAAATTGTTGAGAAGCTATTAGGCAGACAGAAAGCTCAGAATTTTGGCTCGATGGATCAAAAAAGCTGTCGAGAATCTTTCGAGAAGAAACCCAAAAATCTTGATCGATCGAGAATTTGTTGAGATCTATCGAGAAAAGAGAAAGAAGGCTTGATAAAAAGGGAATTTGTCGAGGATCTGTTGCGAAGCTATTGAGGTTGAAGTAAAGAAGTTTTTTTCAAGAAGGGAAAAACAGAAAGAGGTGAATGCAACAAGCAACCTACTCAAACAAAGATCCAATCAGCATGTTAAGCTCTTAAAACATCTCTCAACATATAAGCATAGCATCCATAGATCCAAAAACACACACACACACTAAACAAGTCTAACCAATTTTATATTTCAAAAACAAGTTAAGAAAGTTTAGTGAGCATATATTAACACATGCATTCCTTGTGATAACTAAATCACATTGTACCTGCACATGTATGTAACAAAGAGTTTTGCGTGTTGTGTGTGAAACATAGCAAGAGTGCATAAATGTCTCACATTATGAAGATTTGAGACTAGAGAGAATCAAATACACTCACACACAATCATAACTGCTTGATGAGGACTATTACCTTCGAGGTACATCCTATAACTCTCACATCTCTTAGAAACACACTTGCAATCATTTTTAAAAGCATTTTGATTCTTTTTGCTTTTATTTTTCTTTGCATATTTTATTTTTGAACATATCATGCATGGGCATATAAGAGAAAGAAGAAATAACCAATTATGTAAGCCAAAACATCACAATTTTGCTATGCCGAAGCACACAAGTGTTATACATGATTGGCGGGTTTTAGTGGTGAGATGATTATCTATGCCTTTCTCTTAGGATTTTCTAGTCCTTCCCGTCAAAAAGAGTGATATGAGTATGAGATATAAGAGACAATCTTAATCGTACTGAACCCAAACACGAGCCACAAAACTCACTTGCTTAGTTATGCATTGAGATGTTCATCTAAGCTACAAGAGATACAAACTTTAAAAAACTTTGTTTCAATAGCCATCTAAGGTACATAAGTACCAATATACACAAACACACACTATTTTTTTGTATTTTTCTGATTTTTCTTTTTTTTTTTTTATGAAAAAAAAAAAATAAAGCAAAAACTAAAAATCAACCAAACAAAAACATAAAGAAACACACAAAGCATAAAACTAGACTGACTCAAAAGGTAGAAAGCAAAACAAACAAGTAATACATAAACATAGAGGGGGAGAGAGAGAAAAAGTGACTGAATCACTTTGAGCCTTTTTCCTTCCACACCTTGGAAGGACACTTCCTTTGTGCGAACCTTTGATCCTAAGGAGAGGGGGAAGATCTCCAAAAGGACCCATAGATGGTGAGATTTGACCTTGACGACCAAATGATAACACATTGCTGCTCTGTTGAGTGGCTAACCACTTATAGCAATTTGGACGAGTGTGTCCCAAAGCTCCACAGTGATGACAGAAATGCAACTTCTTTTGTTGAGACTTTTTGTTGTTTTCCTTCTTAGTCCTAGGGTTTCTAGTCTCTTTCTTCTAAATTTTAAAGGGTGCTCCTAGAATAGATTTGCCTTTATCTATATTCTCACTAGCTATTTCAGTTTTAGATTCATTATTCTCAAAATTAACATTATTAGCAGGTGAGACAAACACAATTGTACTAGTGGAAGCAATATTAGAAGAAGAGAAATCATACCCCAAACTGGTTTTGTCATAAGCAGCTTTCTGAAAACTCAGCATCTCATTGAATTTTGCACTAGAAGTCCTCTCCAATAGAGCTCTAACCTGGAACAGTTTTGCCTCAAGCTTCTTTGTCCTTTCAGCCAAGAAATTGTTCTCAAATCTCAGTGCTCCAATGGTTTGATTAGCTTCATCAACCTTGGTAGAGAACTCCTCTCGATCTAATTCCACATCACTCAGCTTCTTGGTGGCCAGCCTATACAGTTTCTCATGCTTCTCAGAAACCTTGTACAACTTAGCATAGGCTGTATGGATGTCATCTTGATCGTCTATTTTCTCAAATTTGGATTCCACCAAGTCCTCTTCTTCATCCACTTCTTCTATGATCCCCTCAATAGGATCCATTGTGGCAGTAAAAGCACTCAAGATTCCCTCGTCATCACTGTCATCTGACTCAATCTTAAGCTCGGTATCACTCAAGGTAGCAGCAAGAGCCTTGCTTTTTCCAATCGACTTGAGATATGTTGGACACTCTTGTTTCATATGTCCAAAACATTGGCATCCGAAGCACTTTGGTCTGGAGGGAATAGTGAACTGACCGCCATCCTTAGCATCCTTCTTCCTTCTGTCTTGAATTTTGAATTGAGCAAAACTGGATTGCTTACAATTTTTGTCAAAACCTTTCACATTGGAATTCTTCATGAACTACCTAGTGATGTAAGACTTCATCATGGAATCTTCATCACCTAAAGACTCATCAATCTCATTACTCTTGGCCTTCAGTACCATACTCTTACCTTTGGTTCCTTTCCCGAGTCTAGTCAAACCCAATTCATAGGTTTGCAAGTTGCCAATCAACTCCATCAAAGGAATGGAGTCATGTCCTTTGATTCTTCAATCACTATTATCTTGGCTTGAAATCTCTCAAGAAGAAATCTGGGCACCTTTCTCACAACCTTGGGTTTAGGAATAGTTTCCTCAAAATTAAAGGCTAAGTTGACTATGTCCTTGAGTTTGGCATAGAACTCATTGAATGACTCATCCTCGTCCATCTTGATCTCCTCAAAGCTTGTAGTAATCCTTTAAAGCTTGGAATTTTCAACGGCCTTAGTTCCTTCATAGGTTGTCTGAAGAATGGTTCATACTTCTTTTGCAGTTTCAATTGAGAATATTTTCTTAAACTCCTCATTCATGACCGCACTGAAAATGGCATTCAATGCTCTACTATCAAAGTTTGTCGCTTTGATCTTTACATCATCCCAATCAGTCGGCGCTTCCTTTGGCTTAATCTAGCCTATCTCCATAGCTTGCCACATTTTCTCATCTAAAGACTGCAAGAAATCTCTCATATGTACTTTCCAATATGCATAGTTAGTACCATCAAATGAAGGAGGTATAATAAGAGACTATCCTCTATCCATGACAAACAGGGGTCAATGGATCACACAGTAAAGATTAAAACCTAATCAGAGTGTGCCCGCTTTGATACCACTTGCTAGATTAAAATAAATTTACCCCTTTGCAAATTAATTAATTACCCAATTTAATTAATTAGTCAAATTACATGCAATAGCGTTGTAGTATAAACAAATCACCAAATAACTCAATGCAGTTGAAAATAAATTTGACACAGGTGATTTGTTTACGAATGGGGAAAACTATCGAGGCAAAACCCCATCAGGTGAATTTAAAGTCACCATTCCCGAAAATCCACTATTATCAATCACAAGTGATTACAAGTATAAAAAATCTTACCAAACCCTTTGGCCTATCCTGAAATACCAACTTACAGTTGAACCCTTACCCCAATACCAAATTAGACTTGTATTGTAGCTACAATCTCTTTGTTCAATGCATGAATTCCAGTACGTGACTAACTCACCAACTTAAAGAAGATTGTTGGCTGTAAAGTTCTTCAATTCATCAACAGTGAAGATCAAGAAGCTCCTTGACACAAAACCCTTAGTGTAAAGACGTAGTAGCTTCTTTAGAGAGAATGATGAACTAGGGCACTATCTGCATGTATTATTCTTGCATCACCCCTGTGACGGCCTTTAAAATAATCCTTATATATATCTAGGGTTGTGAGAAAAGAAACCCTATACAAATACTTAAGGATATACGTGTAATCAGATCTAAAAAACCTGATTTCGTAATTCTTGACAGATACAGCTTGTGTCGAGCTTCAGCATTAAATCTCGATAGAAAGGATTTTGTCAAGACTTTTATCAAGCTTTAATGAACATCACTTCCTTCACTCGTTTCTTGGTCAAATTTGCATGACTTCAATACTTAACTTGAACACTTATTTCTTGAAGTACTAAACTCATCCTAGATCTACCCAATTACAAATAAAGTGCGTTTTGTCAAAGGATTAACCAATTACATCAAATATGTCCCTAACATACTATATAGGAGTTTCGAAAGCTTTGTGTGTGTCCTTTCGCCCTAATGAGGCATGAGACAGCCGCATGGCAGGGCTGGGCCTCCTTGCTAGCTCATTTTCCACAAGCTTCTAGTTCATTCTGGTCCTATTTTCTCCCTTTCTCTGTCCTATCTTTTAGTGGCTATTTGAGTGCCTTTCTGAAGTCGAATTTTTGCGTTCTTATAGACATCAGAAAGGTCTTGTAGTCTATTTTTCAAAGGTACATGCTTTATTCCATTCAAAACAGTGGTCGTGAAGATATTCTAGCAGGAAGAATGGTGGTTATGTGCAGAAATTTGAAAGGATGACCTTTTTCCTATAAATTGCATGTGATATCTTTGAATCCCGAGATGATATTGTCAAGCAGTTTTTTTCATGACATAGATAATTGATCATAACTCATGAAAGTTCCAACTTTTTGCATCATTCATGGTTAGAACTAAACAATGTTTAGTGCAAAGACACCCCAAAAACAACAGCTTTTTTCTCGAAAAATGGATTTGGTGCAATTTGTTCTAACTTTGTGAACTTACTTTATGGTCTTGCCTCTTGGTGATCTCCGTTTTGGCCAAGGAAGGTGTCGTTGTAAAGGTTGTGATTCCTATTTTCTTAATATGCTTCTCTATTGTACAGATTCTCGGGTTGGAGGTTTGGAAAAAAGGTCATGATCCTGCATAAAGTTTCCACTTTAATATTTTTGGTAAATTCTTTTTATTCAAGTGGAGTTTTTGTCGTCAATTACACCAAATTGAAGTTCATCATGAAGCCTTTCTAAAGACTCCTCTTTTTGGCTAATTAGGGGCCGTTTGAATATAATTTAATCGAGATTAAACAAGAATCAAACTTTGCAAAACTGAAATTCTTTTTATCAAAGATTCAGTATTTTATAATATCTTATTCATTTCAACATCGATTTGGGATTGTGAACTATCATTTTAAAGAAAATTTCATGATTTTTAACATGAGCACAAATTCATTACAATGGGATGGTTGGACTTTTGGTCAAAACCTAATTAGGCCTTGATCAGGGTTGGTCAAAATTAGTTAATTGACTTTAAATGGTGGATTAGGTTAAAACAAGGTGGAATTCAGGTATCATATGAATTTTGGACTAATTTGATTGTCGACCAACTTGGTCAGACTTAATCAAACTTGGTCTAAAATGGTATTTTGAGCTCTTAAAGCATCAAAATGATTTACTAACGTCTGATCAAGGCAAATTATATTATTTCAAGCAATTCCTTATTTTTCTATATTAAAAATGCATTTTTGACTTTATAGAACTTAAATTGGTATTTTAACATACAAATTGAAGCTAACAAAATACAGTACCCACATAAACCACTGAATAATTACACATATCAAATATGTCTTTGTTAGCACTGTGGTAAATTAATTCCTTGTAGCACCCACTGGAACCCTGATGGTTGGCTTTACCTATCACACATGAACTAGGACACTTTTGCCCAAAATTAATTAATTAAATTACAAAAGCTTCAATAGTTCTTCTAATTGCTTTCAACAAGAAGAAAGAAAATGCAATTAGGTATAGGCATATACTCCTCATTAAAAATTCTAATAAACCATTAAACATACTACTAGAAGCTTGTTTAGTCCCAAACGGCTATAGCCTCATTAAATATGCATGCATGCATATATACTATATTCATACATATATAGTGAACATATTTTACTATTTATCTAGCTTCCATTACGGAATGTGACATTATTCATACATAAATCGATGGAAATTGATGACTCATGCGTGCGAAAAAAACCAACATTTATATGTGTCTATACTTGATGTACTCTGTAACTGGTGCAATTTATTATATTAGAGTTTTATGGAAGTAAAATTGATGATGTTGACTACACATGCGCGTAAAGAACTAATTTGAAAAAGCGAATAGATGGACTTTGAATTAGGGTCTGTTTGTAGTAGTTAGTGCTCTATCTCACTCAATCTTGCCTACAAAACTATTGGATTGAATGTTGTTTTGCAAGTTAGTTATGCATGCATATCTGAAGAAGCTTAGCAATACCTTCAATCATGTGGTGCAATAAACAGGGTGACTAACTTGACATAAATATGGCCAGCCAAAGCGTTTTTGTTTTTGTGGAACATGTTACTATCTAAATTACATGGTCGTCATTTCTTTTTTTAATTTATAAAACACATGGAAGGAAACTTTTGTTGTGGTTTAACAGAAAAACTAAAACAGACAAGCAAATGGCGAAAACTAAAACAGAACATATTAAATCGGCATCAAGAACTCATTCAAATCACTCAAAAACAAAATCTCAGGCACAAATCAAAACTGAAACAGTAGCTTCATTGTGGTTTAACAGAAAAACTAAAACAGACAAGCAAATGGCGAAAACTAAAACAGAACATATTAAATCAGCATCAAGAACTCATTCAAATCACTCAAAAACAAAATCTCGGGCACAAATCAAAACTGAACAGTAGCTTCATTTTTTTTAGGGGAGAAAAAAAAAACTTGGAACACACACCTTACGAATTCTGTAATTCTTCTCCCATGATAATTGGGCAACTTGTCATCCTCCTTCCTTCGGGTGCAAATCCCTAATGAAGAATTGCAGACTGACATGTTGCTTTGCATGGAGCCTTTTTTTAGCAGAAACTAAAATCAAAACTTTTTCCCTTCCAATTGAGAGAAAGAGAAAACCTCCGATCATCTGATGTTTTAGGAGTTGAGGCAACTAACGTGCGTAAAGAATTAGATAAATGAAGAGTCATTCAGTTCGATCGGAAAGGGAAGAGCCGAGAGAAAGAGTGTGTGGGCATTATGTTATAGGGTAAACTTTAGAATCTGTCAAGCAAATCTGTTATATATGCTCTTCCAAGACAATTAATTCCATACGTAATTTGAATATGATAGCTATTGTGTAGTCCTTACATCAATTTAGATACATGAAACAAAATTGGATTTCAATTTCAAATTCTAATTGAACACCTAGAAGGATAATTATGGTGTGATCCCTACATAAATGCAAACACATGACGCAAAATTGGACTCTAATTTAGAATTCTAATTAGACTTTCTTTGAGTTTTGCCTATGTATAGAAATAGAAAGAGAGAGAGAAAGAGAATACAACCACATAGTATACGGGTAATTATTGGGTACTTCCATAGTACTATAAATGCATACTCTTCCCTCTTACATAACTGTAGATCCCACTAATCAAATTTAATTAATAGGACCCACAGTCATGTGAGAATGGAGAGTATGTATTTAAGGTACTCCCAAAGTATTCAATAATTTTCTGTAGTATACTTTCACTTACATAATAACGATTAATAAATCCAACTAATTTAATTCATAATGAAATTTATTGTTCATACAAAATTGACTAATTGAGAAACAACCTTTAAAAGGGTTACAATCAAAATCGAAAATTCAGTCCTTTATTATTATTATTATTATTATTATTATTATTTTGGTATAAAATATGCACGCTCCTATAATATTGAATTCCTAGCTATGGTTCCAGGAATAGCGTATGCAATATCCTTAACCATCTACGTTGTCTTGCACAGAGAGAGAGCTATAACTTTGAGTTAGGGGGGTGGTTTTACTATTGGTTATGTGTGACGGTTTCAACCTATGACTCTACTACTACTTAATTGTTGAGGATTTTTTTTTTTTTTTTGGTAAGAACAAAATTATTTTTGTTTAGAAGTTTTTAAAAGGGTATGGTTGTTTATTTTGGATAAAATTGGTTGATTGGGCTTAATTTTTTCTTTAGTTTTACTATTGGTAATTTTTGTCGTTGAGCTAATTTTTTTTTTTTGGCTATATTTTGTTTTAGATTTTAGATCTATAAATTTTTTTTATGGTCACTAAAATGAGGAAAATGCTAGAGTTACAAACTTTTTCTATTAATTTCTGAGATAATAGGTGGTTATTACTAAGTAAAAAAATGATGTAAGTAGTGAGCTCATATACAAACCAATAAGAATTTGCTACCAAAACTGTTTGTAAAAAAGTTTGTGAGTATAACATTACTCTTAAAATAATCAATGATATTGTTTAAGGGGAGTAAAATATAATTTGCTAAAATTAGTACACACACACATATATATATATATATATATATTTAAAAAAATTAGGGGGGGGGGGGGGGGGGGGCATTGCTCCTCCTAGTCCAACAGTGGCTCTGTCCTTGGTCCCGCAAGCAAAGAAACAAAAGCACCATTGCACTATTCATCTTTTTTTTCTTTTCTTTTTTTAAATTATGTATCAAGATGCATTAAATGAGTAGCACATGCTTTGCAAATTGTGATATATGGGTCGTCATTAGGAATAGGGGGGCTCGAGTTATAATGCAAAGCATGAAATGGCATGTGTATAATAGGTTCCACAAAGAAGGGGAAAAAATTCACCAAATGGAAGAGAATAGATGCTATTGAAGGTAGAGTTTGTTGTATTATAGCAATTATTGTATCAAATATGTCTAGTTAGTTAACTTTAAGGTAAGTTCAATCAATTGAAACACCTCTTATAACCCAGATGGTTAGCTTTACCTATCACAACTGAGCTAAAACAATTTGGCTAAAAATTAAATCAGTTAGTACTATGTTTGGAAGTTTGGAGGGAGAGGAGAGTAGTGGGGAGGAGAATAGAAAGGGAGTAGTTATCCTCCACCTTATTTGGATGTTTTTAAAATTAAGTAAGGGAGAGGGGAATAATTAACATTTCTTCATAGTTTGTAATTTTGTTAATATAGTAAGGGTAAATTTTGTAATTTATTTGGTCAAATATTTCTATGCTCTACTCTCCCTCCAAATCACTCCAATTTGGGGGAATTGAAAATGAGGGGTTAGAAGTAGTTAGAACCCCTCCAAATCCCTCCCCCTCCTCCCTTAAAAAACATCCAAATAAGGTAATTTAACTTACTCTTCCTCCCTCTACTCTACTCCCCTTTACTCCCCATCTATCCAAAGAGGCTATAAGTCTCACGTGAATCAATGATTCTTCTCATTGCTTATAACAAGAAGAAAGATAATTGTGATCAAGAATATATATATTTGCAATTATCAAGGCTTCTAATAAAAACATTAGAAACAGGGATACATCTTGACTAGTCATAATCGAGAATAGCCCTTATCAGTTATCACATAGGCATATATATACATACTTTTTTTTTTTTTTTTGAGATGGCATATATATACATACTATATTCTAGTATTTATCTAGGTTTCATCACAGAAACTGTGACATTATTTACGGAACAACTTTCTGGCTTAATTTCAGAAACAGGATTCTCTTCCACAAATGTGTTAATAAAAAAAATAGGTTGCGTTGGAGGAGATAGTTGAAGAGTTTCATTTGAAAGCATAGAAACAACATTCATCATGGTCGGTCTATCTGTTGCTTGGTCTTGCACGCATAAGAGACCAACATGAATGCATCTTGATACTTCATATAGACTGCATGAGTCATCTAATATTGTTGGGTCAATTAGCTCCAAATCCTTACCTTCATTCCATAATTTCCATGCCTGATACAAGTCCAGTTATACGAACATTATTAACTATTACATTCAAAATTCCATGTATACAAATTAAGAAAGGTCCAATGAAAAACTTACATAATCTATAAGGTTGAGTGGATGATCAGAATGATAACGACTATTATTTTTCTTGCCGCTCACAATTTCTAATAATAGAACTCCAAAGCTGAATACGTCAGTTTTTATTGAAACAATACCATTCATGGCATACTCTGGGGACATATAACCACTGAAATAACAATTAACCAATGAGCTTTAGTGTCTAAACAAGCACATACATGCTCACAAATAGAGTAAATTTGATTGCACTTGCTTGAAATGCAATGAATACTTACTATGTTCCAACAACTCTATTTGTGTTTTCTTCTGATTCTTTCAATCCAAATATTCTAGCTAACCCAAAATCGGATATTTTTGGATTCATCTCTTCATCAAGCAAAATGTTGCTAGCTTTTAAGTCTCGGTGAACAATTCTTAGTCTTGAATATTTGTGGAGATAAACAAGTCCTTGAGCAATGCCTTCAATAATATTGAAGCGTGTTTTCCAATTTAATATGTACTTTTTAGTACGATCTGACTCATTTTACAAAAATAAAAAAATAAAAAATAAGCAAGAAAATGATAAGTATTGATTGAGTCTATACAATATAAAAAGGAATATATATCATCACATAACCAAATTTCCCTAGTAATGGACATATGTCTTACCAAATAGGAAGATGTCTAAGCTTTTGTTGGGCATGTACTCATAGATTAGCATATTTTCTTCTTCTTGAATGCAAAATCCTAAAAGTCTTACGAGATTAGTGTGTTGGAGTTTGGCAATGAGAATAACTTCATTCTTGAATTCTAACAATCCTTGTCCAGAACTTTTTGAAAGTCTCTTTATTGCTATTTCTCGTCCATCAGGTAATTTTCCCTGAAAGTATATCGCATTAGTCATATTTTACTCTCATTATCTTAATTCAATGTGTATTTTCATTTTTTAACTTTCTAGAAAGTTTCTAGCTATCCTTTGGGCTTACTCAAAGTGCTAATTCATTGATCGGATTAATTGGATTAACTATACTAACTTAGATTAACTAGAGTAAGTCTTGAGTTCAAATTTTATTCCAAAAACAAAAAGAAAAGGAGAGAGAATTAGGTTAAGATAGGTCTTAGATTCAAATGGTTATCATAAAGAAATCCACAAGTATAAAAGTACAACAAAGTTTACAAGATTTGTCACAACTGCAAAAATGGCCGATTGTGATTGTTGTACAATAAAAATAATGCTGGTGAAGACCCCAATAATAAAAATGATGTTGCGCTAATCAAAATCTATCATCTCACCAAACAGTAAAATTTGTTATATTTATACTTTTTAGTAATGTTGTAAAGAAATGAATAGAGAATTGACAGGCCTTACCTTATAAACTGGTCCAAAACCACCCTCTCCTAATTTATTTTCAGTTGAGAAATTACTTGTAGCAATTGTAATGCTTTCAAAGCTAAAGACATGCAACTCATGGCTAGTTTGCCCATCATTGTTTTGATTGTTCACGTTGTCATGTACGGTGGAAGGTATTGCATTACCTCCGAGTTCTTGTATGAGCATATTTTGTTTCCTTTTTCTCTCCCCTAATTAACATAAATGCAAAGTATTAATTGAAAGTTTGTTACTACTTGATCATCAGCAATATATCTAACAAAATCTATAGCGAGAGCATTGATTACCTTCCGCTACGCGTTTTTTATTTATTTTTGCATAGCATAAGGAGAAGAACAAGATGATAATGACTCCTCCTACTGCCACAATGAGCCATATCCACCACCTATTTGGCTTTGCTGCATTGACAGACAACTTTGCTGCATTGACAAACAAATTTTTACCATTCTACTAACAATAGTATTTTTGTTTGTTTTTCTTCTTCTAATCATTTACCATTCATTAAGATGCATGTACTGTTTGTGATTTATTAAGATTGAATGAATATATTGCATTACGCTTAAAGTGAATTACAAGCTCTGTTTGTTTATATAGCTAGTAAGTTAATAACAGAGTTGGACGGAAAATAATAACAAACTAGCAACGGTTATAACAACCTACATGAGTCATGACTCCACTATAAGATTATTCCTATGCTACCTGCCGTTTGTATTTAAATTTACAAAACGACATGTCATATAAGTTCTCTTAATAAGCGTTGACATATTGAGCCTTTAAATCTTCTGAGATCCTCTTCCCTCTGTTTTTTTTTTTTTTTTTTTTTTAAGCAAGGACTAGGACTCTATGTTTGTTATTATATTACGACACCTTTTGTTTTAATTTATTCCGCAAATATGGATGATTCTCAAGCCTCTCGAGATAAAACTTACGGCAATTGATCTACTAGTTAAAAACTCAATAGAGTTGATTTTATCTGTTTTCTACAAAGGTCTTTAGTAAGCATCTAGATTTTCAAACCTACACATCAAAGTCATGCATATATCGTATGTTCTTAGCACATGTTCTACATCAATTAAAAGCAAAATATGTGATAAATTCAGCATTAAGTAGTCTTACCTTTATATTCAAGGAAGTACACTTTAGATGCATTTTCAGACATCTGAAAATTTGGCATGGTGGTCCAAACCTTACAGCCGGTGCCATCTTCCTTTGAAGGTTCAAAGGCAACACAAGAACAAATGATCAAGCATTTGTCTTCACAATCCACATGGGTCAGGTTGTCATCCGCATGAAACTCATATCCATCAGTATCCACAAAGTAACCTGAACGTTCAGCAAATGTAATATCATGGCTCCTGCACCCCGGAAGCTTTTTCTTCACACATCCTTGATCATCTGAAGCAAGGGAAGGAAAACTACATTGAACAAGCAACCTTTCACCTAAATAAAGCTTTCCCAAGTAATCTATCCTTAACCGTGGGAACGTTTTGATGTCTTTATTTGCCGAATAGTTGAAGTATGTTTCATTCTCATTCGATATCTTTGAAAAGGCGTAAGAGGAACCTCTTTGATCTTGTAAAGTGAAACCATTTATTGGCTTGTGCTGGTAACCCTCATCTTGCGAAAACCCACCTGTCCAATACTCCTCCTCGTGCTGCATGATGTTGAACTCATTTCCAGGTATAGAGTCTTCGTTCATGCCAAAAGTAAAGGCCCCTGTGTCAGGTACCACATCACTTCTCCTTGATTTTAGAGACCAAGATTGTCCACTTTTTTTGTTGAATCCCAGTTTCATTCCTGGCAGAAGTGTATCAGTGGGATTGTCAAAGCTTTGCCACAATTCCCTCTTCACAGTTCCATCTGAATTCAGTTCATGTAGTACAAAGTTACCAGTGTCAAGTAGAACAGCACTACAATTACTGGCTTCTTGTCCTGGATTTAGTGAAATAGGAGGAACCATTTCGCTGTATGAAATTTTCAAAACCCCATAGTCATCAATACTAAGACTTACAGAATTTCCAAACAGTGGAGCATTTGGATTGGCAACCCACACTACATTCGTGAGGGAGTCACCATCATACCATATTCCTAAGTAGGAATTGTTACTTGTAAGGTTGAAGAATCCTAATCTAAACTTTCCATCAGCTGAAACTAATTCACCTCCATCTTTGAGCTCCTGTCGTTGCACTAATGTGTTTCGCTCCTGGGAAGAAGATAGACCCAGGAAGAGTAGCAGACATAAAAAATTGGGAATAAACTTTCGTGCTATGCTTGCCATGAAAGACAGCCTCTGATTCTTTTTGGTAATTAGGTATGCTGCAGAAATGTGTTTGTTCACTGTGTACATAATGACGGTAATTAAAGAAACGGTTTGGGAGGCTTTAATTGCGAATGGTACGTATGTGGTTCATATTCTTCTAATAAATTATGGTAAGATCATGGTCCCGGTACTAATCAGTCGCCTATTGTTTGAAATTTTCAACTTATTAAAGGATTGATTGGTTTCAACTGCTACGCTGACTCATGCACTTGAGAGGGCCCACAAATTTTAACCAATCAGTAAATTTAGAATCCCAAAAATTTTCACAAAAGTTTTTTCTTCGTTTGTTCCAAATTGTTAATTCTATTTTAGAAAATTTTAAAAAAAATTTGAAGGGAACATTAAAATTATGGGAAATAGTTTCTGTCTAATAAACACAACTTTCAACTTCAAATCATGATTTTGATTGCTTTTGTTTCAATTAAGTGTGTAGAACTCTATAAAGCAGTCTGTGTGTAATAACTAATATACACTCATTTTTAACAAAGAGAAATGCTAACGAGTACTTTTAAAGTACTGGTTAAGAATTCAGTTAAAAAATTATTTTATGGGAAAAGAAAAAAATAATTAATATTTTGACAACTTTTTTTATTTCCCATAAAAGTGATATTAAAATTTTTCTAAAATAGATTATTAACAAATGTCTTAAGGGCACTCGTTAGCATGATCATTTAACAAATTAGGATGAGGATGTGAGGTTGCATAATTATTTTATATAAAGAGTAATCATGGGACTACGTGTACTTATCTCTTAGTATTTTTTTATTTTTTAAATAAAATTTCACACTCTTTTTGTGGATAATGAATAAAATTTTGCCTCAAATTTTTTTAATTCTTTATATAAAATTATATATATATATTCTTAGAGTCCACATTCACATTTTTACTTTTAAAGTTTGAGAGTGTTTAAATTTTATACTCCCAAATTATGAAACTTCATAGTATCAAATTTAAACACCTCAAAACTTTAAAAAGTAAAATTCAAACCCCTCTAAAACTTAGAGGATAAAATTCAAATTCTAAAACTTCAGGATATAAAATCCAAACACCCAAAAACTTTAAAGGTGTAATTTGCAATTTACTATTTATTTAATTTTCTCTTTGATTTTCTTATTAGTATTTAATATCTTAATTGTTAAAAAAAACTGATAAATAAAAAATCAAAATGCTAGGACAGCCTAACCACTCAGGAAACTTAAGTCATTTGCCTAAGGCCTCCTCTATTAACTAATATAATATATCTATATTTATTTGTCTTAACATTTTAATTAAGGCTTGCTTCACCCAAAAATTAAAAAGTAAAAATATAAAAACAATTAGCCTCCCTTTATTTTCCAATTGAATGCATTGTGTACTAAAAAGACCCATTGTATCCAAAACAGAAAAGCATTCTTTTTTAAAAAAAATTTAAAACGGGAAGATTAAGGCCCGCTATATCCCACGTTTACACCTCTGTACGTATTCTGACATCACATCATTTTGAACAAACCTTATCATCTTCTCCACACACATTCACTGGTTTACTCCTTTGCACCTATTATCACGTGGATTGATGTACCACTTTTGTTACCTTCTTACATTTAAAAAAAAAATTAATTAATTAGTATTTCTCTATAAAAAAAAAAAAAAAAAAAAAAATTAGTTTCAACTTTCTATTTATACAGGTTGATTTTAAAAAAAAATTAAAAAGAAGAAGATAGAATTGGTCCTTTTTATTCTAAGTGGGATATGTAATTTGTATATTTTGAGTAAAAGTAATTTTTATAGTTGCATTTCATAAAAAAGTTTTTTAAAATTAAAATTAATAAAAATACTATTTAATATTGATTATATAGAAAGAAAGATTAAGTAGATTAGCCTTATTATTAATAAAAAAATAAAACGTTAGTGGAACTTGAATATAAAAAATTGCGGAACTTGAATAAATTTTTTTTAATAATTTTACATTTCAAAAATCAAGAAAAATATATATTAAATAAAAGAAATAAATATATTATTTAAATATAAGAAAAGGCTTTTTTGCCCCAAAATTGATTTGAGTCGCCCTTTGGTTGCTTAACCTTATAGATGGTATTTGTATTTAGTTTAATTGTAGATTTTTTTTTTTTTTTTTTTTTGTCTAATTCAATGAGTAATATATTAAATTTGTTTTTATTATGCGTTGGGACTATTAGATACTTTTAAGGATAAGTGAAGTTGTATTGTATTACTTTATCTAGTGCATATTATAATTACTAGTAAAATACATTCATGTTTCCATCTCAGAAGAAGAGAAGAATAGAAATTTTTTTATTTAATGTTTAAATATAAGAAAATGAATCAACTCTAGTTTCAAGTTATACTTGGTGTAACTTTAGATAATGTTACACAATATATATATATATATATATATATATATTGTTTTTTTTCTTTTTTTTTTTATCGAAAGCAAATAGTTACAAATTTATTGTTGGATTACATTTTTTTTCTAAATCTTCCATACTTGCAAAAAAAAAAAATTATTTATTTAATTTTTTTTTTTTTGATACACATACTTGCAAAATTTCAAGATGATTAGGGATTAAAACTATCTCATCCATAAATTGTTTAAACTTCTAACTTTTGTATATTAAAATTATGAATAAAATATAATTTTATAAATTAAATAGTAAATAATATCCTCACATTAAATTTGGTATGCATATAAAGTACATAGAGAAAATGTAATTTAAGAATAATACTTTCAAAATTTTAATTCAATAAAAAGTTAGATGGTATAATTCTTAAAATTACTGTGTAACTTGATCTTTTACTTAAAAGAATAACAAACGTGTGCAACATGACCTGGTTTTGGGTGAAACGTCATTATTTAGATTTATGACCCCCTTTGCTGTTTGAAATTTTCAAGCTCCCATAGCCATCAATAGTAAGACTTATAGAGTAGCCAAACATTGGAGCGTCTAGTTGGCAACCCATGCTACATTCGTGAGGCGGTCACAATCGTATTACCATATTTTGAGTTGGAAATTGTTAATTGTAAGGTTGAAGAATCCTAATCCTAAACTTATCAGCCGCCAATGTTGAATATATATGATTAATGTAAGCCAACAATTGTTTGGAAAATTGCCTCAAATTCCTTTTCATGAAGAAAAAAAAAAAGCTATTTATTGGAGTGGAAGAAAAGAATATTCCTTTTTAAAGATCGTCTTCATTGCAAGGGAGTCAAATTGTATCGGAGGCTGTTTCAGTTTAGTCAAGGAAATAAAATATATCGATACTGGTTGATACCAGTATACCGTTTTGTAAATACCCGATATATATATATATATATATATATGTTAGTATTTATTTATTAATTTTTATGTTTATCAATATTGAATTTAAAATCCACATATTTTACAAGTTTAAATATTAGCCTAAGTACATTTATCAATATATTAGCCTAAATAACAATTTTTTATATAAAAAAATTCAATTTTTTTTCTTTTTCAATTTTTTTATTGTATCGGTCGAAACGCCAATACTAGACGAAATATCCGAAATATGCCATGTATAGAGTAGTACAACCTAGTATTTTTTTTCCCCTAATAAATTTTGGAGGATTACTAGTATGAAATATTTCGCTAGTACAGCCAATACTTGCGTGGTATTAACTTCCCTAATTCATTTTCCAACAAGGAATAAAAATTAAAGTCTTATAAATAGACAATGCTATAAATGATTTAAAGACTTGGGCAAAATACCCTCACTATGGGATAAGGGAAAGAATAATAGAAACCAAGAGATAATACAAGAAAATTTTCCCTGGGAATGTAGCACAAGGAGAGACATAATAAAGTTTGGGATTTCTTTACAAAGGTATTTTAATTATAGCGCACAAATTAAGGAGATGATATTGACAACAAGGTGCACTCTATGTGTGTGAGTGCAAAGAAAAGTGTAGGGGCTTGGGCCCAAGTGACCAGGAACGGCTTGTGTGACCAAGGCCCAACACTATGGGTATAGGGTCAATCCATTGGTAAATATGCAAGAGTCTAAGGATTAGCGTTCAGGGGAACCCTATTGTGTTCGGGCCAGGTTGGGCCCAATACTAACTAATAAGCCAAAGGGAAGCTAAGGAGGGGACGGTCAAATTTAGGTCGGTGACCAAGCACTGTTAATGCCTTTGTGAAACTTGCTACCGAACACTATTTGGCATCTGAAACAAGTTCCAAGAGAATTCTCAGAAGACATGATGATTCCATAGGATTCTGGCAAAAGTGGAAATGCGTGTGAAGTGATGAAATGATAATGATGAGTGCCCTACTAATGAGAGACTATAAAAGGGATGAGGAGGCAAACAAGAAGGGTTGGTTGGAAAACATGGGGAAAACATTGGGAAAAAGGGGTAGAAGCAAGGAAAGGGGGATATATACACAAAGGGAAGGGAGTGTGAGTAAACTAGCTCAGAGAAGGATATAGTTTGGACTATCTAGGTGAAGCTTGAAGCTCAACTTGTAGGATTGCAAGAAAGCCCACAAATAAATAAATTGGGGCCCAAATCCTTCACACAGTATTATAGCCTAAGGAGGTTTGGGGACCACAAAAAGTAAGGAAATTTTTCTTTAGTAGTGAAACATACACAAGGGAAGATAAATTTGGAGTTTTCTCCAAGGAGAAGTTTTTGGGTGCTACAATCACAGAAAGTTATTGTATTCAAAGGGATTGAAGATCTATAATTAATTTTATTGTAGTGGATATTTATTTCGATTATGGAGTTTGTCCCGCTGTTTCTCTTTTCAAAGAGAAATGGTCTTAATGTAAATTTTTGTGTTTTTGTGTTTGATTAATATTTTGGCTAAGTAATTTTTTGTGATAATGTTTTTAGTGATTGATTAAAATTCTTAGATGATTTTCTTAATTTACACAAGGCTAGATTGAGACCCAACATGAATTATGTGGAGAATTTTGCACCCAAATGGAATGGGCTTTACCCATCCCATTAAAGGATATGGAGGTGAGTTTTTTTTTTTTTTTTTTTTTTTTTGACGCCTGAGTCCTGCAGATTTGGGCAACTAGGCAAGGGTATCACCCTAACCCGATTTGTATATTGATTTTGGCTTTTTTTTATCATCAATATTTTTTCCTTCAAGCTTCAGTAGCAATAATGGAAGCATTGCGACTGTGCTAGAAGAAAGTTCGAGAGGTAATAATGGGAAGCCATCCCAGAACATTGATAACTGATAGAATTCATCCACCGTGCATGAATGCTTCAAGTTATGCACAATTCCTATTTGAGATATAAGATACTGCAAGTCTTTTTCAACGCTGCAATTTCATTATGCACAGAATGATTAGACAAAAATTAAGTCAATTCACTCTCACAATAGCATCAATGATTCTTCTCATGGCTAATATTTACAACATGAAGAAAAATAATTGTGATAAGAGTATAGACATATTAGCCCTTATCAAAACTCCTAATAAAACCATTAAAAATATGGATACATCTTGTCTAGTCTAATTCCGGTATAGCCACCCTCACACAAGCATGTATAATAAACTATATTCATACTAACTAGTGTAGTTTAGTATGAAAAAGTTTAGGACAACAAAATTCCACAACATTTTTCTAATACTCTTATTCTGAGTTGTGGTCTGTATTTTCTTTTCTTTTTTATTCCATCTAGAGTAAGCTAATACCTCAACTTATTATAAATATATTGTAAGAATTCGTAGTGCCCATAGAAGAGCTATTTTAGTATTCATCTAGCTTCCATCATAGAAATTGTGACATTATTTATGGAACAATTTTCTCGCTTATTTTTAGAATCTCTCTCTTTTCCAAATGTGTTAATGAAAAATGCAGGTTGTTTTGGAGGAGATAGCTGAAGAGTTTCATTTGAAAGCATAGAGACAACATCCAACGTAGTGGGTCTGTTTGCTGCTTGGTCCTGTACACATAAGAGACCAACATGGATTCATCTTGATACTTCATATGGACAACATGACTCATCCTGTATTGTTGGGTCTATTAGCTCGAAATCCTTACCTTCATTCCATAATTTCCATGCCTGTTACAAATCCAATTATACAAAGATTATTAACTATTAAGTTCAAAATTCCATATACAAGTTAAGAAAGCTTAAATCTCAAACTTACATATGCTATGAGGTTGAGTGGAGAATCAAAATAATGGCAATTATTACTTTTTTTTTTGCCGCTAACAATTTCCAATAGGAGGACTCCAAAGCTGAATACATCGGTTTTTATTGAAACAACACCATTCATGGCATACTCGGGGGACATATAACCGCTGAAATAATAATTAACCAACGAACTTTAGTGTATGAACAAGCACATGCATACACACACACACACACACAAACTCACAAATAGAATTAAATTGTGCTTACGTGAAATGCAATGAATACTTACTATGTTCCAACAACTCTCTTTGTGTTTTCTTCTGATCCTTTCGATCCAAAGATCCTAGCCATGCCAAAATCAGATATTTTTGGATTCATCAATTCATCAAGTAAAATGTTGCTTGCTTTTAAGTCTCGGTGAATTACTCTTAGTCTTGAATACTTGTGGAGATAAACAAGACCTTGAGCAATGCCTTCAATGATATTGAAGTGTGTTTTCCAATTTAATATGTGCTTTTTAATTGGATTTGACTCAATGTAGAAAACAATAGCAAGAAAATGATAAGCATTGATTGAATCTACTGTACATAATATAAAAAAGAATATATATCATCACATAACCAAATTTTCCTAGTAATGGACATATGTCTTACCAAATAGGAAGATGTCCAAGCTTTTGTTGGGCATGTACTCATAGATTAGTATTTTTTCTTCTTCTTGAATGCAAAAGCCTAAAAGCCTTACTAGATTAGTGTGCTGAAGTTTCGCAATGAGAATAGCTTCGTTCTTGAATTCTACCAATCCTTGTCCAGAACTTTTTGAAAGTCTCTTTATTGCGATTTCTTGTCCATTAGGAAATTTTCACTGAAAGTTATTGCGTTAGTCTAATTTTATTCACATTATCTCATTCAGTATGTATTTACATTAATCAACTTTCTTGCAAGATACTACTTAATGTGTGGGCTCACTCAAGTGCCAATTTATTGAATTGATTAACTAGGCTTTGTCATAAGTTACATTTATGTCCCAAAAACAAAAAATATAGAGAGAGAATTAGGTTAGGTTAAGTCATAGAATCAAATTTTTATCATATATAAGAAATCAATAAGTCTAAAGATAACAAATGTCATTTGATTTTTTTTTATAATGGTTGAGATAAGATAGTAGGTTGTGATTGGTGTCAATAAAAATAATGTAAGAGATGACCTCGGTAAAAGTGATGTTGTGTGGATTAGAATTTGTCATCTCTACAAGTTATGGAAAAAATTATAAAAATATATTATATGTATAATGACCTAAGGAAAAGTGCTAGTCACATCTGCACTATACCTTAAAATGATTAGTTACAATTGAGGTTCCTTGTAGTTGTTAATAAAGTCTAGTTCAACCCAGTGTATGTTCGATGTGAGACTCATCACACATGCACACATATTACACAATCAATCAAATTGGGGCATCACAATATGGATAGCATTATTGGGGAGAAATAGATTGAGAGGTGTCAAGAACTTACCTTATAAACTGGTCCAAAACCACCCTCTCCTAATTTATTTTCTGTTGAGAAATTACTTGTCGCAACATAAATGCTTTCAAAGCTAAGACATGCAACTCATGGCTATTTTTCCCATCGTTGTTTTGTTTCTTCCCTTCGTCATCTAGAGCGGAAGGTATTGCATTCCCTGCAAGCTCTTGTATGAGCATCTTTTGTTTCCTTTCGCTCTCTCCTAATTCACACACATGCAAAGTATTACCTTTTTTTTTTTTTTTTTTAAATATGCTTGATCATCAGTAAGTCTAACAAAATATTTAGCAAGAGCATCGATTACCTTCCACTTTGTGCTTTTTCTGTTTTCCATAATATAAGAAGCACAACAAGATGATAATGATTCCCCCTACTGCCACAATGAGCCATATCCACCACCTGTTTGGCTTTGCTGCATTGACAAACGAAGTTTACTGTTCTACTAGTAACAGTATTCTTTTCTTTTCTTTTTTTCTCTTTTTGTTAAGGTTCTAGGCTCCAGTAGTCACAATATTAGCCAATTCTCAGACAAGTAAGTAATTATGTTTTAGTTTTGAACTAAATAACATCACACATGCATGGATCACATAAAGACTCCAAAATGATGACACAAGAAAACTAATGAAACAAACCTTTTTCATTATAAAATCCTAGAAGGATTTAACTGTCAATCCTTGAGGCAACAAATCCACTAGAGTAGAATAGAAGTTTATACAAAAAATTTAACTCTAAATCTAATGCTACCTTATGTAGTACTTACAGAAATAACCACACATAACTCTGATATTCACAAACTCCTCCATTCTGACTTGTTGCACATGAACTTCTAGTTCGTGACTCTGAGATCTACTTTCAAAAATTTGTGCCAATAACTATGATTGTAAACTAGATGCAGCAAATTTACTTAATCATTGGATATTTACCATGCAAATAGGTCTCTAGTTGATGCTTTAAGAGAGTTTGGAAAATTCCAAATTTGTGTACAAATTCACTATTGTCACATGTGTGTAAAATCGTGCTCTAAGACTTGCTAATATTGTGTACTTGAGATGCTAGATATCCTAGATCCAACAACTAAGAAGAACTGCTAAAAAACCAATCTACACAGATCTCAATCAGTTCAAATGTGTAGTTCGACCGGTCGAGTTAAGTGATTTTGGACCTATTGACGTCCAGTGCAACAACAGTCCAATTCTTACATTCTTGAGTCTTCAACTGTTCAAACCTTTATTTGTCTTGATCAAATAACTGACCCATACCAATTAACTAGACAAACTAGATTCTAAATTGTTACAATTGTTCATAGTTTGCCAACCTAAAAATATGGACGTAACAGTCACCTTTTATAATTATTTACTATGCTTTAAGATGCAAGGATCGATTGTGCTTTAAAAATCAAAATAAGACTGACAAGATTCATCTTCGGCTTTGACCTATAGGGGCTTCAAATCTTTGGGGATTCTAGTATTTGTATTTTTCTTTTCAAGCTAGGACTAAGATTCTTTGTTCACAATTTAAACCAAAGATATCTTCAACCTTTTTAACTGTAATTCCGTTTTCCTGTGAGAAGAATTGTGTTCCTGGGAGTTCGAACAAAATTAGATGTCTGTAATATTATTAGTGTTATCGGATTGGAATTATTTATGTTTTACTAGTGTTTTAAATGTAGAACAACTAGTCCCTTAATTGGAAGAAGCTACAGATTGTTAGAGATATTCCCCCTTATTTTTTATTAATTTGACTATCATCGACTACATCCTTTGTTTTTTGTAACTTAAACATATAAGGAAGTCAATCACTTAGAGCAGTTGTGTTAATGGTAGAAATAAGATTGGAAGGGATTCAGTTTTACAGTAACTATATTTAGTAACAATGTACAGCTCTAAGACTAAGGCTTTGAGCTTAGAGGTTCACTATTTTTCACGTCTTCATCACTATAACACTAATAAGCTTCAATTTCGATCAAAACAATGCAGCTTTTTGGGGTATTCTTTAAATCATCTGGATATTCGCGTTTGTATCTTGATAATGGTCGTATGTATTTATCGCATCATGTTGTCTGAAATGACGCTTCCTTCCAAGAACTGCAAGGCCACTTCACAAATGCCGCTAGCATTGGCTCCTCCAGTGATTATACCACCTGTAGCGACCATTGCACATACTCAAACAGCTATTGTCCCTTCAAACCCAATGCCTAGTTCCCCATCCTTGCACCTCCTCATCAGCTATACCTTACTCAATCCAAACATCTTGTAGCGAAAGTTCTAGCAACCTCTACCATTACTTCTCTGATGAAGACCTCCCCAGTACCCACCTGAGGTAACAGGACCTCACTATACCGCAAAATGAATTTCATCATCAGTTGCAAAGGGACTAGAATGAACACCATCTGGAGCTATTTCTAAAAGTATATTTTTGTAGGTATGCTTAGCGCTTGGTAGTTCAGTAGCAGAGGTTGTAGTATTGTAATACCATATCCAGCTTCTGAAGCAGGGTATATCTGGTTCACTTTTCATAGGTTTCCTAATAAAAAAAAGGCCCTGTCCTAGCAAATAAAAACTCTAGTTTATACCGCAAGGAAATGGCCTAGCCAAATATGTTGTTGATCTTTTTCAATATACTAAAATGGTTAATGCCAAAAAGTACTCTTTGCCGCCATCACAAGTAAGAAGATGGCTGCAAATGATGGTGATCCTCTCATTGATCCTATCAAATACCAACACGTGTTCAGTTCTCTTCAATATTGTCTCTCACTCGACCTGATTTGGCTTACATGGTTAATCAAGGATGAAAATTTGTGCACCAACCCACCATCGTTCATTGGACAATCGTGAATTGTGTTTTACACTATCTCATAGTTAATTCAACATGGATCATTATCACAGTTACAAGCTTACTCAGACACTGATAGAAGGTGATCATAACTTCACTGGGGGTTATTGTGTTTTGCTTGGTATTGGTCCAATATCATAGAGTGGTGCAAATTAGCAAATGGTATAGCACTCAACTGCCAAAGCCGAATACCATCCCGTAGCTCACACTAAAATCGAAATTTCTTGGTTAAAACTCCTTATTCAAAGACCTTATGTGCACCGAAGCACCTATCCGCTTTGCACTTTCATAATTTGAAAAACCAAGCTTATTATGCAGGGGCAGTGTTAGAGAAAAACCACAATCGTCTCCATGATTTTTGAATAGGTTGACTAGCAAAAGCAATACCCAATTTTTTTTCTTATCAACTTATTGCATATAAGGAAGTTCATCCCTTGATTAAAGCAATTGTGTTAATGGTAAAAATCATATTCTTAGATTGAAGGAATCAAGTTGTACAGTGTAATGATTATGTACAGTAACAATATAGTTAAATACAACTCTTAAGACTAAGGTTTGAGCTTAAAGGTTCTCTGTTTTCATCTGTCTGTTCTAGTTTATTTCACAATTTGGATGATTCACAAACCTTTTAAGATAAAGCTTATGGCAATTATTCAACATCTTAAGGAATCAATACAACGGACTTTAATCTATTTTTACCGTGTCCTCAACAAATTAACCCTATAATTTTCTAACAAGGTCTTCAGGAAGCAGCTAGATTATCAAACCTACGGATCAAAACCATTCCTATATGTTCTTATGCAAATCTAGTACAAGCATTATATGCAATAAATGTGTGAAGTTCAGCATGAAGTAGTCTTACCTTTGTATTCAAGGAAGTATAGTGTTGGAGCATTCTGGGACATTTCAATACTTGGGACCCTGGTCCAAATCTTACAGCCAATTTCATCCTGCTTTGAAGACGCATGGGCAACACAAGAACAATTGTTCAGGCATCTGTTCTGACAATCCACACGGGTCAGGTTGTCACTCTCCTTAAACTCGAACACATCGCCGTCCACCATGTAAGCTGAATTTTCAATAAATGTGTAATCATGTCTCCTGCATTCCGGAAGTGTTTGCTTCACACATCCTTCATTTGAAGCAGGAGAAAGAGTACTACATTCAACAAGCAAACTTTCATATAAATAAAGGTTTCCCAAGTAATTTATCCTTAAGCGTGGGAATGTTGCACCGAGTCTTGTTGAGTAATTGAAGTATGTTTCATTCTCATTCGTTATCTTCACAAAGGAGTAGTAGGCATCTCTTTGATCTGGTAAAGTGAAACCATTTGTTGGCCACGACTGGTAACCCTTTTCGTTCGAAAACCCACCAGTCCAATAGGCTTCCCCGTGCCACAAGATGACAAATTCATTTCCTGGTTTAGGGTCCTTGTTCATGCCAAAGGAAAAGGACCCAAAGTCAGGTACCACAACACTTTTCCATGATCTTAAAGTCCAATTATGTCCAGTTATTTTGTTGAGTCCCAGTTTCATCCCTGGTAGAAGTGTGTCAGTGGGATAATCAAAGCTTTGCCACAAATCCTGCTTCACAGTTCCATCTGAATTCAGTTCTTTTAGTACAAAATTACCGGTATCAAGTAGAACAGCACTAGTGTTACTAGCTCCTTGAGTTGAATATAGTGAAATAGAATGACCCTCGTCGCCGTATGAAATTTTCAAGCTCCCATAATCATCAATAGTCAGACTTGAAGATTTGCCAAAGATTGGAGCGTCTGGATTGGCAACCCACACTGCATCCGAGAGGCGGTCACCATTGTACCATATACCTAAGTAGTAATTGTTAGGTGTAAGGTTGAAGAATCCTAATCTAAAGATTCCATCAGCTGAAACTAACTCACCACCATCTTTGAGCTCCTGTCGTTGCACTAATGTGTTTGTCTGCTGGGGAGAAGATGGGCCTAAGATGAGCAGAAAACATAATAAATTGAAGATAAATTTTGGTGCTATGGTTTCCATGAAAGGCAATCTTTGATTCTCTTTTTGGTAAGCTATGGTGCAGGCAAGAATTGGGCTTGTTCACATCTTAAGTACAACGATGGAAAAACAAGCTCCGGGGGATGCTCTAGGAGATTTCCAGAAAGCTAAACTTGTGCTTCATATTCATGTAACAAGCCGGTGGGACCATTCAGCAAAAAATAAAATAAAATATGCCGGTGGGACCGGTACTAATTAGCCATCTACGTATTATAACCTCTATATATATATATATATATATATAACCAAAACTTTTGAAAGTACCATAATTTTTCACGTCATTACTATTTTTTTTTCTTTTTTTATTTATTTTAGATTCTTTTTATTTTTGGTTATATATATATATATATATATAACCGAATATTTTGAAGGTCCCATAATTTTTCACGTCATTATTATTTTCTTTTTTTTTTATTATTTATTTTAGATTCTTTTTATTTTTGGTTTTATATCTTATCAAGTATTACAATAGTTTAGTTTAAATAAAACTTTATTAGATATATGTTTCAAAAGCTTGAAAATTCTATTTCAACTAAAATTCTATAACAAAAATTTTCACAAATATAAACTTATGCCAAGGTTGAAACCCTTCATAGTCACTCAAATTTTCACAAAGAAAACACACATATCAAATTGAAGCCATAGTAGGAAGCAAGTTGATTCTTCAACGAGAACAAATAACATCCACGCAAGGGCTTGATGTTCTTCTTAATTATCTCATATAATTCTAAGAATTATTTTATTTAATATTTTTTGGAATTAATATATTTAGATGGTTGGCATAGTAGACAACGTAAAAACAATTTTCTGTCATTTATGCTGCCTTCTGCATAACCCTAAATCAATGTTGAAAGATTGTGTTTTACAACCATTTGATCTTGGTAACCAAACCATGCACCTATGATTGTTTATGATTATTTTTGTTCATTGTTTGTAGTTTAAACCCATTAAAACTTATTACTTGATGGTATTTCATGGTTTTTTTCCCTTTACTTTTTCTTTCAAGGTTGCTAGGAACACAACCTAACATGTGATTTTTTTTCATTGATTAAAGTTTAGACCCATTAAAATTTAAAACTTATTACTTTCTAGTTTCAAACAATGACTTCTTTATCAAATTGTAACATAAATTAAAGTTATACAAGAGAAATTCATGCAATAATGTAGTTTCTTAATCAATTTAAAATTTTATAAAATCATTTTAGTTTATCACATAAATAGGTAGGTTCCCGTGTATAGCACGGATTAGCGACTAGTTGAACAAATATGATTGACGTTTCAGAGCAAGGTGGAACTATGTGGAGGTAGCCGTGTCCGAGTGTCTCACCAAACCAACCAAGCTAGCCTCCACTGACTGTCAGGAGGCAGCCACTGAACAACGGTGCCGTGATATGCTGCATAATTAGTACCGGTTGGACCATCTATATTAAATAATTGAACAAATATGATTGACGTTTCAGAGCAAGGTGGAACTATATGGAGGTAGCCGTGTCCGAGTGTCTCACCAAACCAACCAAGCTAGCCTCCATTGACTTAGGCAGCCACTGAACAAGGTCAGTCACGGGGGTCCAGATATTAAGAGGTTAAGGTTTATTTTGGCATTTTTTTATATAGGCATTTACTTGTTTTATTGTGAATTTGATGGTTTTGAATGAGGCTTTGCTTGTGCAATGCGTACTTGGTTGTTTGATTTTTATGATTTTTTGTATTTGTATTTTTTACCTTCAAAATTTCAACATTCCCCCTGTCAACATACACGGCCCGGCCCAACCAATCTAACCTATCGCACCGATCAAACCTGAGTTGATCAAGCCAACTTAAAGAAATTGAGGAACCAATGCCATCAATACTATGCAAAAATAGGTGAAAATTAAAACCCTAACCTTGAACCAATATAGTAATTATCTCAATAATTTTTTTTATACAAGATATAATTTATACTCTATCCTAATCGAAGTTTGTATGTATGTAAAACTCCCTTCTAAGGACTTGAATCTCGGCCCTTACCCCCACACCTCACAAGTATTTATATTTGTAAAGTAACCACCGCACTAAGGGTATGCAGTGGTAATTATCTCAATTATTAGGTCTACATGTTACATGCATATGCCAAATACATTTCCCCTCCACTCCACACCCGGGTGTGAACAGTGTGGTCAAGTTTTCACCTATTTTTGCATCATTACGTATTGATGGCATTGATGCCTCATTCTATTACCCAATTTCTCATCTGAGTTGATAACCTTCTTAGCAAAATAATATTTTATATCTGATTAAGCATTCAGTTCAAATCTCGTCGTTACCTTGCACCTGTAAGTGTTTCAAGTTATTTTAGTTATTTCAAGCTTGTATTTTTTAAAAGACATTTCAAGTAATGTTCAGTTATATTTTTGCATTTAAAGTTATTTCTGCATTTAAATTTCAGTTATATATCTTTTCAGTTTATCCTCTTATTCTGCTATTTTACTAATAAAAAATTTAAATTATGTGTAATTGAAGTACTCAATAGCCCCTTTCATCTTTTTTTTTTTTTTTTTAATGCTTAAATTACAATTTACGCCCTTAATAGTGTGGTCATTTTGATTTTGTCCACTAAAATTTTTCAAATTTTGATTATGTATTCTTAATTATGTAGTATTTTGATTCGATATATATATATATATATATATTTTTTTTTTTTTTGAGTAAAATTTTGATTCGATTTCTTTCATCCATGTCTGGTGCTAACGTGTCTTTTAATGGCCTCAACTCAAAATGACATAGTTTTAATTAAAATGTGTCATTTTGAATTCTTTTGAGCCACATCAGAATCTGTTAAAATAATACATATTATTATTTTTTATTACTCCTTGCCTATTTTATTTCTTTTTCATTTTTTATTATGTTAATTTTCAATAATACTAGTAGCACACACAAGTACACATACTTTGCCAAAACTGACCTACGTGGCTGGCTATAATCAATTATTTCACTGCCACATATACACCATCATTTGATCAAACTTTTACTCAAGAAAGTTTTTCTGCTCGTGATTTTTATGTTATTGAATAAGACTTAGAAATAGTATTTAGATGTTATTCCTTAGGTTCTCTTTTTAAGATTCTACCATGTGGATTGTTTTTTTCATAGAATGAAAGTGTATGTTTTAGTTAAGTAACATGGCTAAATCTTAAAAAGAAAATCTAAGAAATAACACCTAAAGCATTATACCTTAGTTTTGCCATAAGTTATTTATTGTCTTTAAACTAACACAAAAAAGGGACATTTTATTCAAAATTATTAAAAGTTGACATACGTTAATTCCAACCACTCTGCAGCTGCCACTTCAGCTAATCATGTGACTTTTATTAATCCATCTCCTTTTTTTCTCGCAAATTCGTCGCCTCTCATATTCTTCATGTTCACATTGCTAATGGGTCTGCTACGACTATTACTCATTCTGAATGTGCCATTGCACAAATGACCCTTCCTTAAACTATCTTATTCCTAGGCTTGCTCATAAATTGCTATATGTTGGTCAGTTAAGTGATCTTGGACTGAATTTATTCTTTTCTTGCAACAATAGTTTTCAATTTTTAAACAATATTACACGTATCTTCACATACTTTTTTACTCACGAATAGTTCAAAAAAATACAAACAATATTACTAAAACAACGTAACCAAACGGGACTGCTCCTGTATAGGATTCTCAAAACAAGGAAAACCATTTGGATGGGACATATAAGACATTACCTGTTAGAACTTTCCCCTCTTTTATCTTCCTTCTCATTGGAAAATGTTTCACACCAAACTAGTTTAGAAAGAAATCTTTTGAATTTTTCTTATATTTTTTTTTTTTTTTTTTGTTGAATGTAAATTTCGAAATTTTAACTGTTGAATTATGTATTTTTATTACATCCTTCATGATTGTAAAATTTCAAGAATATCAAAAATTAATAGTTATGTCATTAACATATATAAATTTGAAGTTTTTGTAGTGAAACATTATACATAAAAATAAATTTATTGATCAAATATGTCCTCCGTCCTAGTTTGTTTGTCATCTATTCTATTTTAAGATATTTCAAAATATTATCCTATTTCTAAAAATAAAACTCATTTATTTACTAATATTCCAATTATACCCCTACTTTATTTTCAAAACTATTAAAAAGAAAACTAACAAATATTTAAAAAAATCAATCTAATTGGGGCACCTTTTTAGTTGCCTCATTAAGAATAACTCTTCTTTAAAAATAAATAAATAAAAGTTGATAAATTTATTTAATGATAGTTTTGTAAACTTATACATTTTTATAAGATAAACAAGACAATAAATAATGTTCCTTTAAAAAGTTTAACTTTTCAAACAGGACAAACAAATTAGAACAGATGGAGTAGTAAATAACACTCAATTCGAACAAAAAAAATTTATATGCATGTTAAACATATAAATAACATGCAATATAATGGTTAAATTTTCAAAATTCATAATCAATAAAAATATATATGAAGAGGTTTTTTTTTTTTTTTTTTTTTTTTTAATATTGAGTGTGCCTTTTCTTGACCCAACTATGGGAGGCTCCGGAATCTGGATATTTTGTGATTTTTGCAAATGATTGTTCTCGTTATTCTTAGCTTTATATCATTAAACATAGATTTGATGTGATTGATATTTATCTTAATTTTATAAAAAGGATTGCTACTCAGTTTTCCAAAACAATCTTGAATTTTAAGAATGCCATGGAATATGAACAACTTGATTTCATCAAAAAAAAAAAAACTTGATTTCATCGGTCTCTTAAATGGTCATCAGTGTTTTTGTCCTGCATCCCAGGAAAATGCTTGAGACGAACGCAAAAATCGACTTAATTATATTCGTGTTCTACTCATCTCAACCAATGTTCTTGAATCATTATGGGGAGCAGCTTCCTTAACTGTTGTCTATACCGAAAATCAACAAATTTTATTATTTGACATCAAGTCTCATTATGGACAATTGTATGCTATAGTGCATGTCTCATTCTTCTTCAACCTCACGAATACACCAAACTCGAGTCTCACTCTCACTAATGTTATGTCCATTTTTTCTCACATGTTACTTACTATAGAACTAAGCAATGAATTGAGCTTTAGAAAGCTGTTTCACGTTAGCACATTCATTTTCTTGCTCGATAGCATTTTAGAAAGATTGTAAGGTGTTTAGGCTTTACTATTAACATAGAAATGGCTTTTTCAGCTTACTCTACATATTTCAGCAGTGTTTAAACATTGTTATTTAGTTTTCAGTATTGTGGAAATATGTGTTTGAGTGTTATAAAAATACCTATCAGAAGTGTTATTGTTGTTTAAACAATAATGCCAAACAGCCCTTATAATCTTTTGGAAATACACACCATTCTCTTCCTTATCTCCAAAATTTGTCATCTTGAGTTTTAAGGGATGATGGACTTATAAGATGACAAGCCTCTAATTGAATTCCTAAACTTATAAATAAGTTATTTAGTGATAGGCCCAACAAATACCCTTGCCCAGACGAACCCATCAAGCACCATCATCCACTCTTCAACCACATGGACGAGGGAAGATAAGCCATAAAGAGGAAAATTCAATATCTCGGACAATTACAAACTAGCTATCAGACCGTTGGAAGCTCATCAAAATCCACATTATATGAGTTCAGAGGCATTACAAAAGAAGCACTAAAGCCACAATAAAAGCCACCATGGCTAGAAGTAAGAAGGATATATATAAATAAATAAATAAATATATATATATATATATATACGCCTTTCAGAACCAAACAAGGTACATTCACATAAACACATATGCTGAAGTATTGATAATTTCTAGTTCTCATATTCTCTCTTTCATTCCATTCATTCACTTTACCATCAGAGACTCAGTGGTTGGCACCACACCAATGACCACTTAGAGAAGATCTCTTTCTCGACCTTGCAAGTATAGAGACGGAGCTCATGCTAACTCATTTGGATGAACCTACTTGACTGACGATCTCAGCATCATCAGTTTGGCGCCGTCTATGAGAACGACAATTTCATACTTAGGTTCGAAGGCATAGTTCCATTCAAACTCTAAAGTCCAGATGGAGTCCAGCATGCCCCAAGATTCTGTAGCACTAGCCCTGTAAATCCAAACACTCATAATCGACATAGAGGAACTCACGAAACAGAACCAAGAGATGAGGTTGCAACTTTAGCAAGAAGATAATCGTTCTAGGACCCATCAGAACGACAAAGGAGATAACCAAAGAAGGAACGACCACCAACGACCAACTACTCCTGATGGAGTGAACTCGGACCTCCTCAAGGAAATAGGAAGGGAAATGGACAAGCTAAGAAGTGCAATAAGGGAAAAAAAAGATCGGAGCTTAAACAAAATGATCAAGAGGACAGACTTGCCCTTTACAACAGCAGTCCTAGAATTCCCAATGCCTTCAAAGTTTCATCTTCCACAGCTCAAGTTGTTCGACGGTCTAAAAGACCTTTTGGACCACCTCTGTAAGGTTGAATTTATTCAACCATCTAATTGGCTTTATTCCGTGCCAAATTTGCTTGTAATTCAGCATTTAGTAACCCTGTATTTAGGTGGGTTTGTTGTAAGGGTAGTGAGTGAGATAGAGTGAAGATTGCTCAAGAGTGTGCAAGAAAACAGAGACTCGCGGCTGGGACTCGCGGGTGACTCGCAGCTGCAAGCCGCCAGAAGCAGCACACGTGCCAAGCATGCTGGAAGATGAACAGTCATGCTGGCTGGAGCACTACAGGACAAAACAAGACAACTGGCCATACGGTTAACTCGTGACTGGATCTCGCGACTTAGTCAAGCCGCGAGCCACCTCTGTTTTGTAAAACCTGACGTTTCACATTCCTTTCCCACTCCAGTATAAATACCCCTTTTACCCACGATTGAAAGAGAGCTTCCAGAGAGAATTTTGAGAGAGAAACCCTAAAGAAAAACAAGATTGTTTCACCCACAATCTATACCTTAGAGTCTCTTCAAATTCCTCTACTCTCTTCCTCTCCATTGTCAAATCCTTGAGAGGCATTATACCAAACCTGGTTCTCACCATCATCATCACTGTGAGACAGTTGTTTGGATTTCTGGGAAGCAGTTAGGAAGGAACCAATCTTCATTGGTTGATGCTACGGTCTAGTAGCGGAATCCGGGAAGCTAGAAAAGAAAAAGGTTCGGCGCAACCTCGTTGGAGCAAGAAGCTTGGAGGGCTTAGGTGTACTGGGTAGATTAGGCTTGGAGGGTCTATTGCTGTCCTTGTATCCCAACTGTATTTTCTAGTGGACTGTTTACCGCTTGGAGGGCGGCGGAGAGGTTTTTCGCCAAGGACTTCGGTTTCCTCTTCGATAACACATCGCGTGTAGTCTTTGTGTTTGCATCTTCCTTCCTCTCTATCTTTGCCTTTTTATTATCTGCTGTGGTTTTATTTTATTATGGCTTAGATAGTCTTTAACCAATTTCGTATTATAGCATATGTTAAGTTTCCGCACACTAGTTGTTTGATATATTGCTTGAATTGGTTAAGTTGTAATTTGGGGGTCTAAACGTTCAAAGGTGTTGTGTACACGTTTTTGAACTTTCATTTGGTATCAAAGCGGGTACACTTGTTGTGGTTTAAATACCTAAGTGTGATCCTTGACCCTTTGTGTTTATTTGCCATGGATTGTGCTTTGTATGCCTCTTTGCATGATTTGGTTGGTGATGAATGTAACATGCCACGTGTTTATGAAAATGCCTCTATGAGTGTTAATCCTCATAAGTGTGATGACATGTTATTTGAATCTATGGGTGTTGTTGACAAACTCTTGAAGAAAAATGCTAAGAAGTTTCAAAAGAATTTAAGCAAGTTATTTTGTGAAAAGGATGATTTGATTGCTAAGCTCAATGAATCCAACAAATTGGTTGTGAAATATAAAAAACTTGCTAAAGATTCTCTTGAAAAGTTAAAAGAGTTTGAATGTTTGAATATGGACTTGGATGCTAAACTTGTTTTGTCTAACAAACTTGTTGATGAGTTAAAATGTGAAAATGAATCTCTTAAGATGCATGCCAAGTGTTTGATTGCTGAACCCATTGATAAAATGGATAATAATATGTGTTGCAATCATGTTGTGGTACCCGATCTTGTGCCTAATGTGTATTCTACCTCTAAGGACAAATCGGTGTACGTTCCTCCACACAAAAGAAATCAAAATGTGGAGAGAAAGGCTGTTAAGTCAATGCCTCTGTTTAGGTCTCAACCTAAGGCTTTGGATGGATCTAAGTTTGTTCCAACTTGCCACCATTGCGGTGTGATTGGTCATATAAGACCTCATTGTCATAAGTTGAAGAGAGAACAAAACCATGTTGCTAGATCCCTTCCCAAAAAGCCTAGTGGACCTAAACACATTGTTTGTCACCATTGTGGTGCCTTTGGTCATCTAAGACCTCAATGCTCTAAGTTTCAAGCTCTTAAGAGAATCAAAAGAAAAAAGAAACTTGAGATTTTTGGAAGTTGTGCTAAAAAGAGTAAACCGGTTTTGAATGAAAATAGCATGTTGTTAAAGAAAATGTTTAATGCTCTTAACTCCTTGACTATGTGCATCTCCGGTTCTCATTCTTCCAACCCTCGTCTCGCTTCTCTTGAGACACTCATTCCAAACAATCGTTCCGTTTGGATGAGGAAGGGTTCATATGGTTGAGCTTGTGCTCTTTTTGGTCCTTGATCTAATTCTTTCGATCTTTGTAGGACCCTTCATGCATTTAATGTCATATCATCATGCATTTTGTGCATCTTGCATTTATTTGTATGCATTGTTTTGTTCTTGATCTTACTTTTATGTTTCTGCTTTGTGTGAGTAAAAAATCCAAAACCACATAAAAAGTGAAAATTTCAAAAAGTTTGATCGTATATGTTTGAGCACATATCACATGTGAGTTTGGCATTGTACCTTTGTACAAATGGCTTCGTGCATTTACGAGCTTAGCTTGTTATTTTTGCACTTATATCTTTGTGGGAAAAATCTTGACATCTTTGTGTGATTGTTGTAAATCGATCTTCAAGCTTGTCATGAATGATTAGTCAATAGTCATGTTGGTTTTGATACATGCGTAGACTTGTGCTTATATCTCTTCCCACTCTTTTATTTTTATTGCTTAAAGAGCTCAATAAATGTAAATCTCAAAATGAAAAGAGATAATGAGCTGCAAAAGCCGTCGCACATACTAATATTCGACTAGGAAAAAGGGAAAGCGACTTAAATGAAATTGTATGATGCCCAAAAAAAAAAGCCAAAGGCTTGTTTATCAAATTGAAATATCACAAATTTCAGGCATCGATCTCAAAATGAGATGTTTTGATTCAAAATGATCGAATGTTATGAATTGTAAAGAAGCCAAATGAAAAGCTTCATCATATGTAATCATTTTCTTGTGAGAGGTCATATATGTTCATTTCTATAATTGAGATAGACCACTTGACTTAGCACTAGTTGTATATGACTTGATTGAATTGATCATTGAAGCTTCACTCTAGACTAAGGACTATTCCACATTTGATACACATACACAACACACATGCCTAATGTTCAATGAATGTCTTATTCATTTGTTAGATTGTACTTGTCTAAATGTGATGTGTGTGTGCTCTATCATATATGGTTCAATTTAAAAAGATTTTTGATCATTTTATATGTTTTTGGAAGTTATTTTTATCACTCTTTGTGTTCATGTTTAGTGTTTACTTTGTTTTTCATTGATTAACCATGTTCTGTATTGAAAAACTGGTATCAGAGTTTTTCGCGGCTCAGCTGGCGACTCGCCAGTAGCGAAACCCCAGTCGCGAGCTCATCCAGAAGCTTTTGGCGACTCACTCACGGCTTGCTCGCGACTCACTCGCGACTCGCGAAAATTTTCGTGACTGAAACTTGCGACTCGCGGCTCGCGAAAATTTTCACGACTGAACCTCGCGACTTGCCCAGTCGCGAAACGCCTAAAAACAGCTTTTTAAAGGGCTTTTTGTGGGAAACTTGTTTTAAACCTCTTCCATCTTCTCTAAAACCCCTCTTTCAATATTTTTACAACAAAACCCAACCAATTTGAATGATTTTTCATTCCATTAACATTTCTAAGGTATTTATAAACTCTTTTCATTAATTTTGATCCTTAGATTATGTTTTGGAGAGTTTTGTGCTCTTGGTTGGGATTTTTATCATAGGGGTTGGGAAAACTTAATTTTTGTTAAATTTCTTCATGAGATTGGTTTCTTTTGTTGATTTGCATTGGATGTTGGCCCCTTTCTGGCAGAAAGAACATGTATTAAGGGTGAATTTCATGATGTTCATGCATTGTTTCACATTATTGTTCATAGTATGCATACTAGGTGTTTGATAAAATGCCTCTTAGACATTTTCTCGCTTGTTTGGACTCCGATGAGTACCAAACTTTGGGGTTTCTCATGTTTCCTCATTAGGAACATGTTTGGTTCATTGGTTGTGTATTTAACACACCTTACCCCTCATGTGCATTTTTCATGCATTGTTTATGCATTGCACTCAGCCACCTCTTGCACACACTTTTGCTACCCTTGTCATGCATTGGTCTAGACCTTGCCTCTTCATCCTAGCATGTCATGTCTACCTTATGCTCTGTAACATTTTACATTGTCTTAGGTTTGAACTTCATTTTCTCATTCATCTCGCACCCCTCATGCATCATTAGCATTGTTCGTACCTTCATCTCTTGCCCTCGTTTCTTCTTGACCCTTTGTCTATTCCTGACAAAAAGGGGAGAGTATACTCTAGAGAGTATACCGGAGTGTTTTGTGATTTCTATATGACTCTTGTGCACATCCTTTGGGGGAGAAATTCTATTTCTCATGCACATTTGTAGGGGGAGAGATATTCCATAAGGGAGATGCATATACCAAGGGGGAGAAGGCATTGAGATCATAAGAAAACTTTGTTCTGTTTGTTTTCTTGTTGGCTTTATGGTGCTTTGAGTTATGCTTTGTTGTTCTCATTGCATCATGTTTGTGCTTTGGATATGCATATATCCCTATGCTATTGTGCTTCTTTGAATGCATGTTCAGATGATCATTTGCTTTGTTATGTGATCATTGTAGTCATTTCTATATGACTGTTTTGGTGTATGATCAAGTTGCTCACATGTTTCACATCATGTTTACTTGACCGCAATTTACTTGTTACATTATACTTGTCCTTTTATTACTTGTTTTACCTTGAGAGTCTAATGTGTTTTGTGCAAGTGTTTCAGGTTATAAGTATATATGTTCCAAGTGCATCACAGCTTCTCATCACTTTGAAGGGGAGAACCTTTATGCACTTTTAGCTTATATTGTTTAAGTTTTTATTCAGTAATTTTGTTTTTGTACCCATGTGCTTATGTAAGCTTTTAGGGTTTATAACTGTAGGCTTTATGGTCTGTACCATGCTTGTATGCAACATTTTTATACTTTGTTAAATCAGTACTTTTAACTAAATGTCATGCATTTTCTTGTTAAGTACTGTCACTCTTGTGCCCTTATAGGATTGTTCCTAGATGCATATACCTTGTGTGTTATGCATTGGTTGAGTGTTGAGCATACAAGTGTCTTGCCTTGTGCTTGTTAACTTGTATGTCCTTGTGTTCATTCCAAGTGTGAATGAGCACTGTGATCACTACCTTATGGTGTTCACTTGGTTGATCAAGCCATGGTTTGTTTCTTAACTCCATCTTTGCTTGATCACATATTGCCTGTTTCATATGCATTTATAATTTTCTACTTATAATGATCATGGTGTATTGTTGTGTTTCAGGAGTATTATGTTCATATGATTCAAGTGCTTCACAGCTTCTAGAGTTAGGTGTGAGTGAGTTTTGTTCAACTATTCCCAACTCACATGTTAAGTCTAGAGTCTGTTTTAGGGTTTTGTCACGGAATAGCCAAAGGGGGAGATTGTAAGGTTGAATTTATTCAACCATCTAATTGGCTTTATTCCGTGCCAAATTTGCTTGTAATTCAGCATTTAGTAACCCTGTATTTAGGTGGGTTTGTTGTAAGGGTAGTGAGTGAGATAGAGTGAAGATTGCTCAAGAGTATGCAAGAAAACAGAGACTCGCGGCTGGGACTCGCGGCTGCAAGCCGTCAGAAGCAGCACACGTGCCAAGCATGCTGGAAGATGAACAGTCATGCTAGCTGGAGCACTACAGGACAAAACAGGACAACTGGCCATACGGTTAACTCGCGACTGGATCTTGCGACTTAGTCAAGCCGCGAGGTCAAGCCGCGAGCCACCCCTGTTTTGTAAAACCTGACGTTTCACATTCCTCTCCCACTCCAGTATAAATACCCCTTTTACCCACGATTGAAAGAGAGCTTCCAGAGAGAATTTTGAGAGAGAAACCCTAAAGAAAAACAAGATTGTTTCACCCACAATCTATACCTTAGAGTCTCTTCAAATTCCTCTACTCTCTTCCTCTCCATTGTCAAATCCTTGAGAGACATTATACCAAACCTGGTTCTCACCATCATCATCACTGTGAGACAGTTGTTTGGATTTCTGGGAAGCAGTTAGAAAGGAACCAATCTTCATTGGTTGATGCTACGGTCTAGTAGCGGAATCCGGGAAGCTAGAAAAGAAAAAGGTTCGGCGCAACCTCGTTAGAGCAAGAAGCTTGGAGGGCTTAGGTGCACTGGGTAGATTAGGCTTGGAGGGTCTATTGATGTCCTTGTATCCCAACTGTATTTTCTAGTGGATTGTTTACCGCTTGGAGGGCGGCAGAGAGGTTTTTCGCCGAGGACTTCGGTTTCCTCTTCGATAACACATAGCGTATTGTCTTTGTTTTTGCATCTTCCTTCCTCTCTATCTTTTCCTTTTTATTATCTGCTGTGGTTTTATTTTGTTATGGCTTAGATAGTCTTTAACCAATTTCGTATTATAGCATATGTTAAGTTTCCGCACACTAGTTGTTTGACATATTGCTTGAATTGGTTAAGTTGTAATTTGGGGGTCTAAACGTTCAAAGGTGTTTTGTACACGTTTTTGAACTTTCAACCTCAATACCTTCAAAACAACTCTAGGTCTTCAACAGCCCATTGATGAGATACTGTGCTGCTGCTTCCCTACCAGTCTCAAAGAAGCAGCACGAGAATGGTTCACTAAGCTACCAATATCGTCCATCAACAACTTTGAGCAATTAAGCAACTCCTTTTTATGCCATTTCGTCGGTGGACAATGCCTAAAAAGGCCAACAGGCCACCTACTCACCATCAAGCAAGGAGAGAATGAGACCCTGAGGTCATATGTGAAGCATTTCTCGAGGGAAATCTTAGAGTTAGATGAAACAGATGACAAAGTGTAGCTAACGGCCTTCAAAGCCGGATTAAAGTCCAAAGAGTTCGTGGTCACCCTCACGAAAAGCCCTCCTCAAACGATGGCAAAAATGCTCTTGAAGGTGCAGAAGTACATGAACGCCGAAGACTCCCTAGCAGCAATAAGGGACGAGGAGAAGTCCAAGGAAATGGAGGAAAAGGAGAAGACCGAAGGTGACAAAAAAGAGAAAGGGGAAAACGTCAGGGCACTAATAGGAACAAGCGAAAGGACGACAAAACCCCTCGGATGGTAAAGTTTACCCCTTTAATTATGCCCATTGACAAATTTTTGATGCAAATTAAGGACGAGCATTACCTTAAGTGGCCAAGGCTGTTGCACTCACCAGCTAATGTGCGTGATAAGAAGTACTGCCATTTTCATAAAGATCACGGCCATTACACAGAAGATTGTAGATATCTGAAGGAGCAGATAGAAGAACTTATTCGGAAGGGAAGTTGCAAAAGTTTGTGAAGAAGGGGGAATCCAACAGATCTAGAAGTACTAACAAAGAGAAGCATAAAGATATTTCAAGGGACGAGGACAACACGTTCAGCCGTCCACAAAGCACAATAGGAGAAATAAAGATGATCACAAGAGGACCATCCACAAGTAGGTCTTTTAAATCCCTCAAAAATTCACAATAAAGGCAAGCAAATAGTGTCTACAAGTTACCACCCCTAAAGCAAAGAAGGACGGACAAGGACATCATATTTTCAGAAGAAGATGCCAGAGGTGTGAAGTAGCCGTATGACGACCCCCTGGTTATAATACTCATGATATAAGGGTTTAACACTCGGAGAATTCTCATAGACAATAGTAGCTCTGCAGACATTATCTACCTCTCTGCTTTTCAACAACTACAGGTAGATCCTGAAATATTACGGCCTTTTGAGTCCCCCCTTGTCAGCTTCAGTGGAGATAGGGTGTATCCCAAAGGCATAGTGATGCTAACGGTCACGGTGGGGTCCTACCCCCGATAGTTGACACATCAGCTCGATTTCTTGGTGGTAGATTGTCCTTCCTCGTACAACATGATAATTGGAAGGCTTACACTCAATCGTTAGAAGGCAACCACATCCACCTATTGCCTGAAGGTAAAATTCTCGACAGAGAATGGCATAGGCAAAGTTAAGGGAGATTAAGTATTGGCTAGGGAATGCTACCAAGCGATATTAGCCGCAAAGGAAAACCATACATAGATGATCGAGGAGAAAGAAAAAGAAAAGATGGAAGCCCTAGAAACTGTAGAGCTGGTAGACGAGGAACCAACGAAGACAACAAGGATAGGGACAACTTTAAGCGAAAAGATGAAGAAGAAACTAGTCTGATTCCTTAAGGGTAACTCAGACGTTTTTGCACTGAGGTCATCCAACACTAACTGAATGTAGATCCCAAGAAGAAGCCAGTCTAGCAGAGGCGACAAGTCTTTGCTCCTAAACAAAATAAGACAATCATGGACGACGTAAATAAATTGCTGGCAGCAAACTCCATTCACAAGGTCTATTATCTAGATTGGCTAGCCAACATCATCCTAGTAAAGAAGGTGAATGGGAAGTGGAAGATATGTGTAGACTTCACGGACCTAAACAAGGCCTGCCCGAAAGATAGTTTCCCCTTGCCAAGAATAGATCAGCTGGTGGATTCCATGGTAGAACATTAGCTCCTTACATTCATGGATGCATTCTCGAGATATAATCAGATCAAGATGTTAGAAGAAGACTAGGAAAAGACTGCCTTCATCATAAGCCAATGACTTCACTACTACAAGGTAATACCCTTCAGACTGAAAAATACAGGAGCAACCTACCAGAGGTTAATGAACAGGATGTTCAGTAAGTAGATTTGGAGAAACATAGAGGTATACGTAGACGACATGCTCGTCAAGAGGAAGGAAGAATCTACACACCCGAGTGACCCTAAGGAGACATTCACTACTCTCAGGCAATATCAGATGAAGTTGAACCCCAGCAAGTGCGCCTTTAGGGTAGCGTCTAGGAAGTTTCTAGGGTTTTTGGTGTCCCAATGGGGGATAGAAGCAAACCCAGAAAAGGTGGGAGCTATATTGCAGATGGCAACACCAAGGATGGTGAAAGAAGTCTAGAAACTAACAGGAAGGATAGTAGCACTCAATAGGTTCATATCTAAAGTAATAGGCAAATGCTTGCCCTTCTTCAAAACTCTAAACCAAGACTTCACCTAGACGAAGGAGTGTGAGAAGACCTTCTAGGAGTTTAAATACTAAGCAATCCACCTCTCTTGAGCCCATCAAAAGAAAGGGAGGACCTACATTTATACTTAGCAGTATCGGCTACAGTTGTGAATGCAGCCTTGATTCGAAAAGAGAATGGAACACAACTCCCAGTCTACTATGTCAGTCAAGCATTCTAACGAGCTGAAGCAAAGTACCTACGGATCGAGAAAATTGCATTCTCCTTGATTGTAGCCTCACGAAAGTTGCGCCCCTACTTCCAGCCTTCTAGGAGAATCCTATCCTGGTGATAACAAATTAACTCATAAAGAAGTCAATGAACAAGCCCAAGGCTGCAAGAAGAATGGTTTAATAGGTAATCAAACTTAGCCAATAACCAAACTTAGCCAATTTGACATTGAGTACCACCCTAAAATAGCTATCAAAGCACAAGCACTAGCAGACTTTATTGCTGAGTTCATGATCCCTGATGAAGACGGGGCACCAAACGAAATGGAAAGATGGACGATCTAGGCTGATGAGTCGTCTGCCCAAAAAAGGGGCGAAGTAGGGGTTATTATCATTACCCCAAAAAGAGATACACTCAGATATGGGGTTCAACTTTAGTTCCCCGCCACTAACAACGAAGCGAAGTACAAGGCAATACTGACAGGACTAAAGGTCAAAAAGGCATTGGGCACTAAAAACTTACTCCTCGAGAGTGATTCTAAGCTGGTCGTGGGACAAATAAAGGAAGAGCATGAGGAAAGAAGGAGAGAATGCAGAAATACCTGAGGCTAACAAGGCATCAGGCCCAAGAATTTGATTAGGTAAAGTTCATACAGGTCCCTAGAAGCCAAAATATGGGGGCAGACGAAATAGCAAATCAGGCATCATCAGAAGCAAGATCGACAAGCACAAATTTAAAAAGGGAAGTCCAAAAGTGTCCCAGTATTGAAGAGATCCACACCTTCACAATTCAAAGCAAAAGTAGCTGGATGATCCCAATTCTATCTTTCCTTTAAGATGGAGGACTTCCACAGGATGTTGAGAAGGCTAGGAAAGTCAGGAAGAGAGCAGCCAGGTTCACTATCTTGAACAATTCCCTGTACAAAAGAGGCTTCTCCATTCCCTACCTGAAGTACGTCATCGAAAGTAAGGCTAAGTACATCTTAGAGGAGCTCCATGAAGGGATATGCGAAGACCACGTAGGCCTAAGATCTCTGGTAAGTAAGATCGTCAGAACAAGTTACTTTGGCTTACTATACAGAAAGATGCAAAAGAGTTCGTTGAACGATGTGACAAGTGTCAGAGGTTCGAAAATGTTCTGCATATCTGAGCAAAGAAGTTGAAGCCCATAAACTCCCCATAGCCATTCACCCAGTGGGGAATTGACATCGTGGGCCCACTACCCCCAAGGTAAGAGATGGGTAAAACTCTTACTGGTCGCAATTGACTACTTTACAAAATGGGTTAAAGTAGAAGCAATACCAACTATCACAGAGGTAAAGATCCAGAACTTTGTGTGAAAGAACATAGTCTGTAGATTCAAGATACCACGGACAATCATATTAGATAACGGATGATAGGTCAACAACCAAGACTTCAAAGACTTTTGCTCGGGATTGGGGATCAAGAACTAATTCTTATATCCAAGACATCCACAAGCCAACAGACAGATGGAAGTAACAAACTGAACGCTGCTGAAGATCATCAAAGCTCGGCTGAAGGAAGCAAAGGACACATGGCCAAAGGAATTACCTAATGTCTTATAGGCATACAAAATTACGGCAAGAACTTCGACAGGAGAAACTCCTTTCAGGCTCACTTATTGCACCAAGGCAGTAATTCCAATCAAAGTAGGAGTCACCAACATGAGAAGAGAAGTTTTTAGTGGAGACAGCAATGATAATCAATTGAGAGTCAACCTAGATTGCCTAGATGAAGTGAGAGACAGAGCATCCTAGAAGATGACGAAATACAAGCAGAAATGGCTGAATACTACAACAAGAGGGTGAAGCTCAGAAGACTCAACATAGGAGACCTCGTCCTATGCAAAGTCACGCCAGCTACTAAGGATCTAACCTAAGGGAAGCTTGGGCCAACCTAGAAAGGCCCCTACAAGATAATCCATTACTCAAGACAAGGCAGCTATCACTTGGAGAAGATGAACGGGAAGAAACTACCACGGCCATGGAACATTGAGCATTTGAAGAAATATCCTCAATAAATGTAAAAGACAATTGTATCCATATTTGAAATAAAGCAATAAAAGCACTATTCAGCCAATATTCTATCTTATTGTACGCAAGACTAGAACACTCAAAAAAAAAAAAAAAAAGGCTAAGTGATAAGATTCCGCTAAATGGATGTAAATCACTAACAAAGCCAAAGTGACAAAATTCCTTAGTTGGATGTAAGTCACCTTAAAAAGGTTATGTTATAAGATTTCGCTAGACGGATGTAAATCACTAACAAAGTCAAAGTGACAAAATTCCTTAGTTGGATGCAAGTCACCTAAATAATGCTAAGTGATAAGATTCCACTAGACGAATGTAAATCACTGGCGAAGCCAAAGTGACAAAACTCCTCAACAGGATGTAAGTCACCTAAAAATGACTAAATGACAAGATTCTGCTAGACGAATGTAAGTCACTGACGAAGCACAATTGGCAAAACTCCTCAACAGGATGTAAGTCACCTAAAAAATGAATAAGTGACAAGATTCTGTTAGACGGATGTAAGTCACTGACAAAGCCCAATTGGCAAAATTCCTTAGCGGGATGTAAGTCACCAAAAAATGACTAAGTGACAAGATTCCACTAGATAGATGTAAGTCGCTGACGAAGCCTAAGTTGCAAAACCCCTCAGTAGGATGTAAGGCACCTAAAAATGACTAAGCATCCATAGATGAGAGTAAGCAGATAAAGATTCTGGCAAAAGCACAAGTCACATGCAAACTAAGAACATCAAACATAACAAGAAAAGAACCATCAAAGGTATGAAAATAAGCAATAGCATAAGCATGTCTTGTCCGTAAACAGAAATTAAAAACCCAAAAAATACTGGGCAAAGAGCATTGTCTTGGAATTAGAGTAAAAAGCCCAAAAACACATCGAGCACCCAAAAAAAGGGAAAAACATATATATATGTGGACAAGTTCACGCAACAACCACTCAGGAGCAGTGGTAGCGGACTGAGAAGCGTCGTCCATCTCCATCTCCTCGTCTACCTCCTCCAGGTCCAGACTTCCTAGGTCTACACTAGCAAGATGCTTGACGAGATACTGCCAAAGGAGCTCGAAACCCTTGTAATACCAACTAAAGAGCACAGTATTATACTCATCAGTTCGTTAAAAGGCTTCAATTGCCTTGGCAGCAATGGTCTTGACCCTTTCTTTTACATCTTAGAGTTATTCGTCCTTTTCCAAGGTCAACTGCCTCTCAGTCCTCAAGTCGTCAGCCAAAACCTTAGCCTTTTCCTTGGCAATGTTGGCCTCGTCCATGGCAAAAATGAGCTCCTTCCTTAGCTTCAAATTCTCTGCCTCTAAAACCTCCACCTTAGACAAGCTTATGGATGTGACAACCCACGATCTCGTTGGAAGGCACGCCAGAGAAGACCTTGAGCTCCATAATAGTGAAGGCACCCTGCGCCCTTGTTAGTGCCAGGCTGAAGTCGTCCTAAAAGCTTGATGAGCGTGAGTCGGCCTTCTTTTTGCCTTTGTTCGCCACGCGTTGCTTCTTTGGGCAAGGAGTAATCTCTTCCACCAAGGTGGCAGGAGACACAGTCCTCATAGCTTTAAGGATGGAGGCAACAGGAGTGACGGGAGTCCCCTTCTCCACAACACACACCACCCTTTTCCTAAGGTTGGAGAGAAGCTCATTCTTCTAGGTCCTTTTCTTGGCGTACATCTCTTGATTGAACTTTGTTGTCATCACTATGACAAAGAAACACTTGTTTAAAAATAAATAAATAAAAACAGAAAGAAAAATCCAACTTAGTGATGAACCAAATGAACACTTACTCTTCTCTTTGGTTTCAATGGCACATAGGATGAAGGAGGAAGGCTCTAGAGCATGGCAATGATGAGCTAAGTTTCTCAGGTCAACCAAGTCTTCGAAGTCCTCAATCATCTTGGCATATTCATTAGCTACTTCAACATGCCTCTTATACCTACTCTTAAGGTTTGGATGCTTTTTAACTGCGCAGACATAACAAACAAAAAATTAGCCAAAAAAAAAAGAGTTAGAGAAGAAGGAAAAAGGACTTACAGAAGGACGACACACCTAAACTTAGGGCTCTCCAATGATGAAGCAACCTAGAAATGTCACCCTAGAATTCATCGGAAGGAGTATCCCATCTGTCTACAGACACAAAAAAGAACCTCGATTTCCAATATTGGAAGGATGATGGTAGAACAATAATGATCCTAGCATTCCTAACCTAGGGCATAAGTTCGTAGTACCTATACTCCTTTGACTCCTTTAGACGATACAAATATGTGAATTCATCCACCCTAATCATGTCCCCTTTAGTGACAGACATCCATATTTGCATACAACTAATCACAATCCTCCACGAATTTGGTATAAGTTGCCCAGGAGCAATGTTTAAATGATTTAGAAGCTCCATAATGAAGGGGTGGAAAGGAAACCTAAGACCACACTGGAAAGTGGCCTCATAGAAACACAACTCCCCAAGTGAAAAATGGCAAGCCCATTCCTTTCCATGAGGAAGACGAATCCTAACCCTCTCAGGGAATTGGAACCTATCCCTAAACCTAGAGAAGGTGTCAGAGTCCAAACCACACACCTCCCCGAGGGCATGAAAAGCCCTAACTTCTCTTAGGCCAAAAGCAGTGGTATCCTCCTCCACCTCAACAAGGTCGTCACTAGACGAAATCCCCATTTCTAGCTCACTAAATCTCATTCCAACATAACTCCCCTCTCACCCACCAATTCCTTAAACCAATGGACTGATTGATGAAGCAAGGAAAGCAAATCGGCCAATGCTAAACCTAAGCCACTGCCCCCAAACACAAAATTTTCAACTAAAGGGCAAAAAGAACAAGAAGATCCTTGAGAAGCCCCTAAATGTGCAAAGAAAACTGAAACGGAAGGGCAGAGTCTCCTAACCTTAGAGCTATCAACCATGGAACCCAAAAGAAGGGAAAAAAGGGGACAAAACTCCAAGTCCCAAAACAAGAAAGAAAAAACCAGTAACTTTCAAAAGTAATTGTCACTACAAAGATTTAAGTAAGAAGGAAGAAATCGTCCCTCAAAGGAACAATCCCAGAAAGTAGAAATGCAATAAAAGAGCTCAGAGAAGAAAGACACAGAGCAACAATGGTGCAAAGGGAAGAAACTAAGGAAGAAAGAGGAAAAACAAGTAGTTTTAAAAAGCTGGGCACGAAAAATTGAAAATTAGCAGGAAACCCAAGAGACACATGAGTGGAGCATTAAATTCCACCAATCAAAACGTGCCACGTGGCCACGACGCGTACGACACTGCCACTACGCATTAAATGTGGCAGGAATAGAATCTCAAGGGTCATGTTTGAACAAGAAACCTTTCATCTTTTGGTGATTGTCATGACATGTAAGGACGACCACAGAACCTGGGGGGGTGGGGTAGTTGATAGGCCTAACGAATACCCTTACCCAGACGAACCCATCAAGCACCATCGTCCAATCTTCAACCGCATGGATGACGGAATATAAGCCATAAAGAGGAGCATTCAATATCCTAAAAAGTTACAAACTAGTTATCAGACCGTTAGAAGTTCATCAAAACTCACATTAATGAGCCCACAGGCATTACAAAAGAAGTACTAAAGCCACAATAGCTAGAAGTAAGAAAGATATATATATATATATATATATATATATATATGCCTTTCAGAACCAAACAAGGTACATTCACATACACATATACATTGAAGTATTGATAATTTCTAGTTCTAACAGTCTCTCTTTCATTTCATTCACTGAGTTTACCATCAGAGACTTCGAGGCCGACACCACTCTGGTGACCACCTAGAGAAGATCCCTTTCTTGACCTTGCAAGTACAAAGACAGAGCTTGTGCTGACTCATCTAGACAAACCTACTTGACTGACAATCTTAGCATCATCATTTAGCTTTACTAACAAGACAAACAAAGCAATAGGGCTAATCTATCTAGGGCTACTTTTCCTATAAATATGTTGTGCTAGTACAATTTTACGTTCAAATATCAATTCAATCTTCCTTTCTTTAATTTTAAAGTAACGATATAACTTACTTTTGGGGGCTCTGCGGCAAACAATCGGTTCTTGAATCTTATTAACATGTAGGTTTACAAGTCATTTCTCCTCTGGCCTCCGGTTTCTCCCATTCTATTGGTGACTTTGTTTTCAAATTTCAAGTCTTCCTATGGGCTTATTAGTTATTACCATTTATCCTAGTCAACAGGTTTTAGGTAATTAGCCTTTATTATTTCAAACTAACAAATGCTCTAGGAAAATTGATTTAGAAAGTATTTTTAAAAACTTTTTAATAAATTGCTTAATCTATGTGTTATTAGTATTGGTCAAGATATGTAATATCATTGAGAAGAACAAGATTAGTATCGGATGGGAATTTTGCATGATATATATATATATATATATATAAGAAAAGTTAATGGATGCTCTAAAGGAATTAGTTTATGAAATATTTTCGTAAATTTTTTATGAAAAAATTGATTTTTTTAATAGCTTTTCTATATTTTTTATAAAAATAATATTGAAATTTTCTTAATATTGTCCATTAACAAATGCTTTAGATAAACTCGTTAACCCAACCCTATATATAGAGTATTCGAAACAATGGTTATCTCAGGTAGATGTACCCTCTCTATGCCACGTTAATAGTCCTTTACTACTTTTAGCCTTTTAGACTTTATTATCAAACTTTCAAGTGGCTTCTATTGACAAAAACTTTAAAGGACTAAAAACCAAATTCACTTTTTATTGAAAGTATTTTAATTATTTAACATAAGATTTTGTTTTAATGAAATTGGTCGTATTAGATGTGCTTCTATATATAACCTACCCCAGAGAGAGAGAGAGAGTTATACCCAATAGAATTTTAAGTAATATTACACCACCAACTAAGTTTTTATTAGATTAATATTTTAAAAATCTTACCGTTAGATTATATGTTCCTTAATTATGTTCTTTACACTTATACCAAGTTTCGTGTCAACCAGATATTGGTTGCAATTCAATCTAGAAACTCATCTTTTATGCACAATTTTAAGTATAAAAACATGAAATTTAAACATTTGAACAATAATAAAATTATTAATCCCAAATCATTTTGAAAAATTGCAAGAATGTAGAGTATAATAAGAGAATCTAAATACAATGTTAGATTTGTTAAAATTTGTGTCAATAAAAAAATATTGAGTGGTATAACATAACAAAAAGTTACATTAGGTGCAATTTGAATCCAAATATATATAGTGTCATTTATGTTGAGTGCTAGCATATTCATATTCAAAAATTATTTTTTCAATGCATTTTAGTTGTAATATTTTAGTGTATAGATAACGTTTAAAGCCCTAAACTAAAGACATAACAGAAGCAACTCAAGAAACTACTCAGAATGAAGAAGTACTACTGTTTTGATTGCATCTCAGTGAATCAATTGCATCTAGTTGACCAATCAAATTTCATGATTTTGAAAATATTAAATCAATAAAAAATTATTATGCAATATAATATTGTTTAAATTTACACTATGTGTTACTTGATCTTTTCCCTTAAAAAATTAATAAACTTGTGCAATAAGATGCAGTTTAGGTTGAAGTGTCGCATTTAGGTTTGAATTCAATGAGCTGGAAATGATGTCAATTTTTTTTCCTTAATTATTTCTTTTCTTTAATTCTACGAAAAGACCCTCTCTCTCTCTCTCTCATGCTTTTTCTATTTTAGTTCTCAAACATTGACACTCAAACCTGAGTTTTTTTTGCCACTGAAATCACAAATTTCTTCATTCCCCATTTTGTTTTCCTTCATAAATTTAGAGGTTAGGGTTTTTATTTTCCATATTTTATATAGGTGTGTCTTTGGTTTGTGACATTGATGATTTTAACTGAGGTTGAGCCTTTGTAATGTGTATTTAGTTGTTTTATAAAATAATTTTGTGTATCGGCTGTTTTTCAGAATTTCTTTATTCCCCCTCTCAAAGTACATGGCCCAAACAGTGTAACTGCATGCACCAATTGGCCCAAGCGAACATCTTGATCCATGTAACTATGCAGTGTGACGCACAAAGGAAGTTAAGGCCCACACTAAGGAAATTAAGGCCGACTCCATTAAAAAGATGTAGAAATAGGCAAAAAGTCGATCGCACTACATTGTATACACCCTTTATGCAAGGAAAAGGTACCTTTTGCATTTAGCATATGCATACATTATCACTCGTACAAAATAAAGAGCACGTATTTGCCTAATTCATGAGATAATTATTATATGGATTTAGGATAGAGTTAAAAATTTTTAATATTGTAGTCTACTAATCCTTTTATATAAATTTTTTATATATAAAAAAACATGCATACTTTTTGCCTCCTAACCTGTGGCAGAGACAGGGGCGAAGAGGCCATACACTCCCTCACCCATTATTTTACCAAAAAAAAATAATAATAATCATGTGTGATTTTAATTAATAGCCCCCTTCATCTTTTTTATTTTTTTTTTTAAATGACTAAGTTACAATTTTTACCCTTAAAATTTGAGATTCAAATTTAAAAGTTTGACAATTTAGATTTTGAGTGACATCGTGCTGTCTAATTCAACCTAAAAGATTGTTTGAGTGTTATTATTATTATTATTATTTTCATTTTTTCGCTTGTATCTTTGGTTTTTTATTTTCTACTTAGTAACACTAATTAGGTTTTTTTTTTAGTAAGAAGAATATTAGCCACATAATGATATACAAACAACTTTTAATTTTCATGTTTTGTGCTATTTCCTTTATAGAATGGTTATACTTTTTTTTTCTTCAGTTATAGTTAAGGGATTAGGGACGACATGTTTGGTTCTTTTAATTTTTGGGTTTTTTTTATTTTTTATTTTAATTAACATTTTTAAATTAATAAATAAATACTGTAGTAAATATTAAATAAGGCCAAAATAACGTGTAATGGATAACAGAATTGAAGAGTTTTGAAATTTAAAAAATTGAAATGAACTAATACAAATTTAAAGTATTGAAATAAAAAGTGATGAAATTTAAATGATGAATTTTGTATTTTAGTCATTTATTTTTTAATTTTAGTACATTTCTTATTCTTGAATAATAAATAATAAAAAATTCATTACCCCAACAAATCCTGCTAGCTCCTTTCCCGAATGACCATACATCATAAGGTTGCACAATCTTAGGAAGACAATCGGTTCTTTTAAAATTTTCATTCGGAATAAGGACAATAGGTTCTTGAGCCTTATAACGAGAAGCTAGGTTTTCACTTTTCAATTCATTCCTCCTCCAGCCTCCGGTTTCACCTATTCTATTGACTACTGGTGACCTTGTTTTCAACTCTTCCCGTGGGCCTATTATTAATTAGTTATTACCATTCATCCTAGTCAACAGTTTGTAGGTCATGGTTTCAAGATTTAGATGTTTTTTCTTTTTCTTTTTCTTTAGGTTAGGTTTTAGGTCACAGTACACTGAAACTTCGCTTAGGGGGTGAAACTTTTTTTTTTTTTTTTTTTTCATTTCTTTCCAAGTCTAAATTTAGCTATTTTGTTTAAGTATTTTAGATTTTATTTTGATATATTTTGGCCTTCAATTTAAGAATATTTGTGGGCAATTTTTTATTTTCTTGTCAGAAAAGTAATTCCTTGCTCAAAAAGCAAAATTTCTTGTCCTGAGAGTGACTTTTCTCTTCTAACAAATAAAAGTCAATATTTAAAGAGGAAGATCTCCATACATATATATGGAATTATCTAAAGCAGCCAATAAAATTTTGCGGATTGCCGCATCGAGACCAACAAGTATGACCGTAAATCATATATAAGACACATTCTATGAAGACAATCATTTCTCAAACCTTGAAACTTGAAAAAAAAGTAGGTTTACAAATTTCAATTTACCATTCCTCCTCCAGCCTCCGGTTTCTACTTTCTACTATTCTATTGATGACTTTAATTTTCAACTCTTACCGTGGGCCTATTTGCCTCTTATCCTTGTCAACAGTTTTTAGGTCATGGTTTTAAGATTTAGGTTTTTCTGTTTTTGATGAATTTAATATTTAAATATAAGTTATTCCTGAATTCTCATTACTGATTAGTATTAATTATGCTAATAGAAACGAAAATAAAATTCGTTAATGCTTTTTTCTTTTCTAAGATCTGTAATCATAAACCTATCACATTGTAATATTAATTTTAAAAAACATAAAACTTCTTTCCAAGTTTAAATATAGTTGTTTTGATTAAGAAAAAACTTTCTAATAACAATTAAATTCAATGCAACATGTGTTTAAGTTAGTTAAAAACCCTAATTTACTTCACCCAAAAAGGAATTATACTTAATTTTAATTTTATAATTTATCAAAATGAAAATTATAAAATTAAAAAAACCAGATTTAATATAATGCCAATTTTTCTTTTTTTTACCTTTTATTTTATTTTGAGAAACACGGCCCGTTTGATAGAAGAGTTTGAGTAATATTTTTTGAGTGCCTTTGATATTCGTGTGGGTGAAAAAGTGCATTAAAATATATGTAAAGTTATTTAAAATGTGAAAATATGTGTTTGAACCACACAACCAAACAGGGCTACTGGGTACTTTTTTTCATCTTTTTTTTTTTTTTTTTTTTTGTTAGAAAAGCAATTCCCTTCTTTAGAAAGTCAAAATTTCTTGTCCAAAAAGTAAATTTTCTAACAAATAAATAATTAGGAAGATCTCCATACATATACGATACATATACGGAATAAATAGATCCCACCATTTTTTTTCTACCACTCACGTTTTGCCAAATGGATAATTGTGTCAAAAATTGAGGATTAGTTTGTGTTGTGTTGCTAGAATTTTGGTTGGTTGCTTAGCCGTAGTAGCTAGGCTGGGATACTAATCAACCACCCTTTTTTTTTCCGTAAATCAGCCACCAATGTTGAATACATAAGATTGATGTAAGCCAAGAATTGTTTGGAAAATTGCCTCAAATTCCTTTACATTTAAAATTAAAAAAAAAAAAAAAAAAAAAACTATTTATTAGAGTGGAAGGGAAGAATATTCCTTGTTAAAGAAGTAATGTATGATTGTATCCATTGCATAGAAGGCAAATTGTATCAAATGTTGTTTCAATTTGGCCAAGGGAACAAAATATACCATTTTGGGAATGCCCAATATATATATATATATATATATATATATATGTTTGTATTTATTTATTAATTTGATGTTTATCAATATCGAATTTAAAATCCACATATTTTACAAGTCTAAATATTACTCTAAGTACATTAATCAATATATTAGCCTAAATAACATTTAAAATAAAAAATTTCAAATATCCAAAATATGCCATGTACAGAACGACACAACCAAATATTTTTTTCCGTTGAAGTTTAGAGGATTACTAGTACAAAATATTTCCCTAGTATAGCCAGTGCTGGTGTAGTATTAACTTCCCTGATTCATTATCCATCAAAGAATAAAAATTAAAGTCTTAAAATAGACAGTGCTACAAACGATTTAATGACTTGGGCAAAATACCCTCACTATGGGATAAAGGAAAGAATAATAGAAACCAAGAGCTAATTCAATGAAATTTTCGCTTGGAAGGTAGCACAAGGAGAGAAACAATAAAGTTTGAGATTTCTTTACAAAGGTTTTTTTGAGCACGCAAATTAAGGAGATGATACTGACAAGAAGGTGCACTCGTGTGTGTGAGTACAAAGAAAGAATTCAAATCCTCTAAATTTCTTAGAGTACTCTACCAAATAAATTTCTTTAAATCTTAACTATTCTTTAATAATTTAATGGTCTAGATTTTGCCATGTCAACATTCCACTAATAATAATCTTAATTGTTTTCTTTGCAACATTATTATTTTATTTTAAGAGTATTATTAGTGGAATGCTGATATGGCAGAATCTAAACCATTAAATCATTAAAAAATGGTTAGGATTTAAGGAAATCTATTGGTAAAGTATCCTAAGAAATCTAGAAAATCTAAATCCACAAAGAAAATATGCACAAGGGAAGATAAATTTGAATTTTTCTCAAGGGAGAAGTTTTTGGGTGCTACAATCATGGAGAGTTATTGTATTCAAAGGGAATGAAGATTTGTAATTAATTTTATAATAGTGGATATTTATTTGGATTTTGGAGTTTGTCCTGCAGCTTCTCTCTTCAAAGAGAATGGTCTTCCATGTAAATTTTTGTGTTTTTGTGTTTGATTGATGTTTTGGCTTAGCAATTTTTTGTGATAATGTTTTTAGTGATTGATTAAAATTCTTAGTTGATTTTCTTAATTTACACAATACTAGATTGAGACACAACATCAATTATGTGGAGGTAGTCCTGGGATGGCAAAAACCCGTTTTACACCCAAATAGAATGGGTTTTACCCACCCCATTAAAGGATATGGAGGTGAGTTTTTTTTTTTTTTTTTTTTTTTTTTTTTTTTTTTACACGCGAGTCGTGCAATTTTGGGCAACTAGGCAAGGGTATCACCCAATCCCGATTTGTATATTGATTTTGGCTTTTTTTGAACATCAATGTTTTTTCCTTCAAGCTTCATGCAGTAGCAATAATGGAAGCATTGCGACTGTGCTAGAAGAAAGTTCGAGAGGTAATAATGGGAAACCATCCCAGAACATTGATAACCGACAGAATTCATCCACGGCATGAATGCTTCGAGTTATGCACAATTCCTATTTGAGATATAAGATACTGCAAGTCTTTTTCAACTCTGCAACTTTCATTATGTATAGAATAATTAGACAAAAATTAAATCAGTTTACTCTCACAATGGCATCAATGATTCTTCTCATTTCTTACATTTACAACATGAAGAAAAATAATTGCGATAAAGTATAGACTTATTAGCCCTTATTAAACTCCTAATAAAACCATTAAAAATATGGATACATCTTGTCTAGTCAAATTCAGGTATAGCCCTCCTCACACAAGCATGTATAACAAACTACATTCATACTAACTAGTGTAGTTTAGTATGAAAAAGTTTAGGGCACAACAAAATTCCACAATATTTTTGTAATATTTTTATTTTGAGTTGTGGTCTGTTTTTTCTTATTTTAGTATTTATCTAGCTTCCATCATAGAAATTGTGACATTATTTATGGAACAATTTTCTGGCTTATTTTTAGAAATCTCTATCTCTTCCCCAAACGTGTTAATAAAAAATGTAGGTTGTTTTGGAGGAGATAACTGAAGAGTTTCATTTGAAAGCATGGAGACAACATCCAACATAGTGGGTCTATCTGTTGCTTGGTCTTGTACACATAAGAGACCAACATGGATGCATCTTGATACTTCATATGGACAACATGACTCATCTTGTATTGTCGGGTCTGTTAGCTCGAAATCCTTACCTTCATTCCATAATTTCCATGCCTGTTACAAATCCAATTATACAAAGATTATTAACTATTAAATTCAAAATTCCATATACAAGTGAAGAAAGCTTAAATTTCAAACTTACATATACTATGAGGTTGAGTGGAGAATCAGAATAATGGCGATTATTATTTTTTTTGCCACTAACAATTTCCAATAGGAGGACTCCAAAGCTGAATACGTCAGTTTTTATTGAAACAACACCATTCATGGCATATTCGGGGGACATATAACCACTGAAATAATAATTGACCAACGAACTTTAGTGTTTGAAAAAGCACATGCATACAAGCACACACCCTCACAAATAGAATTAAATTATGCTTATGTGAAATGCAATGAATACTTACTATGTTCCAACAACTCTATTTGTGTTTTCTTCTAATCCTTTCGATCCAAAGATCCTAGCCATGCCAAAATCAGATATTTTTGGATTCATCTCTTCATCAAGCAAAATGTTGCTTGCTTTTAAGTCTCGATGAATTACTCTTAGTCTTGAATATTTGTGGAGATAAACAAGTCCTTGAGCAATGCCTTCAATGATATTGAAGCGTGTTTTCCAATTTAATATGTACTTTTTAGTTGGATCTGACTCATTGTAGAAAACAATAGCAAGAAAATGATAAGCATTGATTGAATCTACATTATATAAAAAAGAATATATACCATCACATAACCAAATTTTCCTAGTAATGGATATATGTCTTACCAAATAGGAAGATGTCCAAGCTTTTGTTGGGCATATACTCATAGATTAGTATTTTTTCTTCTTCTTGAATGCAAAAGCCTAAAAGCCTTACTAGATTAGTGTGTTGAAGTTTCGAAATGAGAATAGTTTCATTCTTGAATTCTACCAATCCTTGTCCAGAACTTTTTGAAAGTCTCTTTATTGCGATTTCTTGTCCATTAGGTAATTTTCCCTGAAAATTATCACGTTAGTCGAATTTTATTCACATTATCTAATTCAATATGTATTTACATTAATCAACTTTCTAGCAAGATACTACTTAGTGTGTGGGCTTACTCAAGTGCCAATTTATTGAATCGATTAACTGGGCTTTGTCATAAGTTAACATTTATGTCCCAAAAACAAAAAAAAATATTGAGAGAGAATTGGATTAGGTTAAGTCATAGAATCAAATTTTTATCATAAGAAATCAATAAGCCTAAAAATAACAAATGTCATCATATTTTTTATAATTATTGAGATATTAGGTTGTGATTGGTGTCAATAAAAATAATATAAGTGATGACCTCGGTAAAAGTGATGTTGTGTGAATTAGAATTTGTCATCTCAATAAGTTATGGAAAAAATTATAAAAATATATTATATGGATAGCATTATTGGGGAGAAATAGATAGAGAGGTGTCAATAACTTACTTTATAAACTGGTCCAAAACCACCCTCTCCTAATTTATTTTCTGTTGAGAAATTACTTGTAGCAACATAAATGCTTTCAAAGCTAAAGACATGCAACTCATGGCTATTTTTCCCATCATTGTTTTGTTTCTTCCCTCCGTCATCTACAGTTGAAGGTATTGCATTCCCTGCAAGTTCTTGTATAAGCATCTTCTGTTTCCTTTCTCTCTCTCCTAATTCACACATATGCAAAGTATTAATTTTTTTTTTTAATTATGCTTGATCATTAGTAAGTCTAACAAAATATTTAGCAAGAGCGTTGATTACCTTCCACTTTGTGCTTTTTCTGTTTTGCATAATATAAGGAGCACAACAAGATGATAATGATTCCCCCTACTGCCACAATGAGCCATATCCACCACCTGTTTGGCTTTGCTGCATTGACAAACAAAGTTTACTATTCTACTAGTAACGGTATTTTTTTTCTTTTTGTTAAGGCTTTAGGCTCCAGTAGTCACAATATTAACCAATTCTCAGACAAGTAATTAATTAAATTAATTATGCTTTAGTTTTGAACTAAATAACATCACACATGCATGGATCACATAAAGACTCCAAAATGATGACACAAGAAAACTAATGAAACAAATCTTTTCATAATAAAAACCTAGAGGGATTTAACCGTCAATCCTCAATGCAACAAATCCACTAGAATAAAATAGAAGTTTATACAAAACATTTAACCCTAAATCTAATGCTACCTCATGTAATACTTATAGAGGTAACCACACAACTTTGATATCCATAAACTCCTCTATTTTGACTTGCTGCACATGAACTTCTTGTTCGTGAATCCAAGATCTACTTTCAAAATTTTGTGCCAGTAACTATGATTGTAAACTAGATGTAGCAACTTTACTTAATCACTGGATATTTAGTATGCAAATAGGTCTCTGGTTGATGCTTTAAGAGAGTTTGGAAAATTCCAAATTTGTGTACAAATGCACTATTGTCTCATGTGTGTAAAAACGTGCTCTAAGACTTGCTAATATAGTGTCCTTGAGATGCTAGATATCCTAGATCCAACAACTGAGAAGAACTGCTAAAAACCAATTTACACAGATCTCTATATTTTTGTAGGTGTGCTCAGTGCTTGGTAGTTCATGAGAAGAGGTTGTGGAATAGTAATACCAAATCCAACTTCTGAAGCAGGGTATATCTGGTTCACTTTTCATAGGTTTCCTAATATAAAAAAAGCCCTGTTCTAGCAAAATAAAAACCCTAGTTTATATTGCAAGGAAATGGGCTGGCCAAATATGTTGTTGATCTTTTTCAACACACTAAAATGGATAATGAACAATACTCTTTGCCGCCATTACAAGTAAGAAGATGGCTGCAACTGATGGTGATCCTCTCATTGGTCCTATCGAATACCAACATGTGTTCAGTTCTCTTCAATATTTGTCTCACTCGACTTGATTTGGCTTACATGGTTAATCAAGCATGACAATTTGTGCACCAACCCACCATCATTCATTGGACAATTGTGAATTGTGTTTTACACTATCTCAAGGGAAATTTTGACAATTGTATTATAATTCAACATGGATCATAATCATAGTTACAAGCTATGTAGCACGGGTGCGTTTCGGGATTCGGGTGCGGGTACGGGACTCGGCAATTTTTGAAAAAGGTGGGTGCAGGTGCGGCGGGACACGGCAATTAAAAAATTATTAAAAATATTTTTATTTATATTTTTAATATATTGCTAAGCATACTTTTTCACATTATACAAACATATACCAAATTTAAGAGTAATAGTAGATAATAACTAAAACATGATTTTCATAAATTAAACACAACTCACAAGATTGAAACTAAAATATTCCATAATGTTTGGAAATTAGAATACAACTCACAAGTTCGAAATTAAAACTAAATAAAAGATAATCAATAAGACAATCAACAAGACAAACAAACACCAACTTCTTCATCATCAAGATCAATGTGAGGAGGGGAGCTTATGTTTTGGCGTTTGTGTGAAACTGGGCTGAAGTAGGGTTTAGAAATAAGTCAAACGGTGCGTTCTGCACCCTTTTTTTTTTTCTTTTTGGTTGAATTTCGGCCTGAATCGGCCGCTTCGGCTGATACGGCCGATACGACCGATTCAGGCCGATACGGCCGATTCAGGCCTGAGTCGGCCCGATTCCAGGCGAATCGGCCCATGTCAGAGCTGCGTCGACACGAGTCGGCGAAAAGCACGTGGAATCCACGTGGCACGACGCGGCGGGACACGGCCGAACGAGCAGGCAGCGACGTCCCCTGCGCGTCGCCGCGTCTCGCCGCATCGGACGCGGGTACGGCACCTCTGGTGCCGTGTCTGTGCTTCATAGGTTACAAGTTTACTCAGGACACTGATAGAAGAGGTGATCATCACTTCACTGGGGGTTATTGTGTTTTGCTTGGTATTGGTCCAATATCATGGAGTGGTGCAAATTAGCAAACGGTATCGCACTTAAGTGCAATAGCCGAATACCATCCATTAGCTCACACTAAAATCGAAATTTCTTGGTTAAACTCCTTATTCAAAGACCTTATGATTGCTCTTTCTTCTATTGTTCGGTGTGACAATATCAACTCCATTGCTCTTACCTCCAATCTTGTATTCCATTCTAGAATTAAATACTTAGGAGTTGATTACCACTGTGTTTGTGATAAGTGTAGTTGTCAAAGAATTGGATGATAGGTACAAGTGCACCGAAGGACCTATCCACTTTGCACTTTCAAAATTTGAAGAACCAAGCTTATTATGGCCTGGTAGCATCCGACAAGATTGCAGGGGCAGTGTTAGAGAAAACCACAATCTTCTCCATGATTTTTGAATTAGATGACTAGCGAAAGCAATGCCCTTTTTTTTTATCAACTCATTGCATATAAGGAAGTCCATCCCTTGATTAGAGCAACTGTGTTAATGGTAAAAATCATATTCTTAGATTGAAGGAATCAAGTTGTAAAGTCACTAGAGTGTAATGATTATATATCAACAGTATATTTATATAAAACTTCAGGACTAAGGTTTGAGCTTAAAGGTTCTCTGTTTTCATCTGTCTGTTCCAGTTTATTTCACAATTTGGATGATTCACAAACCTTTTAAGATAAAGCTTATGGCAATTATTCAACATCTTAAGAAATTAATACAACGGACTTTAATCTATTTTTACCATGTCCTCAACAAGATAACCCTATAATTTTCTAACAATGTCTTCAGAAGCAGCTAGATTATCAAACCTACAGCTACAGATCAAAGCCATGCCTATATGTTCTTATGCACATCTAATACAAGCATTATATGCAATAAATGTGTTAAGTTCAGCACGAAGTAGTCTTACCTTTGTATTCAAGGAAGTATATTGTTGGAGCATTCTGGGACCATTCAATACTTGGGACCCTGGTCCAAATCTTACAGCCAATGTCATCCTGCTTTGAAGACGCATAGGCCACACAAGAACAGTTGTTCAAGCATCTGTTCTGACAATCCACACGGGTCAGGTTGTCACTCTCATTAAACTCGAACACATCGCCATCCACTATGTGAGCTGAATCTTTAATAAATGTGTAATCATGTCTCCTGCACTCCGGAAGTGTTTGCTTCACACATCCTCCACTTGAAGCAGGGGAAAGAGTACTACATTCAACAAGCAACCTTTCACATAAATAAAGGTTTCCCAAGTGATTTATCCTTAAGCGTGGGAATATTGCATCACTACTCGTTGAGTAATTGAAGTATGTCTCATTCTCATTCGTTATCTTCACAAAGGAGTAGTAGGCACCTCTTTGGTCTGGTAAAGTGAAACCATTTGTTGGCCACAACTGGTAACCCTTTTCGTTCGAAAACCCACCAGTCCAATAGGCTTCCCCGTGCCACAAGATGACAAATTCATTTCCTGGTTTCGGGTCCTTGTTCATGCCAAAGGAAAAGGACCCAAAGTCAGGTACCACAACACTTCTCCATGATCTTAAAGTCCAATTATGTCCAGTTATTTTGTTGACTCCCAGTTTCATCCCTGGTAGAAGTGTGTCAGTGGGATAATCAAAGCTTTGCCACAAATCCTGCTTCACAGTTCCATCTGAATTCAGTTCTTGTAGTACAAAATTACCGGTATCAAGTAGAACAGCACTAGTGTTACTAGCTCCTTGAGTTGAATATAGTGAAATAGAATGACCCTCGTCACCGTATGAAATTTTCAAGCTCCCATAGTCATCAATAGTAAGACTTGAAGGTTTGCCAAAGATTGGAGCGTCTGGATTGGCAACCCAAACTACATCCGAGAGGCGGTCACCACTGTACCATATACCTAAGTAGTAATTGTTAGGTGTAAGGTTGAAGAATCCTAAGCTAAAGCTTCCATCAGCTGAAACTAATTCACCACCATCTTTGAGCCCCTGTCGTTGCACTAATGTGTTTGTCTGCTGGGGAGAAGATGGGCCTAAGATGAGTAGAAAACATAATAAATTGAAGATAAATTTTGGTGCTATGGTTGCCATGAAAGACAATCTTTGATTCTCTTTTTGGTAAGCTATGGTGCAGGCAAGAATTGGGTTTGTTCACATATTAAGCACAACGATGGAAAAACAATCTCCAGGGGATGCTGTTGGAGATTTCCAGAAAGCTAAACTTGTGGCTCATATTCATGTAACAAAAAAAAATGTGTCATAATAAGCCGGTTGGACCGGTACTAATTAGCCATCTATGTTGAATAATTGAACAAATATGATTGACATTTCAGAGCAATGTGGAACTATGTGGAGGTAGCCGTGTCTAAATGGCTCACCAAACCATCCAAGCTAGCCTCCATTGACTGTCAGGAGGCAGCCACTGATGAACAAGGGTGCCGTGAGATGCTGCTAAAGAAATTGAGGCACCGTACGCACCCATGCGTGGACTGGAGGGAAATCTATTAAAATCCAGCACTGAACCGAAATAATGATTATCTCAAAATTTTTTTTTTTTTTAGCAGAATAATTATCTCAATTAATATAAGGTCTACATGTATGCGTATGCCAAATACATGAAATATCCAAATACATTTCCCCTCCACTCCACATCCGGGTGTGTAAAGGGTGGTCAAATTTTCGCCTATTTTTGCATCGAATTGATGGCATTGCTACTTCATTCCATTACCCAATTTTCTTAGCAAAATAATATTTTATTTTCTGATTAAGCATTCAATTCAAGTCTCCTCGTTACCTTGGACTTGTAAGTGTTTCAAGTTATTTTAGTTATTTCAAGCTTGTATTTAAAGACATTTCAAGTAATATTTAGTCATATTTTTGCATTTAAAGTTATTTTTTCATTTAAATTTCAGTTATATATATTTTCAATTTATCCTCTTATTCTGATATTTTACTAATAAAACTTTAAATTAGGAGTAATTGTAGTACTTAATAGCCCCTTTCATCTTTTTTTTTTTTTTTTTTGGGTAAATTCCATTAATATACCTTGAGGTTTGGGCTAATATACCAACTAGGTTCAAGACTTTTTAAAACTAACTAATTTGGTCCTTAAAGCCAACGTAATCCCTAAAAAAGTTGATAAAAAATAACTAATTGTTTTGGGACTAAATTGGCTAGTTTTGAAAAGTCTTGGACCTAATTGGCATTAACCCAAACCTCAAGGTTTGTTAGTAGAATTTACCCCTTTTTTAAAAAAATGCTTAAATAACAATTTACATCGTTAATATTTGGGGTCATTTTGATTTTGTCCACTAAAATTTAAATTTTGATTATAAACTCTTAACATTTTGCAGTATTTTGATTTGATTTCTTACATGCATGTCTAATGCTAATGTGTCTTTTAATGGCCTCAACTCAAAATGACAGTTTTAATTAAAATGTGTCATTTTGAATTCTTTTGAGCCACATCAGAATCTTTTAAAATAATCCTTTTTTTTTATTACTCCTTGCCGATTTTATTTCTTTGTCATTTTCTATTATGATATTTTCCAATAATATTAATACCACACACAAACACACATACTATGCCAAAACTGTCCTACGTGCCTCTGACTATGATCAATTATGTCACTATCACATATACACCATCATTTGGTCAAACTTTTACTCAAGGAAGTTTTTCTGCTCGTGATATTAACACAAAAATGGGAAATTTTATTCAAAATTATTAAAAGTTGGCATATGTTAATTCCTACGTACCACTCTGCAGCTGCCACTTCAACTAATCCAATTACGTCGATCCTTTGGCACGTCCACTGTCACTTAGGCCAATTTCAGACTCAGATTACATATATTATATTCTCTGCAACTGATTTGGAGGCACTCTTCAACTAGGTTTCGTCTCACCATAATATCCATTTTTGTGTACGCTTTTGACCACATCAGGCAATTCTCCGTGGCTCAAGCTATAATCATGTGACTTTTATTAATCCATCTCTTTTTTTTTCTCTCGTAAATTCGTCGCCTCTCATATTCTTCATGTTCACATTGCTAATGGGCCTACTACGACTATTACTCATTCTGAATGTACCACTGCACAAATGACTTTTCCTTAAACTTCATGACCCCACTATGGGAGGCTCTGGATATTTTGTAATTTTCGCAGATGATTATTCTCGTTATTCTTAGCTTTATATATCATTAAACATAGATTTGATGTGATTGATATTTATCTTAATTTTATAAAAAGGATTGCTATTCAGTTTTCCAAAACAATTAAAATCTTGAATTTTAAGAATGCCATGGAATATGAACAAATATTCTTCATGTTCACATTGCTAATGGGTCTACTACGACTATTACTCATTCTGAATGTACCACTGCACAAATGACTTTTCCTTAAACTTCATGACCCCACTATGGGAGGCTCTAGATATTTTGTAATTTTCGCAGATGATTATTCTCGTTATTCTTAGCTTTATATATCATTAAACATAGATTTGATGTGATTGATATTTATCTTAATTTTATAAAAAGGATTGCTATTCAGTTTTCCAAAACAATTAAAATCTTGAATTTTAAGAATGCCATGGAATATGAACAACTTGATTTCATCGGTCTCTTAAATGGTCATCACTGTTTTTGTCCTACATCCCAGTAAAATGCTCGAGACGAACGCAAATATCGACTTAATTATATTCGTGCTCTACTCATCTCAACCTATTTTCTTGAATCATTATGGGGAGCAGCTTCCCTAACTGAAGTCTATACCGAAAATTGACAAATTGTATTATTTTCTTTGTCTTGACATCAAGTCTCATTATGGACAATTGTATGCTATAGTGCATGTCTCATTCTTCTTCAACCTCATGAACACACCAAACTCGAGTCTTACATTTTTTTGATGAAAAGGAAATTCAGTTAAAACAAACTAAGGAGCAACAATAGGTTCAGGACAAAACCTGTTAGAGTACATGCCACTAAAGTCATTCTCAAAAACTAAACTAATGTCCACAGGCGGACTTTCAAAGGAAGTAAAAACTAAATCTTGATTGGTGCTCATCCTAGCCAGACTGTCCACGCAACAATTAGTTTGCTGGAAGCAGTGCTTAAATTGGATCTGATGAAAGCGGGACGCCTGCAGCCTGCAATCATCCAAAATAGGGGAAATGACATTATTCACATACTCAGAGTTACCTAAAGCATCTACAATGGATTTAGTGTCTAGTTCAACAATCAAAGAGAATATATTCAAATTGTAGCACATTAACAACCCATCCCTCAGCCCCCACAACTCAGCCACAAAGCTAGTTGTTAACCCAATTTGCCTAGCGAAGCCCCTCACCCATCTACCATTCTCATCTCGAACTACACCACCACAACCAGCTATCTCTGGGTTTCCAGCAGATGAACCATCTGTGTTGAGATTCATCCACCCTCCAGGAGGTCGCTCCAACGGATTCTCTTAACTCTCTTACATATCAGCATTCTTGGGGAGGAAAAGCAGTAAATGTACTCCGTCGCTTGGTTTACTATCTCAGCTACCAATTTTGGATTCTGGGTTTTCCTTTTAAACACAACTTGATTCCTATCCTTCCATATCAACCAGACTGTAAAAGAGAATAAAATTCTCCACAAAATCTTTGCAAGATTGGCACTCCCATTCTGTCTTCCATTGAAATTCAACCATTCTTGGAGATTGCTATCCCAAAACACTGTGTTAGATGATCTGACCCCTAAACAAGACCAAACAGATTTTACTCCACGACAGTCCCAAAGGGCGTGAAGAATGGTTTCTGGCTCACCTTGGCAAATGGGGCAATCCTCCTCCTCTACAATACCTCTTCTCACAAGGCAAGCCATAACTCCGATGCTACTGTGAGTGCACATCCACAAAAACGTTTTAATACGAGCAAAGTATCAGCTTTCCATATCCAGTTCGCATCAAAAGAAGTATTGGAGTCAGGACCCAAAAAGAACTTGTAAGCACTCTTTAAGTCAAAAGTCCCGTGAGAAGAGCCAACCCAAGCTAATTTGTCGCTTCCTCTGCTAGTAAAAGCAATCGGCGTGGCCTGAATTAGCATTTTAATTTCTACTGGGAGATCAAAGGATAGTTTATCCCAATCCCAATCATAATCTAGAATAATGTCCTTTATCTCAAGTTGGCTGGCTTCTTGCAACAAAGGTCCCCGAATAAGCTACCTAAGAGGCCCTTTGCTCATCCAGCTACTATCCCAAACATTCAAATTACTATCTCTGCCTACCAGCCACCTACTACCTTTATTGAATGTTTCCATCCCTCTTTTCATTGCTGCCCAAGTTGAAGAACACGGAAGATTATTGGCATTATGGGTACAGTATTTTCTAAGTTAAAATTTGGGCCCACGGAGTCTCTTTTTCGTATGAAATCTCCAATTAAGCTTGGTTAGAAGGGCTATGTTTCTTCCCCTCGATGATTGTAGCCCGAGCCCCCCTTCCTCCTTCGGTCTAGTCATCTTCTACCAACCAACCTAATGCACTTTGTTGGTTGATTCCATGGAACCCCATAAAAAATTCCTATTAACCCAATCTATCCCATCCAAGATTCTGACAGGTAGGTGAGTGCATTGCATGACATAAGAAGGAATTGTAGCTGAAGAGGCTTGAATCAGCACTGTACACCCCGCCAATGATAGCATGTTTGCTTTCCATACCAATAATTTCTGTTTCACTCTATCCAGAATGAAATTATAATCCTGGGAAGAAATTCCCGATTGTTTCATTGGAATGCCAAGGTATTTTCCAAGGAAAGGGGTAGAAGAAAATCCAAGGATGTCACTTAAAGACTCCCTAGTATCCCTATCCACATTAGGCAAAAAATAGACTTTGGATTTTGATTCACTTACTGATTGTCCCGTCATGTTGCAAAATGTATCTAACACATCAGTAATGGCAGAGCAATTCACATAGTCAGCCTTGGCAAAAAACACAAGGTCGTTCGCAAATAGCAAGTGGGAGAACGTAGAGTCGTTTTGAGAAGCTTTAACTGGCTGCCATAATTTTTTACTACATTTCTCCTCAATAAGCTAGCCAAGGAAGTCCATGCATAGAATGAATAGGTAAGGGAAAAGAGAGTCCCCTTGCCTTATTCCCCTTGTTGGATAAATTGGATCCAAAGCTTCTTCGTTAAACAAGATTGATGTAGACACCGAAGTTACACAACTCATTATCAGATCAATAAGGTCTTCTGGCATGTTTACTTTAATGAGCGTCTCCCTTATAAAACTTCATTCTAACTTATCATACGCCTTCTCCAAATCTATTTTAAGCACCATGTATCCAACCTCCCCCTTTTTCTTTCCTGTGGCATTATCAATACCCTTTCTTCCCGGTACAAAAGACATTTGTAGTTGTGAGATGAGCTTCTCCAGGAGAGGTCTCAGTCTGGCCACAATAATCTTCGTGACTACTTTATAAATTGTATTACATAAGCTAATAGGTCTGAAGTTGCCCAAAGTTTTTGGGCCTTGAATCTTTGGTATAAGGACTATGTAGGTTTTGTTCGAAAATCTTTTTAACTTCATCAACCACTGATTTTCCCACTGTAGGCCAAAATCTTTGAAAGAAACCCGCGTGGAGACCATCCGACCCCGGAGCTTTAAAAGTTTTAAGGGACCACAATGCTGCTTTAACCTCCTCCTCTGTAACACCACTACTAATGCTAACCTTTTTCTCTTCCGAAAGTCTAGGCTGCCATTGAGAACAAATACAAGGTGCTCGAGAAGCTGTGGAAAGAGATGTCATATAAATCTCCTCGAAGCCCCTCTGAATAAACTCCTTGATTTGACTTTCCTCACTCATCCACTCACCCTGAATCATCCAATTAACTCTAGATTTCAAAGCCCAAAGTTCCTCCTCTTGGCTAAGAATCATATCAAGTTCCTTCAGTAGCTTGTTTTCAAGATTAAGGAGGAAACTTGAAGGCTTGATAGATATAGCTCGCTAAATACCATTCAATCTTGCCATAAGATTCTTCTTTCTTGTAAAAATATTTCCAAATTGAGGCTTGTTCCAAACTACAGCTTCCTTCGTAAATCTTTCAATGGCATCCTTGAGCCTCAGCATCTTCCTCCACGCCTAAGAAATAATTTTTGAAAAGGAGGAATCTAGCAACCAACAAGTTTGGAATTTAAAAGGTTTCCCTTTCGTACTAAGAACTCTTGGCTGCATCTCCATCAAAACAAGGCGGTGATCCAAATGACTCCTAGTGAGGTGCACAACTTTAGCATCCGGATATAACAAACACCAACTTGGATTAACAAAAAACTCAAGTCTTACTCTCGCTAATGTTATGTCCATTTTTTCTCACATGGGACTTACTATAGAACAAAGCAATGAATTGAGCTTTAGAAAGCCGTTTCACATTAGTGCATCCATTTTCTTGCTTGATAGCACTTTAGAAACATTGTAAGGTGTTTAGGCTTTACTATTCACATAGAAATGGATTTTCAGCTTACTCTACGTATTTCAAAACATATAATCTTTTGAAAAACACACCATTCTCTTTCTCATCTCCAAAATTTGTCATCTTGAGTTTTAGGGGATGATAGACTGATAAGGTGACAAGCCTCTAATTGAATTCCTAAACTTATAAACTAAGTTATTTACCTTTACTAACAAGACAAACAAAGTAATAGGGCTAATCTATCTAGGGCTACTTTTCCTATAAATATGTTGTGCTAGTACAATTTTACGTTAGAACATCAATTCAATCTTCCTTTCTTTAATTTTAAAGTAACGACATATCTTACTTTTGAGGGCACTGCGGCAAACAATCGGTTCTTGAGCCTTCTTAACAAGTAGGTTTACAAGTCATTCCTCCTCTGGCCTCCGGTTTCTCCTATTCTATTGGTGACTTTGTTTTCAAGTCTTCCTGTGGGCTTATTAGTTATTACCATTTATCCTAGTCAATAGGTTTTAGGTCATGGTTTTAAGATTATGGTTTTTCTTTTTCTTTTTTTGTGGATGAATTTAAGATTTAAACATCAGTTACTCTAGATTAGTATTATATTAAAATCTATTTTTGTGAATTTTTAAAAAAAAGTCATTGAAAAATTATTCTATATTTGTAATCATTAACATATCACATTGACTCCTAAATAAGTTATTTCAGTTAAGCAATCATTAGCTATTCCAATTAGATTTAAACACATGGATTCATTGATCAATGAAGTATAACTTTAAACAATATTCTTGTTTTTAAAATAATTAAATTCAATACAATATGTGTTTGAATTTAATTAAAATACATAATTTACTTCACCCAAGGATTTATACATTTTTTAATCAAGATAAAAATTTTACTTTAGCCTAATTTAAGTGTATATGTGTATGAAACTCCCCATAATTTTTTTCTAGGGGATCAATAATGGCGGAGCCAAGAATTTATTGGTGAGGGTAGGCGCGAGTAAAAAATAAGATGATTTTTTTTTTTTTCTGTATATACAACTTTCACATTATGTACAATACAACTATATTGTATAATAGTCTAAAAAATTTTTAACAGTTTAAAGATCGTTAAGACGACAATTATTAGATGCATAAACAAATAGAATTAAATAACTAATCATACATTTTTTATCAAATTAATAATAACTTATTATATTTATAAGTTTTATCAATTGAATAAAAAAATATAGAATAAATAAGTATAGTAAGACACTTAGGAGTAGGGTTGGAAGTAAGTGTGAAACTAAGAAAAATAATACTCTAGTAATAAATTTTTGCTTTTGAAGTATATGGTTTTTTTAAATATGCACGCAATCACTCTCTTGGAATTGGAGTAAGCAGTAAAAGATTTTTTGGACTTGGAAATGTGTAGAGCACCTATCAAAATACTTGATCGAACATAGAGAAAAACTAAGGATCCAGTTCAAGCTTATTTCAATTGGGCTTAACAAAAAATTTTAAGTCAGAGTGTTCGAATTTTTGTTGTAGGGATCAAAAAAAAAAAATTAATTATACATAATTTTTCTTTTTGGACTAGGTCAGGGGGTTTATTTGAAACATTTATACTTGTGAAGTGACTATCACACCAAATCCAAGGATTTATACCTAAATTTACCTTTTTATTTTTTTATTTTTTTAAAATAAATTTAGCCCTGATAATTTTTTATTTTCTTGACAAAAAATGATTCCCTTGTTCAAAAAGAAAATTACTTGTCCAGAAAGTAACCTTTCTAAAAAATAATTAATTTCCCCCCCCCCCCCCCCCAACAACATTAGAGATTTTCTCAAATTTTCTTGTAGACTCTGTAATCTCTCTTTTTTTGTTACTTACTTCAATTTTTCTTTACAAGTCTTTTCTACTTAAGTAATGCTACGTTCATAATATTTTCACAACAAATTATAGATAGTTAGTTATTATTAGTTATAATTTGAATCTATCACTAAAATTACTTTTTTTATCTCACCAATAACAACCTGTAACAACATGCTACTTAAGATTTGTTGTGAAAATGTTATGGACATAACATTTTTCTTTCTAGTTTTATATGAGCTTTTGGAAAAAATGAAAATCAAAGAAGTAGGTTATAAATTTTTTTTTTTTTTTTTAAATTGCATCAAAGGGGTCGTAACCCGCAACTCATAAGCCTTGTGTTGCCACAAAAGTGCAATTTGTTGGGTACACAGTTGTTACAATATTTGATTTATTGAAAAAGAAAATACAAATAACTTAAAAACAAATATTTTATTAATACCAAATACCAAATAAATGCTAATTTGAAATTTCAGAAAGAATAAATTGATTTAGGCTTTCGCCCCCAAATTGAAATCCTTGCTCCTTCTTCAGTCATGACTGATGTGGAGACAAATTATCAACATCGCTCAGTACTTTACCGCAATTGTTACAAAATAAAGGCATAGTATCGTTGAAAGTGCAACCAGTTGGTGGAGTAGGGGGTTGAGGCCTTGGAGGATATGCCATAACCAGCTTTTCAGGGCTCAACAACGTCAGTTTAGGGTTTGCCATAACCAGCTTTTCAGGGCTCAATAACGTTGGTTTGGGTTTGAACTCAAACATTTACAATAGTTTAATACATAACATGTAAGAGAAAATGGGCAAATGCCCATTTCAAAAAAAAAAAAAATCCAGCATTTTGCCCCATTTTTCAAACTAATTAGAGAAATGTTTATCTTTTGAAACTCAATTTTCTCAAAATCAAGTTATAAAAAATAAAAATAAATAAAAATCGGGAGCCCTGTAGTGTCATTTTAAAGAGCTTATAGTGACGTTTTAAAGACCTATAGTAGCGTTTTGTAACTCGACCTCCATGAAGTCAAGTTACATGCAATTTTTTTTCTTTTTTTTTTACCTATAACTCGAGTTCAAAGAGCTCGAGTTACAAAACGCCACTATAGGTCTTTAAAACATCACTATAGGCTCCTTAAAAACACCACTATAGGGCTAAACTCGATTTTGAGAAAATTGAGTTTCAAAAGAGAGGTATTTCCCTAATTAGTTTGGGAAAGGGGGTAAAATACTGGATTGTTTTTTTAAAAAGGGCAAAGGCCAATTTTTTCCCAACATATATAATGGAAGAAGCAAGAGGATTCTCAATTAGTTCTTCTAACACAATAGGATAAAGGAAAAGATCTTGAATTTAAATAAATTAGCTAAATAAGGGTATAACAAAAATGTTCAAACTTAAAAAACAATAAATAAAAACAAAAGCTAATGTTTTAGCTGGAAGCTGCTTTGGATTATTATGGGAAGACATGTTCAATTGAGAAAGGCAAAAAGAGAAGCAAGCAGAGAGTTAGGGTTATAATAAGAGAGAGGCAAGCAGAGAGAGTTAGGGTTATAACAAGGTATTTTTGGGACGTGACCTAGTTTGGGGCACTAGGTTTTATAGCCCTATTTTTTGATAACTTAGCTGTTAATTTTCCAAAACAATAAAATAAAGATAAAGACAAGACATAATTACTTTCAGAAATGCTGCCAAGATCTTACAATATCATCAAAACCAATTACTTGCATGCGATAATTAATAATAGATTATGCATGCCTGATGTATTGATTTAACTACGTAATAATGCGATTACAAGTTCTGTCTTTTTTATCTCTGCCTCTCCCCTTCCCGGTAACTGAAAAACTCATTCATGCAAAACAAATTAATAATAATAATTATTATTATTATTATTATTATTACCAAAAAAGTTATACATACCGGGATATTAAAAAGTCTTTGATAATAACTCTAATACATAATTTATATATATATATATATATATATACACACTATAAAACTAAAGTCTTTGACTATTTTTGAGTCTGTCATATAAGCTTTAGAACTCTCACAAATTTACCCATCACCATTATTTTCTTTTTAACTTTTTAAAGTTCTAATTTTATAATTCAACCCTTTGATAATTCTTAATAATAGTTTCAAACTCCCACCGCACTCCGACTCACACGATCAGATTCAAACTCCTTTTGATCCGATTCAACTCAGCCAAAGTCACCCAAACTAGTTAAGCAAATAATTGAAGAACGAAACATGTGGAAAGATTCTTTAAGTACTAGAGTTTAGAAAACTTTCACGCTAATATTATAATGTTCAAGTAATGTAATTCGAATTTGGTAGAGCTAAAATTAGTAAACTACTCAAATTTAATTTAAATGTTATTGGTATTGATCAAGATATGTAATATCATAGAGAAGAACAAGATTAGTACTAGATTGGGATTTCTATCGTGTGTATGAGTGTATATATACATATACACACACAATAAACATAGAGTATTAAAAACAGTGGTTATCTCAAGTAGATGTACCCTGTTTATGCCATGGTAATAGTCCTTTTATCTCTTTAGCCTTTATTATTTCAAACTAACAAATGCTCTAAGAAAATTGATTTAGAAAGTATTTTTAAAAACTTTTTAACAGACTGCTTAATCTATGTGTTATTATTATTGGTCAAGATATGTAATATCATTGAGAACAAGATTAGTACCGGATGGGAATTTCTCGTGAGATATATATATATATATATATATATATATAAGAAAAGTTAATAGATGCTCTGAAGGAATTAATTTATGAAATATTTTTAAAATCTTTTTATGAAAAAAATTGATTTTTTTAATAATTTTTTATATTTTTTATAAAAATAATATTAAAATTTTCTCAATATTGTCCATTAACAAATGCTTTAAATAAACTCGTTAACCAAATCCTATATATAGAGTATTTGAAACAATGGTTATCTCAGGTAGATGTACCCTCTCTATGCCACGTTAATAGTCCTTTACTCCTTTTAGCTTTTTAGACTTTATTAATTATTATCAAGCTTTCAAGTGGCTTCTATTGACAAAAACTTTAAAGGATTAAAAACCAAATTCAATTTTTATTGAAAGCATTTTAATTATTTAACATAAGATTTTGTTTTAATGAAATTGGTCCCGTTAGATGTGCTTTTATATATAACCTACCCCACACACACACACAGAGTTATATCTAATATAATTTTAAGTAATATTACACCACCAATTAAGTTTTTTTTAGATTAATATTTTAAAAATCTTACCTTTAGATTATATGTTCCTTATGTTCTTAACACATTAAACAAGTTTTGTGTCAACCAGATATTGGTTACAATTCGATCTAGAAACTCATCTTTTATGCACAATTTTAAGTATAAAAACTTGATGTTTAAACATTTGAACAATAATAAAATTATTGATCTCAAATCATTTTGAAAAATTGCAAGAATGTAGAGTACAATAAGAGAGTCTAAATACAATGTTAGATTTGTTAAAATTTGGGTCAATAAAAAAATATTGAGTGGTAAAACATAACATAAAATTACACTAGGTGCAATTTGAATCAACTATATATAGGGTCATTTATGTTGAGTACTGGCATATTCATATTCAAAAATTATTTTTTCAATGTAATTGAGCTGTAATATTTTAGTGTACAGATAATGTTTAAAGCCCTAAACTAAAGACATAAAAGAAGCAACTCAAGAAACTACTCAGAATGAAGAAGTACTACTGTTTTGATTGCATCTTAGTGAATCAATTGCATCTAGTTGACCGATCAAGTTTCATGATTTTGAAAATATTAATTCAATAAAAAGCTATTATGTAATACAATATTGTTTAAATTTACACTATGTGTTACTTGATCTTTTCCCTTAAAAAATTAATAAACTTGTGCAATAAGATGCAGTTTGGGGTGAAGTGTGGCATTTAGGTTTGAATTCAATGAGCTGGAAAGGATGTCAATTTTTTTTCTTAATTATTATTTTTTCTTTAATTCTACGAAAAGATCTTCTCTCTCTCTCTCTCTCTCTCTCTCTCTCTCTCTCTCTCTCTCTCTCTCTCTCTCTCTCTCTCTCTCTCTCTCTCTCTCTCATATGCTTTTTCTATTTTAGGTCTCAAACATTGACACTCAAACCTTAGTTATTTTTGCAACTGAAATCACAAATTTCTTCATTCCCCATTTTGTTTGCCTTCATAAATTTAGAGTTTAGGGTTTTTATTTTCCATATTTTATATAGGTGTGTCTTTGGTCTGTGACATTGATGATTTTAACTGAGGTTGAGCCTTTGTAATGTGTATTTAGTTGTTTTATAAAATAATTTTGTGTATCGGCTGTTTTTCAGAATTTCTTTATTCCCCATCTCAAAGGACATGGCCCAAACAATGTAACTGCATGCACCAATTGGCCCAAGCGAACATCTTGATCCATGTACCTACGCAGTGTGACGCACAAAGGAAGCTAAGGCCCACACTAAGGAAATTAAGGCCGACTCCATTAAGAAGATGTAGAAATAGGCAAAAAGTCGATCGCACTACATTGTATACACCCCTTTTATGCAAGGAAAATGTACCTTTTGCATTTAGCATATGCATACATTATCACTCGTACAAAATAAAGAGCACATATTTGCCTAATTCATGAGATAATTATTATATGGATTTAGGTTAGAGTTAAAAAAATTTAATACTGTAGTCTACTAATCCTTTTATATAAATTTTTTTTATATAAAAAAACATGTATACTTTTTGCCTCCTAAACTGTGGCAAAGACGGGGGTCAAGAGGCCATATACTCCCTCGCCCTTTATTTTACCAAAAAAAAAAAAAAAATTAATCATGTGTGATTTTTACTTTATGGCCCCCTTCATCTTTTTTTTTTTTTTAAATGACTAAGTTACAATTTTTACCCTTAAAATTTGAGATTCAAATTTAAAAGTTTGACAATTTAGATTTTGAGTGACACCATGCTGTCTAACTCAACCTAAAAGATTGTTTGAGTGCTATTATTTCTATATTTTTTTTTTTTTTCATTTTTTTACTTGTATCTTTGGTTTTTTATTTTCTACTTAGTAACACTAATTAGGTTTTCTTTTAGTAAGAAGAATATTAGCCACATAATGATATACAAACAACTTTTAATTTTCATGTTTTGTGCTATTTCCTTTATAGAATGGTTATACTTTTTTTTTTCTTCAGTTATAGTTAAGGGGTTAGGGACGACATGTTTGGTTCTTTTAATTTTTGGGTTTTTTTTATTTTTTATTTTAATTAACATTTTTAAATTAATAATAAATACTGTAGTAAATATTAAATATTAAATAAGGCCAAAATGACGTGTAATAGATGACAGAATTGAGGAGTTTTGAAATTTAAAGGATTGAAATGAACGAATACAAATTTAAAGTATTGAAATAAAAAGTGATGAAATTTAAATGATGAATTTTGTATTTTAGTCATTTATTTTTTAATTTTAGTACATTTCTTATTCTTGAATAATAAATAATAAAAAATTCATTACCCCAACAAATCCTGCTAGCTCCTTTCCCGAATGACCATACATCATAAGGTTGCACAATCTTAGGAAGACAATCGGTTCTTTTAAAATTTTCATTCGGAATAAGGACAATCGGTTCTTGAGCCTTATAACGAGAAGCTAGGTTTTCACTTTTCAATTCATTCCTCCTCCAGCCTCCGGTTTCACCTATTCTATTGACTACTGGTGACCTTGTTTTCAACTCTTCCCGTGGGCCTATTATTAATTAGTTATTACCATTCATCCTAGTCAACAGTTTGTAGGTCATGGTTTCAAGATTTAGATGTTTTTTCTTTTTCTTTTTCTTTAGGTCAGGTTTTAGGTCACAGTACACTGAAACTTCGCTTAGGGGGTGAAACTTTTTTTTTTTTTTTTTTTCATTTCTTTCCAAGTCTAAATTTAGCTATTTTGTTTAAGTATTTTAGATTTTATTTTGATATATTTTGGCCTTCAATTTAAGAATATTTGTGGGCAATTTTTTATTTTCTTGTCAGAAAAGTAATTCCTTGCTCAAAAAGCAAAATTTCTTGTCCTGAGAGTGACTTTTCTCTTCTAACAAATAAAAGTCAATATTTAAAGAGGAAGATCTCCATACATATATATGGAATTATCTAAAGCAGCCAATAAAATTTTGCGGATTGCCGCATCGAGACCAACAAGTATGACCGTAAATCATATATAAGACACATTCTATGAAGACAATCATTTCTCAAACCTTGAAACTTGAAAAAAAAAGTAGGTTTACAAATTTCAATTAACCATTCCTCCTCCAGCCTCCGGTTTCTACTTTCTACTATTCTATTGATGACTTTAATTTTCAACTCTTACCGTGGGCCTATTTGCCTCTTATCCTTGTCAACAGTTTTTAGGTCATGGTTTTAAGATTTAGGTTTTTCTGTTTTTGATGAATTTAATATTTAAATATAAGTTATTCCTGAATTCTCATTACTGATTAGTATTAATTATGCTAATAGAAACGAAAATAAAATTCGATAATGCTTTTTTCTTTTCTAAGATCTGTAATCATAAACCTATCACATTGTAATATTAATTTTAAAAAACATAAAACTTCTTTCCAAGTTTAAATATAGTTGTTTTGATTAAGAAAAAACTTTCTAATAACAATTAAATTCAATGCAACATGTGTTTAAGTTAGTTAAAAACCCTAATTTACTTCACCCAAAAAGGAATTATACTTAATTTTAATTTTATAATTTATCAAAATGAAAATTATAAAATTAAAAAAACCAGATTTAATATAGTGCCAATTTTTCTTTTTTTTACCTTTTATTTTATTCTGAGAAACATGGCCTGTTTGATAGAGGAGTTTGAGTAATATTTTTTGAGTGCCTTTGATATTCGTGTGGGTGAAAAAATGCATTAAAATATATGTAAAGTTATTTAAAATGTGAAAATATGTGTTTGAACCACACAACCAAACAGGGCTACTAGGTACTTTTTTTCATCTTTTTTTTTTTTTTTTTTCTTGTTAGAAAAGCAATTCCCTTCTTTAGAAAGTCAAAATTTCTTGTCCAAAAAGTAAATTTTCTAACAAATAAATAATTAGGAAGATCTCCATACATATACGGAATAAATAGATCCCACCATTTTTTTTTCTACCACTCACGTTTTGCCAAATGGATAATTGTGTCAAAAATTGAGGATTAGTTTGTGTTGTGTTGCTAGAATTTTGGTTGGTTGCTTAGCCGTAGTAGCTAGGCTGGGATACTAATCAACCACCCTTTTTTTTTTCCGTAAATCAGCCACCAATGTTGAATACATATGATTGATGTAAGCCAAGAATTGTTTGGAAAATTGCCTCAAATTCCTTTACATTTAAAATTTAAAAAAAAAAAAAAAAAAAAAAAAAAAAAAAAACTATTTATTAGAGTGGAAGGGAAGAATATTCCTTGTTAAAGAAGTAATGTATGATTGTATCCATTGCATAGAAGGCAAATTGTATCAAATGTTGTTTCAATTTGGCCAAGGGAACAAAATATACCATTTTGGGAATGCCCAATATATATATATATATATATATATATGTTTGTATTTATTTATTAATTTGATGTTTATCAATATCGAATTTAAAATCCACATATTTTACAAGTCTAAATATTACTCTAAGTACATTAATCAATATATTAGCCTAAATAACATTTAAAATAAAAAATTTCAAATATCCAAAATATGCCATGTACAGAACGACACAACCAAATATTTTTTTCCGTTAAAGTTTAGAGGATTACTAGTACAAAATATTTCCCTAATATAGCTAGTGCTGGTGTAGTATTAACTTCCCTGATTCATTATCCATCAAAGAATAAAAATAAAAGTCTTAAAATAGACAGTGCTACAAACGATTTAATGACTTGGGCAAAATACCCTCACTATGGGATAAAGGAAAGAATAATAGAAACCAAGAGCTAATTCAATGAAATTTTCGCTTGGAAGGTAGCACAAGGAGAGAAACAATAAAGTTTGAGATTTCTTTACAAAGGTTTTTTTGAGCATGCAAATTAAGGAGATGATACTGACAAGAAGGTGCACTCGTGTGTGTGAGTACAAAGAAAGAATTCAAATCCTCTAAATTTCTTAGAGTACTCTACCAAATAAATTTCTTTAAATCTTAACTATTCTTTAATAATTTAATGGCCTAGATTTTGCCATGTCAACATTCCACTAATAATAATCTTAATTGTTTTCTTTGCAACATTATTATTTTATTTTAAGAGTATTATTAGTGGAATGCTGATATGGCAGAATCTAAACCATTAAATCATTAAAAAATGGTTAGGATTTAAGGAAATCTATTGGTAAAGTATCCTAAGAAATCTAGAAAATCTAAATCCGCAAAGAAAATATGCACAAGGGAAGATAAATTTGAAGTTTTCTCAAGGGAGAAGTTTTTGGGTGCTACAATCATAGAGAGTTATTGTATTCAAAGGGAATGAAGATCTGTAATTAATTTTATAATAGTGGATATTTATTTGGATTTTGGAGTTTGTCCTGCAGCTTCTCTCTTCAAAGAGAATGGTCTTCCATGTAAATTTTTGTGTTTTTGTGTTTGATTGATGTTTTGGCTTAGCAATTTTTTGTGATAATGTTTTTAGTGATTGATTAAAATTCTTAGTTGATTTTCTTAATTTACACAATACTGGATTGAGACACAACATCAATTATGTGGAGGTAGTCCTGGGATGGCAAAAACCTGTTTTACACCCAAATGGAATGGGTTTTACCCACCCCATTAAAGGATATGGAGGTGAGTTTTTTTTTTTCACACTTGAGTCCCGCAGTTTTGGGCAACTAGGCAAGGGTATCACCCAATCCCGATTTGTATATTGATTTTGGCTTTTTTTGAACATCAATGTTTTTTCCTTCAAGCTTCATGCAGTAGCAATAATGGAAGCATTGCAACTGTACTAGAAGAAAGTTCGAGAGGTAATAATGGGAAGCCATCCCAGAACATTGATAACCGACAGAATTCATCCACGGCATGAATGCTTCGAGTTATGCACAATTCCTATTTGAGATATAAGATACTGCAAGTCTTTTTCAACTCTGCAACTTTCATTATGTATAGAATAATTATACAAAAATTAAATCAGTTTACTCTCACAATGGCATCAATGATTCTTCTCATTTCTTACATTTACAACATGAAGAAAAATAATTGCGATAAAGTATAGACGTATTAGCCCTTATTAAACTCCTAATAAAACCATTAAAAATATGGATACATCTTGTCTAGTCAAATTCAGGTATAGCCCTCCTCACACAAGCATGTATAACAAACTACATTCATACTAACTAGTGTAGTTTAGTATGAAAAAGTTTAGGGCACAACAAAATTCCACAATATTTTTGTAATATTCTTATTTTGAGTTGTGGTCTGTTTTTTCTTATTTTAGTATTTATCTAGCTTCCATCATAGAAATTGTGACATTATTTATGGAACAATTTTCTGGCTTATTTTTAGAAATCTCTATCTCTTCCCCAAACGTGTTAATAAAAAATGTAGGTTGTTTTGGAGGAGATAACTGAAGAGTTTCATTTGAAAGCATGGAGACAACATCCAACATAGTGGGTCTATCTGTTGCTTGGTCTTGTACACATAAAAGACCAACATGGATGCATCTTGATACTTCATATGGACAACATGACTCATCTTGTATTGTCGGGTCTGTTAGCTCGAAATCCTTACCTTCATTCCATAATTTCCATGCCTGTTACAAATCCAATTATACAAAGATTATTAACTATTAAGTTCAAAATTCCATATACAAGTGAAGAAAGCTTAAATTTCAAACTTACATATACTATGAGGTTGAGTGGAGAATCAGAATAATGGCGATTATTATTTTTTTTGCCGCTAACAATTTCCAATAGGAGGACTCCAAAGCTGAATACGTCAGTTTTTATTGAAACAACACCATTCATGGCATATTCGGGGGACATATAACCACTGAAATAATAATTGACCAACGAACTTTAGTGTTTGAAAAAGCACATGCATACAAGCACACACCCTCACAAATAGAATTAAATTATGCTTATGTGAAATGCAATGAATACTTACTATGTTCCAACAACTCTATTTGTGTTTTCTTCTAATCCTTTCGATCCAAAGATCCTAGCCATGCCAAAATCAGATATTTTTGGATTCATCTCTTCATCAAGCAAAATGTTGCTTGCTTTTAAGTCTCGATGAATTACTCTTAGTCTTGAATATTTGTGGAGATAAACAAGTCCTTGAGCAATGCCTTCAATGATATTGAAGCGTGTTTTCCAATTTAATATGTACTTTTTAGTTGGATCTGACTCATTGTAGAAAACAATAGCAAGAAAATGATAAGCATTGATTGAATCTACATTATATAAAAAAGAATATATACCATCACGTAACCAAATTTTCCTAGTAATGGATATATGTCTTACCAAATAGGAAGATGTCCAAGCTTTTGTTGGGCATGTACTCATAGATTAGTATTTTTTCTTCTTCTTGAATGCAAAAGCCTAAAAGCCTTACTAGATTAGTGTGTTGAAGTTTCGAAATGAGAATAGTTTCATTCTTGAATTCTACCAATCCTTGTCCAGAACTTTTTGAAAGTCTCTTTATTGCGATTTCTTGTCCATTAGGTAATTTTCCCTGAAAATTATCACGTTAGTCGAATTTTATTCACATTATCTAATTCAATATGTATTTACATTAATCAACTTTCTAGCAAGATACTACTTAGTGTGTGGGCTTACTCAAGTGCCAATTTATTGAATCGATTAATTGGGCTTTGTCATAAGTTAACATTTATGTCCCAAAAACAAAAAAATATTGAGACAGAATTGGATTAGGTTAAGTCATAGAATCAAATTTTTATCATAAGAAATCAATAAGCCTAAAAATAACAAATGTCATCATATTTTTTATAATTATTGAGATATTAGGTTGTGATTGGTGTCAATAAAAATAATATAAGTGATGACCTCGGTAAAAGTGATGTTGTGTGGATTAGAATTTGTCATCTCTATAAGTTATGGAAAAAATTATAAAAATATATTATATGGATAGCATTATTGGGGAGAAATAGATAGAGAGGTGTCAATAACTTACTTTATAAACTGGTCCAAAACCACCCTTTCCTAATTTATTTTCTGTTGAGAAATTACTTGTAGCAACATAAATGCTTTCAAAGCTAAAGACATGCAACTCATGGCTATTTTTCCCATCGTTGTTTTGTTTCTTCCCTCCGTCATCTACAGTTAAAGGTATTGCATTCCCTGCAAGTTCTTGTATAAGCATCTTCTGTTTCCTTTCTCTCTCTCCTAATTCACACATATGCAAAGTATTAATTTTTTTTTTTTAAATTATGCTTGATCATTAGTAAGTCTAACAAAATATTTAGCAAGAGCGTTGATTACCTTCCACTTTGTGCTTTTTCTGTTTTGCATAATATAAGGAGCACAACAAGATGATAATGATTCCCCCTACTGCCACAATGAGCCATATCCACCACCTGTTTGGCTTTGCTACATTGACAAACAAAGTTTACTATTCTACTAGTAACGGTATTTTTTTTCTTTTTGTTAAGGCTTTAGGCTCCAGTAGTCACAATATTAACCAATTCTCAGACAAGTAATTAATTAAATTAATTATGCTTTAGTTTTGAACTAAATAACATCACACATGCATGGATCACATAAAGACTCCAAAATGATGACACAAGAAAACTAATGAAACAAATCTTTTCATAATAAAAACCTAGAGGGATTTAACCGTCAATCCTCAATGCAACAAATCCACTAGAATAAAATAGAAGTTTATACAAAACATTTAACCCTAAATCTAATGCTACCTCATGTAATACTTATAGAGGTAACCACACAACTTTGATATCCATAAACTCCTCTATTTTGACTTGTTGCACATGAACTTCTTGTTCGTGAATCCAAGATCTACTTTCAAAATTTTGTGCTAGTAACTATGATTGTAAACTAGATGTAGCAACTTTACTTAATCACTAGATATTTAGTATGCAAATAGGTCTCTGGTTGATGCTTTAAGAGAGTTTGGAAAATTCCAAATTTGTGTACAAATGCACTATTGTCTCATGTGTGTAAAAACGTGCTCTAAGACTTGCTAATATAGTGTCCTTGAGATGCTAGATATCCTAGATCCAACAACTGAGAAGAACTGCTAAAAACCAATTTACACAAATCTCTATATTTTTGTAGGTGTGCTCAGTGCTTGGTAGTTCATGAGAAGAGGTTGTGGAATAGTAATACCAAATCCAACTTCTGAAGCAGGGTATATCTGGTTCACTTTTCATAGGTTTCCTAATATAAAAAAAGCCCTGTTCTAGCAAAATAAAAACCCTAATTTATATTGCAAGGAAATGGGCTGGCCAAATATGTTGTTGATCTTTTTCAACACACTAAAATGGATAATGCCAAACGATACTCTTTGCCGCCATTACAAGTAAGAAGATGGCTGCAACTGATGGTGATCCTCTCATTGGTCCTATCAAATACCAACATGTGTTCAGTTCTCTTCAATATTTGTCTCACTCGACCTGATTTGGCTTACATGGTTAATCAAGCATGACAATTTGTGCACCAACCCACCATCATTCATTGGACAATTGTGAATTGTGTTTTACACTATCTCAAGGGAAATTTTGACAATTGTATTATAATTCAACATGGATCATAATCATAGTTACAAGCTATGTAGTACGGGTGCGTTTCGGGATTCGGGTGCGAGTGCGGGACTCGGCAATTTTTGAAAAAGGTGGATGCAGGTGCGGCGGGATACGGCGATTAAAAAATTATTAAAACTATTTTTATTTATATTTTTAATATATTGCTAAGCATACTTTTTCACATTATACAAACATATACCAAATTTAAGAGCAATAGTAGATAATAACTAAAACATGATTTTCATAAATTAAACACAACTCACAAGAATGAAACTAAAATATTCCATGATGTTTGGAAATTAGAATACAACTCACAAGTTCAAAATTAAAACTAAATAAAAGATAATCAATAAGACAATCAACAAGACAAACAAACACCAACTTCTTCATCATCAAGATTAATGTGAGGAGAGGAGCTTATGTTTTGGCGTTTGTGTGAAACTGGGCTGAAGTAGGGTTTAGAAATAAGTCAAACGGTGCGTTCTGCACCTTTTTTTTTTTTTTTTTTTTGGTTGAATTTCGGCCTGAATCGGCCGCTACGGCCGATACGACCGATTCAGGCCGATTCAAGCCGATACGGCCGATTCAGGCCTGAGTCGGCCCGATTCTGGGCGAATCGGCTCGTGTCGGAGCTGCGTCGACACGAGTCGGCGAAAAGCACGTGGAATCCACGTGGCACGACGCGGCGGGACGCGGCCGGACGAGCGGGACGCGGCCGGACGAGCGGGCAGCGACGTCCCCTGCACGTCGCCGCGTCTCTCCGCATCGGACGCGGGTGCGGCACCTCTGGTGCCGTGTCTGTGCTTCATAGGTTACAAGTTTACTCAGGACACTGATAGAAGAGGTGATCATCACTTCACTGGGGGTTATTGTGTTTTGCTTGGTATTGGTCCAATATCATGGAGTGGTGCAAATTAGCAAACGATATCGCACTTAAGTGCAATAGCCGAATACCATCCATTAGCTCACACTAAAATCGAAATTTCTTGGTTAAACTCCTTATTCAAAGACCTTATGATTGCTCTTTCTTCTATTGTTCGGTGTGACAATATCAACTCCATTGCTCTTACCTCCAATCCTGTATTCCATTCTAGAATTAAATACTTAGGAGTTGATTACCACTGTGTTTGTGATAAGTGTAGTTGCCAAAGAATTGGATGATAGGTACAAGTGCACCGAAGGACCTATCCACTTTGCACTTTCAAAATTTGAAGAACCAAGCTTATTATGGCCTGGTAGCATCCGACAAGATTGCAGGGGCAGTGTTAGAGAAAACCACAATCTTCTCCATGATTTTTGAATTGGATGACTAGCGAAAGCAATGCCCTTTTTTTTTATCAACTCATTGCATATAAGGAAGTCCATCCCTTGATTAGAGCAACTGTGTTAATGGTAAAAATCATATTCTTAGATTGAAGGAATCAAGTTGTAAAGTCACTAGAGTGTAATGATTATATATCAACAGTATATTTATATAAAACTTCAGGACTAAGGTTTGAGCTTAAAGGTTCTCTGTTTTCATCTGTCTGTTCTAGTTTATTTCACAATTTGGATGATTCACAAACCTTTTAATATAAAGCTTATGGCAATTATTCAACATCTTAAGAAATTAATACAACGGACTTTAATCTATTTTTACCATGTCCTCAACAAGATAACCCTATAATTTTCTAACAAGGTCTTCAGAAGCAGCTAGATTATCAAACCTACAGCTACAGATCAAAGCCATGCCTATATGTTCTCATGCACATCTAATACAAGCATTTTATGCAACAAATGTGTTAAAGTTCAGCACGAAGTAGTCTTACCTTTGTATTCAAGGAAGTATATTGTCTGAGCATTCTGGGACCATTCAATACTTGGGACCCTGGTCCAAATCTTACAGCCAATGTCATCCTGCTTTGAAGACGCATAGGCCACACAAGAACAGTTGTTCAAGCATCTGTTCTGACAATCCATACGGGTCAGGTTGTCACTCTCATTAAACTCGAAAACATCGCCATCCACTATGTGAGCTGAATCTTTAATAAATGTGTAATCAAGTCTCCTGCACTCCGGAAGTGTTTGCTTCACACATCCTCCACTTGAAGCAGGGGAAAGAGTACTACATTCAACAAGCAACCTTTCACATAAATAAAGGTTTCCCAAGTGATTTATCCTTAAGCGTGTGAATATTGCATCATTACTCGTTGAGTAATTGAAGTATGTCTCATTCTCATTCGTTATCTTCACAAAGGAGTAGTAGGCACCTCTTTGGTCTGGTAAAGTGAAACCATTTGTTGGCCACCACTGGTAACCCTTTTCGTTCGAAAACCCACCAGTCCAATAGGCTTCCCCGTGCCACAAGATGACAAATTCATTTCCTGGTTTCGGGTCCTTGTTCATGCCAAAGGAAAAGGACCCAAAGTCAGGTACCACAACACTTCTCCATGATCTTAAAGTCCAATTATGTCCAGTTATTTTGTTGACTCCCAGTTTCATCCCTGGTAGAAGTGTGTCAGTGGGATAATCAAAGCTTTGCCACAAATCCTGCTTCACAGTTCCATCTGAATTCAGTTCTTGTAGTACAAAATTACCGGTATCAAGTAGAACAGCACTAGTGTTACTAGCTCCTTGAGTTGAATATAGTGAAATAGAATGACCCTCGTCACCGTATGAAATTTTCAAGCTCCCATAGTCATCAATAGTAAGACTTGAAGGTTTGCCAAAGATTGGAGCGTCTGGATTGGCAACCCAAACTACATCCGAGAGGCGGTCACCACTGTACCATATACCTAAGTAGTAATTGTTAGGTGTAAGGTTGAAGAATCCTAATCTAAAGCTTCCATCAGCTGAAACTAATTCACCACCATCTTTGAGCCCCTGTCGTTGCACTAATGTGTTTGTCTGCTGGGGAGAAGATGGGCCTAAGATGAGTAGAAAACATAATAAATTGAAGATAAATTTTGGTGCTATGGTTGCCATGAAAGACAATCTTTGATTCTCTTTTTGGTAAGCTATGGTGCAGGCAAGAATTGGGTTTGTTCACATATTAAGCACAACGATGGAAAAACAATCTCCAGGGGATGCTGTTGGAGATTTCCAGAAAGCTAAACTTGTGGTTCATATTCATGTAACAAAAGAAATGTGTCATAATAAGCCGGTTGGACCGGTACTAATTAGCCATCTATGTTGAATAGTTGAACAAACATGATTGACATTTCAGAGCAATGTGGAACTATGTGGAGGTAACCGTGTCTAAATGGCTCACCAAACCATCCAAGCTAGCCTCCATTGACTGTCAGGAGGCAGTCACTGAACAAGGGTGCCGTGAGATGCTGCTAAAGAAATTGAGGCACCGTATGCACCCATGCGTGGACTGGAGGGGAATCTATTAAAATCCAGCACTGAACCAAAATAGTAATTATCTCAATTTTTTTTTTTTTTTTTTTTTTTTTTTTTGGAGCAGAATAATTATCTCAATTAATATAAGGTCTACATGTATGCATATGCCAAATACATTTCCCCTCCACTCCACATCCGGGTGTGTACAGTATGGTCAAATTTTCGCCTATTTTTGCATCGAATTGATGGCATTGCTACTTCATTCCATTACCCAATTTTCTTAGCAAAATAATATTTTATTTTCTGATTAAGCATTCAATTCAAGTCTCCTCGTTACCTTGCACTTGTAAGTGTTTCAAGTTATTTTAGTTATTTCAAGCTTGCATTTAAAAACATTTCAAGTAATATTTAGACATATTTTTGCATTTAAAGTTATTTCTTCATTTAAATTTCAGTTATATATATTTTCAATTTATCCTCTTATTCTGATATTTTACTAATAAAACTTTAAATTATGTGTAATTGTAGTACTTAATAGCCCCTTTCATCTTTTTTTTTTTGGGGGGGGGGGGGGGGTAAATTCCATTAATATATCGTGAGGTTTGGGCTAATATACCAACTAGGTCCAAGAATTTTTAAAACTAACTAATTTGGTCCTTAAAGCCAACTTAATACTTAAACGGTTGATAAAAAATAACTAATTGTTTTGGGACTAAATTGTTTAGTTTTGAAAAGTCTTGGACCTAGTTGGCATTAACCCAAACCTCAAGGTTTGTTAGTAGAATTTACCCCTTTTTTTTAAAATGCTTAAATTACAATTTACATCGTTAATATTTGGGGTCATTTTGATTTTGTCCACTAAAATTTAAATTTTGATTATGAACTCTTAACGTTATGCAGTATTTTGATTTGATTTCTTACATGCATGTCTGATGCTAATGTGTCTTTTAATGACCTCAACTCAAAATGACATAGTTTTAATTAAAATGTGTCACTTTGAATTCTTTTGAGCCGCATCAGAATCTTTTAAAATAATCCTTTTTTTTTTTATTATTACTCCTTGCCTATTTTATTTCTTTTTCATTTTCTATTATGATATTTTCCAATAATATTAATACCACACACAAACACACATCCTATGCCAAAACTGTCCTACGTGCCTCTGACTATGATCAATTATGTCACTATCACGTATACACCATCATTTGGTCAAACTTTTACTCAAGGAAGTTTTTCTGCTCGTGATATTAACACAAAAATGGGAAATTTTATTCAAAATTATTAAAAGTTGGCATATGTTAATTCCTACGTACCACTCTGCAGCTGCCACTTCAACTAATCCAATTACGTCGATCCTTTGGCACGTCCACTATCACTTAGGCCAATTTCAGACTCAGATTACATATATTATATTCACTGCAACTGATTTGGAGGCACTCTTCAACTAGGTTTCGTCTCACCATAATATCCATTTTTGTGTACGCTTTTGACCACATCAGGCAATTCTCCGTGGCTCAAGCTATAGTCATGTGACTTTTATTAATCCATCTCTTTCTTTTTCTCGTAAATTCGTCGCCTCTCATATTCTTCATGTTCACATTGCTAATGGGTCTACTACGACTATTACTCATTCTGAATGTACCACTGCACAAATGACTTTTCCTTAAACTTCATGACCCCACTATGGGAGGCTCTGGATATTTTGTAATTTTCGCAGATGATTATTCTCGTTATTCTTAGCTTTATATATCATTAAACATAGATTTGATGTGATTGATATTTATCTTAATTTTATAAAAAGGATTGCTATTCAGTTTTCCAAAACAATTAAAATCTTGAATTTTAAGAATGCCATGGAATATGAACAACTTGATTTCATCGGTCTCTTAAATGGTCATCACTGTTTTTGTCCTACATCCCAGTAAAATGCTCGAGACGAACGCAAATATCGACTTAATTATATTCGTGCTCTACTCATCTCAACCTATTTTCTTGAATCATTATGGGGAGCAGCTTCCCTAACTGAAGTCTATACCGAAAATTGACAAATTGTATTATTTTCTTTGTCTTGACATCAAGTCTCATTATGGACAATTGTATGCTATAGTGCATGTCTCATTCTTCTTCAACCTCATGAACACACCAAACTCGAGTCTTACATTTTTTTGATGAAAAGGAAATTCAGTTAAAACAAACTAAGGAGCAACAATAGGTTCAGGACAAAACCTGTTAGAGTACATGCCACTAAAGTCATTCTCAAAAACTAAACTAATGTCCACAGGCGGACTTTCAAAGGAAGTAAAAACTAAATCTTGATTGGTGCTCATCCTAGCCAGACTGTCCACGCAACAATTAGTTTGCTGGAAGCAGTGCTTAAATTGGATCTGATGAAAGCGGGACGCCTGCAGCCTGCAATCATCCAAAATAGGGGAAATGACATTATTCACATACTCAGAGTTACCTAAAGCATCTACAATGGATTTAGTGTCTAGTTCAACAATCAAAGAGAATATATTCAAATTGTAGCACATTAACAACCCATCCCTCAGCCCCCACAACTCAGCCACAAAGCTAGTTGTTAACCCAATTTGCCTAGCGAAGCCCCTCACCCATCTACCATTCTCATCTCGAACTACACCACCACAACCAGCTATCTCTGGGTTTCCAGCAGATGAACCATCTGTGTTGAGATTCATCCACCCTCCAGGAGGTCGCTCCAACGGATTCTCTTAACTCTCTTACATATCAGCATTCTTGGGGAGGAAAAGCAGTAAATGTACTCCGTCGCTTGGTTTACTATCTCAGCTACCAATTTTGGATTCTGGGTTTTCCTTTTAAACACAACTTGATTCCTATCCTTCCATATCAACCAGACTGTAAAAGAGAATAAAATTCTCCACAAAATCTTTGCAAGATTGGCACTCCCATTCTGTCTTCCATTGAAATTCAACCATTCTTGGAGATTGCTATCCCAAAACACTGTGTTAGATGATCTGACCCCTAAACAAGACCAAACAGATTTTACTCCACGACAGTCCCAAAGGGCGTGAAGAATGGTTTCTGGCTCACCTTGGCAAATGGGGCAATCCTCCTCCTCTACAATACCTCTTCTCACAAGGCAAGCCATAACTCCGATGCTACTGTGAGTGCACATCCACAAAAACGTTTTAATACGAGCAAAGTATCAGCTTTCCATATCCAGTTCGCATCAAAAGAAGTATTGGAGTCAGGACCCAAAAAGAACTTGTAAGCACTCTTTAAGTCAAAAGTCCCGTGAGAAGAGCCAACCCAAGCTAATTTGTCGCTTCCTCTGCTAGTAAAAGCAATCGGCGTGGCCTGAATTAGCATTTTAATTTCTACTGGGAGATCAAAGGATAGTTTATCCCAATCCCAATCATAATCTAGAATAATGTCCTTTATCTCAAGTTGGCTGGCTTCTTGCAACAAAGGTCCCCGAATAAGCTACCTAAGAGGCCCTTTGCTCATCCAGCTACTATCCCAAACATTCAAATTACTATCTCTGCCTACCAGCCACCTACTACCTTTATTGAATGTTTCCATCCCTCTTTTCATTGCTGCCCAAGTTGAAGAACACGGAAGATTATTGGCATTATGGGTACAGTATTTTCTAAGTTAAAATTTGGGCCCACGGAGTCTCTTTTTCGTATGAAATCTCCAATTAAGCTTGGTTAGAAGGGCTATGTTTCTTCCCCTCGATGATTGTAGCCCGAGCCCCCCTTCCTCCTTCGGTCTAGTCATCTTCTACCAACCAACCTAATGCACTTTGTTGGTTGATTCCATGGAACCCCATAAAAAATTCCTATTAACCCAATCTATCCCATCCAAGATTCTGACAGGTAGGTGAGTGCATTGCATGACATAAGAAGGAATTGTAGCTGAAGAGGCTTGAATCAGCACTGTACACCCCGCCAATGATAGCATGTTTGCTTTCCATACCAATAATTTCTGTTTCACTCTATCCAGAATGAAATTATAATCCTGGGAAGAAATTCCCGATTGTTTCATTGGAATGCCAAGGTATTTTCCAAGGAAAGGGGTAGAAGAAAATCCAAGGATGTCACTTAAAGACTCCCTAGTATCCCTATCCACATTAGGCAAAAAATAGACTTTGGATTTTGATTCACTTACTGATTGTCCCGTCATGTTGCAAAATGTATCTAACACATCAGTAATGGCAGAGCAATTCACATAGTCAGCCTTGGCAAAAAACACAAGGTCGTTCGCAAATAGCAAGTGGGAGAACGTAGAGTCGTTTTGAGAAGCTTTAACTGGCTGCCATAATTTTTTACTACATTTCTCCTCAATAAGCTAGCCAAGGAAGTCCATGCATAGAATGAATAGGTAAGGGAAAAGAGAGTCCCCTTGCCTTATTCCCCTTGTTGGATAAATTGGATCCAAAGCTTCTTCGTTAAACAAGATTGATGTAGACACCGAAGTTACACAACTCATTATCAGATCAATAAGGTCTTCTGGCATGTTTACTTTAATGAGCGTCTCCCTTATAAAACTTCATTCTAACTTATCATACGCCTTCTCCAAATCTATTTTAAGCACCATGTATCCAACCTCCCCCTTTTTCTTTCCTGTGGCATTATCAATACCCTTTCTTCCCGGTACAAAAGACATTTGTAGTTGTGAGATGAGCTTCTCCAGGAGAGGTCTCAGTCTGGCCACAATAATCTTCGTGACTACTTTATAAATTGTATTACATAAGCTAATAGGTCTGAAGTTGCCCAAAGTTTTTGGGCCTTGAATCTTTGGTATAAGGACTATGTAGGTTTTGTTCGAAAATCTTTTTAACTTCATCAACCACTGATTTTCCCACTGTAGGCCAAAATCTTTGAAAGAAACCCGCGTGGAGACCATCCGACCCTGGAGCTTTAAAAGTTGTAAGGGACCACAACGCTGCTTTAACCTCCTCCTCTGTAACACCACTACTAATGCTAACCTTTTTCTCTTCCGAAAGTCTAGGCTGCCATTGAGAACAAATACAAGGTGCTCGAGAAGCTGTGGAAAGAGATGTCATATAAATCTCCTCGAAGCCCCTCTGAATAAACTCCTTGATTTGACTTTCCTCACTCATCCACTCACCCTGAATCATCCAATTAACTCTAGATTTCAAAGCCCAAAGTTCCTCCTCTTGGCTAAGAATCATATCAAGTTCCTTCAGTAGCTTGTTTTCAAGATTAAGGAGGAAACTTGAAGGCTTGATAGATATAGCTCGCTAAATACCATTCAATCTTGCCATAAGATTCTTCTTTCTTGTAAAAATATTTCCAAATTGAGGCTTGTTCCAAACTACAGCTTCCTTCGTAAATCTTTCAATGGCATCCTTGAGCCTCAGCATCTTCCTCCACGCCTAAGAAATAATTTTTGAAAAGGAGGAATCTAGCAACCAACAAGTTTGGAATTTAAAAGGTTTCCCTTTCGTACTAAGAACTCTTGGCTGCATCTCCATCAAAACAAGGCGGTGATCCAAATGACTCCTAGTGAGGTGCACAACTTTAGCATCCGGATATAACAAACACCAACTTGGATTAACAAAAAACTCGAGTCTTACTCTCGCTAATGTTATGTCCATTTTTTCTCACATGGGACTTACTATAGAACAAAGCAATGAATTGAGCTTTAGAAAGCCGTTTCACATTAGTGCATCCATTTTCTTGCTTGATAGCACTTTAGAAACATTGTAAGGTGTTTAGGCTTTACTATTCACATAGAAATGGATTTTCAGCTTACTCTACGTATTTCAAAACATATAATCTTTTGAAAAACACACCATTCTCTTTCTCATCTCCAAAATTTGTCATCTTGAGTTTTAGGGGATGATAGACTGATAAGGTGACAAGCCTCTAATTGAATTCCTAAACTTATAAACTAAGTTATTTACCTTTACTAACAAGACAAACAAAGTAATAGGGCTAATCTATCTAGGGCTACTTTTCCTATAAATATGTTGTGCTAGTACAATTTTACGTTAGAACATCAATTCAATCTTCCTTTCTTTAATTTTAAAGTAACGACATATCTTACTTATGGACATAACATTTTTCTTTCTAGTTTTATATGAGCTTTTGGAAAAATGAAAATCAAAGAAGTAGGTTATAAATTTTTTTTTTTTTAAAAAAAATTGCATCAAAGGGGTCGTAACCCGCAACTCATAAGCCTTGTGTTGCCACAAAAGTGCAATTTGTTGGGTACACAGTTGTTACAATATTTGATTTATTGAAAAAGAAAATACAAATAACTTAAAAACAAATATTTTATTAATACCAAATACCAAATAAATGCTAATTTGAAATTTCAGAAAGAATAAATTGATTTAGGCTTTGGCCCCTAAATTGAAATCCTTGCTCCTTCTTCAGTCATGACTGATGTGGAGACAAATTATCAACATCGCTCAGTACTTTACCGCAATTGTTACAAAATAAAGGCATATATAGTATCGTTGAAAGTGCAACCAGTTGGTGGAGTAGGGGGTTGAGGCCTTGGAGGATATGCCATAACCAGCTTTTCAGGGCTCAACAACGTCAGTTTAGGGTTTGCCATAACCAGCTTTTCAGGGCTCAATAACGTTGGTTTGGGTTCGAACTCAAACATTTACAATAGTTTAATACATAACATGTAAGAGAAAATGGGCAAATGCCCATTTCAAAAAAAAAAAAAATCCAGCATTTTGCCCCATTTCCCAAACTAATTAGAGAAATGTCTATCTTTTGAAACTCAATTTTCTCAAAATCAAGTTATAAAAAAATAAAAATCGGAAGCCCTATAGTGTCATTTTAAAGAGCTTATAGTGACGTTTTAAGGACCTATAGTAGCGTTTTGTAACTCGACCTCCATGAAGTCAAGTTACATGCAATTTTTTTTCTTTTTTTTTACCTATAACTCGAGTTCAAAGAGTTCGAGTTACAAAACGCCACTATAGGTCTTTAAAACATCACTATAGGCTCCTTAAAAACACCACTATAGGGCTAAACTCGATTTTGAGAAAATTGAGTTTCAAAAAAGAGGTATTTCTCTAATTAGTTTGGGAAATGGGGCAAAATACTGGATTGTTTTTTTAAAAAGGGCAAAGGCCAATTTTTTCCCAACATATATAATGGAAGAAGCAAGAGGATTCTCAATTAGTTCTTCTAACACAATAGGATAAAGGAAAAGATCTTGAATTTAAATAAATTAGCTAAATAAGGATATAACAAAAATGTTCAAACTTAAAAAACAATAAATAAAAACAAAAGCTATTGTTTTAGCTGGAAGCTGCTTTGGATTATTATGGGAAGACATGTTCAATTGAGAAAGGCAAAAAGAGAAGCAAGCAGAGAGAGTTAGGGTTATAATAAGAGAGAGGCAAGCAGAGAGAGTTAGGGTTATAACAAGGTATTTTTGGGACGTGACCTAGTTTGGGGCACTAGGTTTTATAGCTCTATTTTTTGATAACTTAGCTGTTAATTTTCTAAAACAATAAAATAAAGATAAAGACAAGACATAATTACTTTCAGAAATGCTGCCAAGATCTTACAATATCATCAAAACCAATTACTTGCATGCGATAATTAATAATAGATTATGCATGCCTGATGTATTGATTTAACTACGTAATAATGCGATTACAAGTTCTGTCTTTTTTATCTCTGCCTCTCCCCTTCCCGGTAACTGAAAAACTCATTCATGCAAAACAAATTAATAATAATAATAATTATTATTATTATTATTACCAAAAAAGTTATACATACCGGGATATTAAAAAGTCTTTGATAATAACTCTAATACATAATTTATATATATATATATATATATATATACACACACTATAAAACTAAAGTCTTTGACTATTTTTGAGTCTGTCATATAAGCTTTAGAACTCTCACAAATTTACCCATCACCATTATTTTCTTTTTAACTTTTTAAAGTTCTAATTTTATAATTCAACCCTTTGAATTCTTAATAATAGTATCAAACTCCCACCGCACTCCGACTCACACGATCAGATTCAAACTCCTTTTGATCCGATTCAACTCAGCCAAAGTCACCCAAACTAGTTAAGCAAATAATTGAAGAACGAAACATGTGGAAAGATTCTTTAAGTACTAGAGTTTAGAAAACTTTCACGCTAATATTATAATGTTCAAGTAATGTAATTCGAATTTGGTAGAGCTAAAATTAGTAAACTACTCAAATTTAATTTAAATGTTATTGGTATTGATCAAGATATGTAATATCATAGAGAAGAACAAGATTAGTACTAGATTGGGATTTCTCTCGTGTGTATGAGTGTATATATACATATACACACACAATAAACATAGAGTATTAAAAACAGTGGTTATCTCAAGTAGATGTACCCTCTTTATGCCATGGTAATAGTCCTTTTATCTCTTTAGCCTTTATTATTTCAAACTAACAAATGCTCTAAGAAAATTGATTTAGAAAGTATTTTTAAAAACTTTTTAACAGACTGCTTAATCTATGTGTTATTATTATTGGTCAAGATATGTAATATCATTGAGAACAAGATTAGTACCGGATGGGAATTTCTCGTGAGATATATATATATATATATATATATATATATATATAAAAGAAAAGTTAATAGATGCTCTAAAGGAATTAATTTATGAAATATTTTTAAAATCTTTTTATGAAAAAAATTGATTTTTTTAATAATTTTTTATATTTTTTATAAAAATAATATTAAAATTTTCTCAATATTGTCCATTAACAAATGCTTTAAATAAACTCGTTAACCAAACCCTATATATAGAGTATTTGAAACAATGGTTATCTCAGGTAGATGTACCCTCTCTATGCCACGTTAATAGTCCTTTACTCCTTTTAGCTTTTTAGACTTTATTAATTATTATCAAGCTTTCAAGTGGCTTCTATTGACAAAAACTTTAAAGGATTAAAAGCCAAATTCAATTTTTATTGAAAGCATTTTAATTATTTAACATAAGATTTTGTTTTAATGAAATTGGTCCCGTTAGATGTGCTTTTATATATAACCTACCCCACACACACACAGAGAGTTATATCTAATATAATTTTAAATAATATTACACCATCAATTAAGTTTTTTTTAGATTAATATTTTAAAAATCTTACCTTTAGATTATATGTTCCTTATGTTCTTAACACTTTTACCAAGTTTTGTGTCAACCAGATATTGGTTACAATTCGATCTAGAAACTCATCTTTTATGCACAATTTTAAGTATAAAAGCTTGATGTTTAAACATTTGAACAATAATAAAATTATTGATCTCAAATCATTTTGAAAAATTGCAAGAATGTAGAGTACAATAAGAGAGTCTAAATACAATGTTAGATTTGTTAAAATTTGGGTCAATAAAAAAATATTGAGTGGTAAAACATAACATAAAATTACACTAGCTGCAATTTGAATCAACTATATATAGGATCATTTATGTTGAGTACTGGCATATTCATATTCAAAAATTATTTTTTCAATGTAATTGAGTTGTAATATTTTAGTGTACAGATAATGTTTAAAGCCCTAAACTAAAGACATAAAAGAAGCAACTCAAGAAACTACTCAGAATGAAGAAGTACTACTGTTTTGATTGCATCTCAGTGAATCAATTGCATCTAGTTGACCGATCAAGTTTCATGATTTTGAAAATATTAATTCAATAAAAAGCTATTATGTAATACAATATTGTTTAAATTTACACTATGTGTTACTTGATCTTTTCCCTTAAAAAATTAATAAACTTGTGCAATAAGATGCAGTTTGGGGTGAAGTGTGGCATTTAGGTTTGAATTCAATGAGCTGGAAAGGATGTCAATTTTTTTTCTTAATTATTATTTTTTCTTTAATTCTACGAAAAGATCTTCTCTCTCTCTCTCTCTCTCTCTCTCTCTCTCTCTCTCTCTCTCTCTCTCTCTCTCTCTCTCTCTCTCATATGCTTTTTCTATTTTAGTTCTCAAACATTGACACTCAAACCTTAGTTATTTTTGCAACTGAAATCACAAATTTCTTCATTCCCCATTTTGTTTGCCTTCATAAATTTAGAGGTTAGGGTTTTTATTTTCCATATTTTATATAGGTGTGTCTTTGGTCTGTGACATTGATGATTTTAACTGAGGTTGAGCCTTTGTAATGTGTATTTAGTTGTTTTATAAAATAATTTTGTGTATCGGCTGTTTTTCAGAATTTCTTTATTCCCCCTCTCAAAGTACATGGCCCAAACAATGTAACTGCATGCACCAATTGGCCCAAGCGAACATCTTGATCCATGTACCTACGCAGTGTGACGCATAAAGGAAGTTAAGGCCCACACTAAGGAAATTAAGGCCGACTCCATTAAGAAGATGTAGAAATAGGCAAAAAGTCGATCGCACTACATTGTATACACCCCTTTTATGCAAGGAAATGTACCTTTTGCATTTAGCATATGCATACTGTAGGGGGGCAGTTTTGGGGCTCCAGTCCCACTGGGAGAAAGATGAGGGGTTCCAGAGGTGAATACACCTGAACCATATATGAACACCTTAACAAAACCACCGCCGGATAAACACGACTTAGCCTTTCGATCCCACTCTCTACAAATGGTATTGTATGGGCCCATTCATGTGCGAACCCAACTCTACAACGGTTTGTCGCAAAACGTGTCCCTACACATACATTATCACTCGTACAAAATAAAGAGCACATATTTGCCTAATTCATGAGATAATTATTATATGGATTTAGGTTAGAGTTAAAAAATTTTAATACTGTAGTCTACTAATCCTTTTATATAAATTTTTTTTATATAAAAAAACATGCATACTTTTTGCCTCCTAAACTGTGGCAGAGACAGGGCCCAAGAGGCCATATACTCCCTCGCCCTTTATTTTACCAAAAAAAAAAAAAAAAAATTAATCATGTGTGATTTTTACTTTATGGCCCCCTTCATCTTTTTTTTTTTTTTAAATGACTAAGTTACAATTTTTACCCTTAAAATTTGAGATTCAAATTTAAAAGTTTGACAATTTAGATTTTGAGTGACACCATGCTGTCTAACTCAACCTAAAAGATTGTTTGAGTGCTATTATTTCTATTTTTTTTTTTTTTTTCATTTTTTTACTTGTATCTTTGGTTTTTTATTTTCTACTTAGTAACACTAATTAGGTTTTCTTTTAGTAAGAAGAATATTAGCCACATAATGATATACAAACAACTTTTAATTTTCATGTTTTGTGCTATTTCCTTTATAGAATGGTTATACTTTTTTTTTTCTTCAGTTATAGTTAAGGGGTTAGGGACGACATGTTTGGTTCTTTTAATTTTTGGGTTTTTTTATTTTTATTTTAATTAACATTTTTAAATTAATAATAAATACTGTAGTAAATATTAAATATTAAATAAGGCCAAAATGACGTGTAATAGATGACAGAATTGAGGAGTTTTGAAATTTAAAGGGTTGAAATGAACGAATACAAATTTAGAGTACTGAAATAAAAAGTGATGAAACTTAAATGGTAGATTTTGTATTTTAGCCATTTATTTTTTATCTATTAATTTATTTTTTAATTTTAGTACATTTCTTATTCTTGAATAATAAATAATAATAAAATTCATTACCCCAACAAATCCTGCTAGCTCCTTCCCTGAATGACCATACATCATAAGGTTGCACAATCTTAGGAAGACAATCGGTTCTTTTAAATTTTTCTTTCAATCGGTTCTTGAGCCTTATAACGAGAAGCTAGGTTTTCACTTTTCAATTCATTCCTCCTCCAGCCTCCGGTTTCACCTATTCTATTGACTACTAGTGACCTTGTTTTCAACTCTTCCTGTGGGCTTATTATTAATTAGTTATTACCATTCATCCTAGTCAACAGTTTGTAGGTCATGGTTTCAAGATTTAGATGTTTTTTCTCTTTCTTTTTCTTTAGGTCAGGTTTTAGGTCACAGTACATTGAAACTTCGCTTAGTGGGTGAAACTTCTTTTTTTCTTTTTCTTTTTTTTTTTTAACTTCTTTCCAAGTCTAAATTTAGCTATTTTGTTTAAGTATTTTTTATTTTATTTTGATATATGTTGGCCTTCAATTTAAGAATATTTGTGGGTAATTTTTCATTTTCTTGTCAGAAAAGTAATTCCTTGCTCAAAAAGCAAAATTTATTGTCCCGAAAGTGACTTTTCTCTTCTAACAAATAAAAGCCAAGATTTAAAGAGAAAGATCTCCATACATATATATATATATATATATATATATATATGGAATTATATAAAGCACCCAATAAAATTTTGCGGATTGCAGCGATTGCTGCATCGAGACCAACAAGTATGACCGTAAATCATAAGGCACAATCTTATGAAGACAATCATTTCTCAAACCTTGAAACTTGAAAAAAAAGTAGGTTTACAAATTTCAATTAACCATTCCTCCTCCAGCCTCCGGTTTCTACTTTCTACTATTCTATTGATGACTTTAATTTTCAACTCTTACCGTGGGCCTATTTACCTCTTATCCTTGTCAACAGGTTTTAGGTCATGGTTTTAAGATTTAGGTTTTTCTGTTTTTGATGAATTTAATATTTAAATATAAGTTATTCCTGAAATCTCATTACTGATTAGTACTAATTATGCTAATAGAAACGAAAATAAAATTCGTTAATGCTTTTTTTTTTTTCTAAGATCTGTAATCATAAACCTATCACATTGTAATATTGATTTTAAAAAACATAAAACTTCTTTCCAAGTCTAAATATAGTTGTTTTGATTAAGAAAAAACTTTCTAATAACAATTAAATCCAATGCAACACGTGTTTAAGTTAGTTAAAAAACCTAATTTACTTCACCCAAAAAGGAATTATACATAATTTATCATTTTATTTATTTTAAACAAATACACATTTTTAGTCCCTATATTTTTTGTCCTATTTTTAATTTTTAATTTTTAATTTTATTTTATTTTATTTAAGAAACAAACAAAAGGAGAGGAAAATGAGTTATAAGTTATAACATAACAGCACATCACAATTTCCGCTCAAAAGCCATGATAACTTTTAAGAAATGGTGGGACAAGTTATACTACATACAACACACACTCTTAAATAATGGAAGACAATTATTATTATTATTATTTTGAAAAACAAACACACACATAAGAGAGAGGAAAATGAACGATAAAGGGTCCTGACCTATTTTTAATTTAGCCTTCCGTTTTTCACAATTTTCATTTTAGTAAATATATTCTTAACAGCAAGTTTAGAAATATGAGAACCAAAATGAAAATTATAAAATTAAAAAACCAAATTTAAAATAGTGCCAAATTTTATTTTTTTTTACCTTTTATTTTATTTTGAGAAACATGGTCCATTTGATAGAAGAGTTTGAATAATGTTTTTTGAGTCTTTGATATATGTGTGGGTAAAAAAATATATTGAAATATATGTAAAGTTATTTAAAATGTGAAAATGTGTATTTGAAGCACACAACCAAACAGGGCTGCTGGGTACTTTTTTTCCTTTTTTCCTTTTTTTTTTTTTTTTTTTTTCTTGTTAGAAAAGCAATTCCCTTCTTCAGAAAGTCAAAATTTCTTGTCCAGAAAGTAAATTTTCTAACAAATAAATAATTAGGAAGATCTCCATACATATATGGAATAAATAGAGCATCCAATAAAATCTTGACTTAGACTTTCTTGTAGACTTCGCAGCCTCTCTTTTTTACTTGCTTGCTTCAATTTTCTTCACAGATCTCTCCTAGTTTTTCTCTGCGCTTCGGCAAAAACAGAAACCAAAGAGGAAGTGCCAGAAAATTATAAAAAAACAACAAAGGGTCATAACTCATAAGCCTCATAAGCTTTGTTTTTGCCACGACAGTGCAATTTGTTGGGTACACAGTGGTTGAGGTGTGTCGATAGGCCCAATGTTGACATCAACGAGGCCCAACAGCTGTTAACACTCGTTTCAGAGCCCTTTCTTTCTCTCTTGGGTTTCTCACTCTCCCCATCTTTTTTCAGTTTTTACAGTTTTTGTTTGACACATATTGAAGGTTAGGTGTCAATATTGAATAACAGCTGAACACAGCTGAACATTCACACTTAACAGCATTTTGAATCTGCAACTAAACCTTACTATCAAATACCTTTTTTTTTATTTACTACCATGATTTCAATGCCAAGATTCACTGCATCTTCAACGTGAATCTATTTGTTCCACCCAATTTTCCTCGTTCCCAATCATAAGTCAGAGCCATGGTATGTTCTTTCTTTCTCTCTGTTTGTGTGTGATTAGTATTATTGAATGCATGCATTCTTTTACTTGTTAGTAAGCAAGGCCATGTTTAAACAAAATACGGAAGAATGCTAATTAATACCTATTGTGATTCTATGCTTTGAGTTTTTTCTTTTTTTCTTTTTTCTTTCTTTTTTATTTGGTGGGTAATATATAGATGTTCATGTTGAACTTGAACGATATCATCTTTGTAGCACATTATGCTATTGATGCTTCAGTTCAGCCATATAAAAAACACTGGATCAAAAAGTAGGTTTGAGGGGTTTGAGTGTCTCTGGGTGTTTGTTTGATCTCTGTTTATAAGTATTAATGTTGCTACTGCTACTTTTACAGTCTATAATAATATAGTGTCTGTTATGCCATTTCAAGTAGTTTTTTGTATATGACTACCAAATTCGTTGTTGGGTTTTGTAATGACTTTTTATGCTTTTTCATGCTCTGTTGCAGACTATTATGCCACTGATGTTTCGGTCAATAGTGAGACTGCTCACATCACTAGTGTCTCAACCAGCAGCCTCTGTCACTACCATACTCTACTACAGTGGTCTCCTCCCTCGAAACCTGAATTTGGAGCGATTGGTTAGGACTGAATTCCTTGATCGAGAGAACTATATGTTCCATTTTCTCATCAACATGATGAGGTGTTTCTGGTAGCTGAGCACCATCCCCCACATAAATTCTTATCTCCTATGGCTATGGTTAATCTTATTTTTGTTATGGTAGAAACTTTAAGAAAAGTTAGGTACTCCTTTCAAAAAAAAGTTAGGTACTTAGCTACTAGTATATGAACCCCAATTTGTTTCAGATTGGACCATATTTTTAATGCAATCATACCCATTGATGGATTAGTGTTAAGTGAGTTAACATATGCAATTTTCAAGAGAGATTTTGAGAACAAAGCAAACTCAATTTATGGTAGAGGCAGACTGTAAATTTGAGAAAATATGATGTGGCTAGAATTTTTGTTTTCTTGAAGAAGGGGACACTATTGGTATGGAACCTCCTTCAGAAATCATTATTGAATGTACTTTAAAGCATTTGCATGATTCATTGGTAGAAATTTTGGTGGAACATTTTAGACTTTTTAGTCACGCATGTGGCTGCATTACAGCATCAGTAGAATGGCCAAGGACACATGTGCCATCCTTCAACCGGCGTTAGCGGCACACACAATAGCAACATTTTTTTGTGCCTTAATGTGATGAGAATATTTTGATCCTTCGGACCCCACTCCTCAATTTGGTGTTCCATTACATGAATGTAAGGTCTCAATTATTTAGACCATAAAATGTACATAAAATAAAAATAAACATTTTGTCACTCATGCTATTCTCTTCTCCCTTAAAAAGAGCATGAGTTCAATATTTTTAATAATTCAATATTTATAATGGGGTGATCAGTAGAAATTTGAACCTTAAAATTTTTTATTAGAAACATTACGAGGTGTCCTTGAGTTACTAGAGGCTTGGCCAACTCCTCAACTTGTAAAAAAAAGAACACCTTGTCTCAATTTTTTCTCATCCTATGAAAAGGGACTCAAAAGCACATACCTAACCTACCATAATTATTTTTTCATACACAGACTACGCATATTTGGTTTAAAAATCCATGTTGGGCTAACGTGGAATGAAGGAAGGTTTAGGCCTTAGGGTTTAATTATTAGAAACTGATTTTAATTTCTTTTAATTCAGATTTCAAGTTGAAACCAAAACCAAATTGGGCCTTGATAGTAATAGCCCATCTTCAACCAAATCCAAATTGGGCTGTGAAGCCCAGGGGAATGCGACTATTTTTGTTTTGGAGACCTACTAGTCCAAGTACTACTGTGAGTATGACTATCAAAACTCACACAATCCTTCTTTTTCCGTTTCATATAAAACTTTTGTCCCATTACAAACTCTATTAGGATTGCCCATTTATATTAAAACTATATTTCCTCTTATAGACTTGTATTTTTTTTTTTTTTTTGGGTTTCACATAGAATTTTTGTCCTATTAGAACTTATTCAGGATTACCTATTTATATTAAAACTCTATTTCTTTTGGAATTCAAGTCTCGAGTATGAAGTTTTACATACCTATACACTTAAATTATGTTAAAATAGAATTTTTATCTTGTATAAAAATAAATAAGGGAATAACTTGCTTAACCGTAAAAAATAATAGAGAAAGAGAAAGTTGAGTGAAGATGTTAATGGCAGTATTGATGATTGATGAAAACACTGCAAAAGAAGATGGATTTACATGAAGAGCAAAGAAAGACACCAAAAGAAAATTGATGTCCTCACACCTGGTTTCGAATTCAGCCTCCCCATTTATTGTGTGTTTGTGTGTGTGCATTTTCTGTATTGTTGATTTCTAAGATGAAATAGTTGAAAGCTTATCTTTGGTTGTAAGTTTTTTTACCAATAGCGATACCAGTGTAGTACATGTCCTACTTCTTTTATCCTTATTTTTCTTATCATCTCTCTGCCACATGTAAAACTACTTCCTTAACTAAAAATATTTGACTAAATTACCAATTACACCTTTTAAATTTATGGTCATTTGATTTTGCCCATAAATTTTAAATTTTGGATTTTAGATCTTTAACTTTATATTCTAAAATTGCATCGCATTAGGGAAAAAAAAAATTCCTCCTTTTTTTTAAATTATATTTTAGTAAAACAAACTATGATTTTGTTTTTTTTTTTTTTTTTTTCCGCTCTCTTTCCCCATTTTCTATCTAGTTGTTGTCACAATCCAGAATCTTAGCAAACCTAAAACCCCATCAAAACACAACACACCTCAAACCGACTTTCAGGACTCAATAACAAAACAACCATCGCTTCATCACAAATGCTCAAGTGATGTAAACCCATAAAGGGTGGCTCTGGTACCACAAAGGGGGAAGGGGACACACTGCTGAAGGGAAGAGACGGAAGGAAGGGAAGAGACGGAAGCACAGTAATATTGTAATGAAAATAGTATAAGTAACTTGAAAGTAAATAACTTGAAAGTAAAAACAATAAATAGCTTGAAAGTAAGAACAATTATAAGGCGGTAGAACCAGCCAAGTACATATGAAAATAATTCAAAGTAAATGAAAACAATAGTTCAAAATAAATTAAAGCAATTTAGAACTGTCCGGTATGACGGTAATTCGTCCAAGGTGGTGGTAGCAACAAATAGAATAATGAACATAAAACTGAAAATACTTGTTATTAAAAGTAGAATAAACACTTACAGTAGTAGTGAATACAAGATCTCAACAGTTACAGGTTAACAGTTACAAAGTTTGAACTAGTCCTAGTTACAAGGTTTGTAGGATTACAAGGCTTGTAATAAATAAGGGTGAACAAGGTAATAGTAGTAGCATAAATAAGGAATTCTCTTTCTAAGAAGGCTTCCTAAGAGAAGGAGTTCTAGAGAGAAAATTCTGAACTAAAACTTGACTTGAAAAACTTCCTAAACATAAGAGACAATCCCCCTTAAATAGGCAAAATTCGGAGTGAACAGTGTCATGAACAATGACAGTGAATAGTGACTGAATAGAATTTCTCTTCTCTTTTTGACCTAAGATTGTGGGGAATCTTCAAGATTGTGTGAATCCACCGTAGAGATCAGCAATAGGCTTATAAGTTTAGGGACAAGTCCTCATTATTGGTGTCCTTTAGTGACAAAAGAAACCAATAAGAAAGAAACCAATAAAAGAAACTAATAGGCATGCTCTTCTGTTGTCTTCACATGAACATATATATATATATATATATATATATATATATACAACCAAACTAAGTGAGTAAATAAAATCCTTGGAACCCAATTCCTTGAATGAAAAAAATGTGAGCATTCTTCATTAGCCAACTTGATTCCAACAAGGAAAGAACCAAATCTCAGCGAGAATTTTCCAATCTATGTGCAAAGAAGGAAACCAATCAATTTGACCAGCTTCGACCTCTTAGATCTTTTCACGGCAACATTTTCATTGGCTCAAAAAGCTTATATAATGTTATCATTTATGTTGAACTTAGAATATTGAAGCATTTAAATTCTATGCTCAAGCCCTATTGACATCATTGGTATCACCATTACCAGCATTACTATGTCCACCACCAGTGCCCACTATCAAGTCTACCACCACCATCACTACCAGCATCACACAATATCATACTACCATTGTCACCAAGTCATTACGATCATTATTATTGTTATTGTTAACTTCTATAATATTTTAATTTTTAAATGTTAAATAAATTGAAGGAGAGCAATATTGTAGAGGGTGAATGGAAGTGAGAGAATAGAGAAAGAGAGAAAGATTATGAAGAATTACGTGATTCGGCTTGACGGTCTACAACTACAATGTAAAGCCTTATATGGTTACATCTTTGATATTATTAGTGAAGAAAAAATGCTAATAAGGGTCTGTTTTAATATCGCTTATTTAAAACTGAAAACTTATTGCTGAAAATACTGTAGTAAAATAATTTTTAATGATGAATTGTGCCGTGTGTCATGAACAGTGTCGTTTATCTGCGTTTTTGCTGAGTTTTTGACTAGGTTATAAACAGTGCCGTAGGATCCAGCCAAAAACGTAAACGTACAATAATTCTCTCCGAAATGCATGTTAACTGTAATAGAGTATGTAAAGGAGCTACAAGTTGAGGGTTAGCCCTAGAAGGGCCTTATACTAAGTTGGGCCTCCTGGGCCATACATAAAAACAAAAATAAAATAAAAACCAATAGATAGTATCTTTAATAGCCCCCTTAAACTCAAGCTAGAAGATTACTGGAGCCTTTGAGTTTGAAATAAGTTTACGAAGATTTGGTCAACTATCAAGGAAAGCAGTTCACAAAAGATTGTCAGATCCTAGTTGTGTTGATGAATTGGGTCAAGCTAGATTCAGGCCCAAAGAAATGCTACTAACATTGGTCGTGTTGAAGGATTGGGTCAAGCTAGATTCAGGCCCAAAGAAATGCAACGAACATAGTAGATTTTGCTGGCGTGGCAGATGACATGACATTATCTGGTCACACTGATGTAAGAGAGGGCTGACATGGCAGTGACCATTGGGTGACACGTGTACTTAATCTAAATTCTATATAATGAAAATTGACATGGCGGAAATTAAATTCCCATACATTTAGACCTTAGTATTTTAAAGATTCTAAATTATTTCCAAATTCTTTATCACAAGACAACATTGCCGTTGGAATAATTGTGGGGCATTGATTAGCTTATATGAATAGTATTATGTAAAATGTACATTGTAGGAAAATATGTGACTAATATTTGCTACTTCGGGTGAAAATGTACAATTCTTATAACTTACATGAACTGTGCTTTGTAAATTTTTTTTTTTTTTTTTTTTTTTTTTTTTTTTCTAAATCTTTTATACGGGTGAAGTGAGAACGCAAAAAGTTCCTTAACACCCACCTCCAAAAGTGACGTCGCTGGTATTGATAACACAAAAAGATATCAATAGGCTGGGGAGGAACAGAACCTGAACTCGGTTAATGGGCCTAGAGTTGAGAACGCAAAAATAAATCAACCTTCTAATGGGCCTAAGTAGTCACTTGCCTAGTTTTAGAGAATGCTTGCCCATTACTTTTTTTTTTTTTGGTAGAAGCCCATTACTAGTTTAATCTGACCATCTGAATTGCCCTTTTTAGTTCTTAGCAAATAGCAAGTGTAGGGGGAGTTAACGGAACTCAAACCAAATTCAGATACAATTTACAATCTGTTTTACACAAGATGGTAGGAGTCTAGATTGTGATTGACAAGTGTTGATGGTAGTAAGGGTCTAGCTAGCTACTTCTGAATAAATTTCTGCATATATATATATATATATATATATATATTCAAACTTGGCCATTTAGGCTTTTGAATTTAATAGTTGTGTTGTCTTTGGAGGTAAAGGACATAGTTAAATGAGAGGGATTAAACCATAGAGGATGTCCCAATGTATGACATAAATAACATATTATCACCCTTTAATCGTAAATATAAGCACTAATGTCAATGGTTTGTAAGATCATTTTGATAATGTAAAAAAGAGTGAAAGATACTCTTTGATCTAGATTAAGTACTTCAAAGTTCCAATGTGTTGTAAACCATGGCTACAACAAAATGTTTAATGTAGCAACCTATGATCAAATTATGAACATCCTAAAAGAATGCTCCGATAGTTTTGCTAATTCAACACACTGCATTAATGGTAGAGATGATGATGGAGTTCTTGATCACATTTTGCCTTCTGCATTCAAATCAGAATGGCCATTATGATCAATAAATTTCACACACCCACCACGACACAAGTCATGTTCATGTCGAGCAAGTTGATGAAACTACCATTCTTGAATTTGGGTTTTGTTGCGTCACTAAAATGATTTATACTATTCCATAATTTAAAAATGCGCTTTCAACAATTTATTATAACAAGTTATATACAAGTCAGAAGTATTTAAAGCATTTTCCTAATAAAAAAGACAACATTTTAGGGTAATTATACTAAAGGCAATCATATAAAATAAAAATTCAATGGGGCCTTGGAAATCAATTTTTTACTCTTCTTTTTATTTATTTTTTTATTTTTTGGAACTAAAAGAATATATTTGATGGAAAATACTTAAAATGAACATATAGTAGTCCATAAAATAAAAAAAAAAAATTTAAAAAAAAAAGACATTTGATTAAACGGGTGCGTAAAGACAAAAGAGTACTCTCTTTAATGTGAAATTAAAATTAATATATTTAAAAAAAATTATTTTAAGTGGCGAAGGATCTATTCGAACCCTTTTCTTCTTTTTTGCTAAAGATTGGTTTGAACCTTAATTCTCTATTAATGAGTTAGACAATATCTATAAATTATAAGACTCTTAACTAATTCTTATAAGCCTTATCCTCTCATTTTTCTTTTTCACTTACTTATGGTGAAAAAAGATCAAATGTAAATAATTTAATGAAGAGGCAATGGAACATGGAAAATGATAGCAAACTTGAGCATCAATGAGAGGTGATATGTGGGATCCACACTCTCCAAGGAAGGGAGTGCATACAAGCTACAGCTAGTTTGTAAAATAATTTTCCCTTTGTGAAGGGCCTTTCTGAGATTGTGGGTTGGGCTGCCTCCTACCACACTACGGCCAAAAAAATTCTAGGTAGGAGAGTTAGGACTGGTCTAATTGCAACTCACCTCATGCTAGCTTGTGCGTAAACTAAAGCCCCTTTGTTGAAACTTTGGTCACATGCCCATGGCAAATGAAGCTGTTACAAAAGAGTTATGGCAAGTAAATACAATATAACAACAATAAAGAAAATACGCTTGCTGTTAGACAAAATAAGTAAAGGATTCTCAATGTAAATAAAGAAAAGAAAAAACACAACAACAAGAAACGCATTATAAATGAAATGGCAAAGGCAAAAGAGAAATAACATTGGTACTTAATCAATAAAAGCAAAGAATGAATGGTTAGTCTATCGTGCTCAGTTGCATTACGGAACTAAGACCAAGGAGGGAACCACCTCCTCAATGTGGATAACCTCACAAGAAGGTCCTGCTGCAGAAATTACCCACTTTGAGAAGATGGGCCTAAATGGCTTATGCCTGAGAAATCCTTAATCCTTAATAGAGGGTAGGCTTTTAGAGGAAGAGAAGGGGTTAGTCTATTGGTGCATGCCTACTATCACACTCTTCCTTACTCTTTGTTTTTCTTTCTCATTGTTTTCCTTTTCTAAGTTTTGTTACTCTACTTTTCCCACTCTTTTCTTTTTTTAGTTCTTGCTCGTGTGGTGTTGTGGTGATGGTTGTGTTGTGATACTGTGACTCTCTTGTTGTGATTGTTGCTGTGATGATGATCCTACTATGCACGGTAGAGGCTCTTTATATATTGCCTGTCGTGACTGGTTTTTTACCATTTCACCCTTTAACCACTTTTGTTTGAGTGTGGGTGTCCTTCTAGAATACTCATTGATTTGTTAGCTGCCACCACCACTTACCTGTGCTGGCCGTGCCACATCCCATTATCAGACAAAGAATTCTATTTTGTTTGCTTGTTTACCGTGGCATTCCCATCTAGAATAAGGTGGGCATTCTCTCTCACTATCTCTCATGGCATGCACCTAATGGTTCCAAGTCATCATTCCCTTTTTTGGGTGGTATGTCATCCCAGCAAGACATTTCCCCTAAAAGAGTTTGAGTGGGAACTCCAGAATAGGCTCCCTCATCCTCTCCACTGCCAAACCATACCCTCTCTTACCTCTGACCCATGGCTCACCACTCTTGTATTAGCTGGGTATAGGTTGGTGGTGTCTGGGCCTTGTGCGTGCTCCACTTCCGTGTGTGTCCAAAGCGTGGCTACTGCTCATGCGTTTGCCATGGCCTGGAGGCTTGTTTGTATGTTCTGATGCTCATTCTTGACCTCTTGTGGCATGAACTAGTTTCTAATCCTTCATTCTTTATGGCTTGCTTCCTTCAAAAGATGGGTCTTGCTTGATTGTGGGTTTTTCTTTCCTTAACCCACTCTTTCCTCCTTCCGCAGACTTATTAGCATTCCTGCCCTGCTATTCCGCTATTCTTGCTATGGTGTTATTTGATCTGTATTTGCTGGGCCTCTTTTGAGCCTGTTGTATACTTTCTCTTTTACTTAATTACAGTGGCCCAGTATTATCATTGGGCTTGCATTCATTCTACTTCAGGCTTTCTTGACCCATTCCATTACTTACGGGCTTTGTTGGCCCATTTCTTCCTTCTTTGGCATCCTCGGCCCATTTCCTTTCCTTGGGCATCCTTGGCCCATTCTAATTCCACATTTCCATGGGCTTTTGCTAACTCTTTTGGGTTTCTTTGGCCCAATTTCCATATCCTTTACTTTTGGGGTTCATGAGCTCTCTATCAACCCCTTACTTACTTCATTACTTCGGGCCTTCTTTGGCCCTTCCTTGCTTTCCATACTGCCCATGAGTTTACCACTTCTTTCTCTAGGCTCCTTTAGGCCCGATTGCTTTTTTTGAGACCCATTTATTATTTTCTAGGCCTATGATCCATTATTCCTGCCATTCGTACTTTATGGTTTTCTCCCCAATTTACTAACTCTTTTCCTCCCATATTATTGGGTTTCTTCCTACTATTGGGCCTTTCTGCCAAAGTGAGCATCAACACCCTTCAATTAGAGGGACAAGCGAGAAAAATGCCTTAATACCAAATGACATTCATGATTCATGCCTCATCCTCATCTATTAGATCATTGTCCTCCAGCTCAAAGCCCACAGCCTCCATCTCCATAATGCAAGCCATAACCTTCACGTAAATTTAATTTATATTCATATATAAAGTCTAATACAATCTTCACTATTCTTCTTTATTTAAACATCTTGTAATAGGTGGGTTTTAGTTTGTTTAATTGGTAAAGTATTTGATAATTGAATAAGATATCTAAAGTTCAATTCCTATCTACATCGAAAATCAATTGTTGTCTTGGTCATATAATAAAGTACTATTATCAAAAGTAGACGTCATAGGTTAAAACTCTCTCTAAAAAAAATCTTATAATAGTAATACGAATAAAAATATTTTTTCTCATTTTTAAGTGTTTCATTTTATACTTCACTAATTATAACTTACGATATATTAATTTATTATATCTTTACAAAATAATCAAAATGTAAAATTAAAAAAAAAGAAAAAATCAAACACATATCATACCATAATTAATTAAACATAAACTAAGTAGGACACTAAGAATATACTGTGATTTTCATTCGTTGAAATTCATGGGTGTTAAAATCTTATTAAGATATATGTACTTCAAATAAATATATAAATTAAATACGAAATATAAATCTACTTCAAAATTGAGCTGATTTATTTTGAAAATTTATTTAAAACCAAATCAATGAATTGGTTTTTTTATTTCTCGCGCAATCTCTCTTAACGTGTTAAATTTCATTGTAATTTTCCTTTTTACAATCTAATCTTGCCCTCTAAAAGAATAAAAGTTTGTAGTTTCATCACTGATTAATGATGAATATAGAGCACAAATATTTATATCGAGGAATGGTTGGTGTGATTCACTGATTTGTCATAGTAGTTCCCTATTTTATAATCTAAAATACAATTTAAAAAATAAGAATATTTCTAGCAATACTATTAGTTTATATATATATATATATATATATATACGAATACTATGTGTTAACTTAATTTTAAGCACAAATTAAATTATATATTTCAAAAAAATTTATTTATTAAATTTTTATTGTGACATCGATTACACGTTCACGTTTATCATTTCAATTTGTAAACTATTATAATAAAATTAATAATAGTTTTAACATTTTTGAAGAAAACAATACGACTACTTCATTCACAAGTTGCCTTCAGAGTCTGATAGGTACCCAAGTACAAAAGCAAAACATAAGTATGATTCATTAGCAAATAGCAACTCATTTGATGAACTCTTTTAATTAATATAATCACTTCCAGCGGCTCCTGATAGAGATTGTTTTCCCTTTAGTTCAAGACCAACTCACTGCCAGCTTCTATTAAGAAAGTCTATGTTTTCTAATAAATTAAAGTATAAACTTCCAAGCACTAGGTCTCTTATTACCTGACGTCAACATTTCATTTCTCTTACATGTTGCCACAAAGTCCACTTTTATTAGGTATAATATAATCTCTGCTTTACTTGTCACTCTACTCTCTCTACAAAACAAATTTTCTCCAAGCTCTCAAAACACTATATAGTATATACCCCCCACAATATCCATTGGTAGTTGATGATATGATTACCATTTTGCAAAGAACTTGATTTTTGTCTGTCTTTATCACACACCCAAAATCCACTTCTTTTTAGATGGAATTTGCTTGGTCAATTGGTCAATTGGTCTGTACTGTTGCATTTTATAACACATGCATTGCTCATTTACTTTAGCATTTTTAGACCAATAAAACTTAGGAGTCAACCATTTGCTACATATTTTGACAAAGTAAACAAAATAAGCTATAAATTTTTTTTTTTTAGAAATTCATCACTTAAAAGAGAATTGCAAGTCAGTGGATTCCAATTAACTCAACTGGTAAAATTTCTAATAATTAAATAAGAGATTTTGGGTTCAATTCTTGTCTATACTAAAAACTGATTGATATTTTATTTTGATAATAAAGAGAACGATCATCAGAAATGGACTCTATAAGTCGAAACTTTATAATAAAAAAATAAAATAAAAAATTGCAAATCATTCTGTTGATAAGGTTTGTTTGTCCTACATAATTGTTTAGGTGTAAATATAATGTTAGGGAACGTGATTTGCGGGTCCAAACTCCAAAGACTTCAAACTAATGAGCCCACCTAACCGCACATGACCAAATATAGTTGGTCAGTGATTACTGATCGTTAGTCACAACAACCTCGATAATTATAGCTTATCAATTTCATTAGTCCATTGGATTCCATGTTCGAATGTGCCGTATATACAATTTATTTAGTGACTTACCTCAACCTTAATGCTGAAGATCTTTCTCAAAAAAAAAGAAAAAAACCTTAATGCTGGAGAAAATAATAAGAAATTAAGACCACCAACACGACTTTATTTTATTTCAAAGTTTCAATAAACAAAATATGCTTATCTTTTATTTTAGAAGTTGTTTATTACTATTTCAATTCTCATATATACTTTCCTTCTTAATAAATACCCACATGTTACTACATTCATTATATAAAATTGTGTTACTATCTATGCCATTATTTAAGGAAGACCCTTTTGTTCAAACTTTAGATAACACCTCCTAAACTTGGTTGCAAAATCTAGTACAATTTGTACTTGGGAGGTGTTTTATATATATAAATATATATATATATATATATATCGTAAAGTATTTCTAAATAACTATCAAAGTATCAATTATTTATTTCAAAGCTCTAGACCCAAATTTTCTCATATTTGATGATACAGATATAATCAAAACAGGATCCATGTTCTCAATTAAGTTTAGTTAAACCATTCTAGAATCAACCTAATTTGGACAAGTTCGAAATGACTGAATAAGACTTTAGCTCAAATCTATCCAAAAATAAAGACTTTAGCTTAAAGGCCTGACAATAAGCATGCATGTAAGTAATAAACATGCTCCCTAAAATTTCATCTATAGTTTCCATAATTATCATGTTTAATTTGCAACTTTTCAAGATAATGATCGCCAGGCCATAATATGTGATAAATTCTCAGTATAACGAAATTTTATGCAATTATCAAAGTAGGCATTGTACGTAGACTACTTTCTTTTGTCAAAAATAAAAAAATATTCCTTATCGTAAGAGGATATTCAATTATTCGGTACTGCCTTTAGAACTGGGAACTATATGATTAATTATATTTATATTAAAATTGAAGTGTAATCAGAATACAGATTGAATTTTACTTAATTTTTAATTGTTGTCGAATTTTACTCTACTTGTCTAATATGATTTTAATGTCAAATAATTATTTGTTATACTCGACACGAAAGTTAAGATAACCACCTCACTCACATAAGTTGAACCACATTATCATCACTCACTATGTAGTCTGTGTTGAATGTTTCCGTAGTTACAACTTAATTATATTTTTGTAAATTTGAATTATTTCATCAGTCATATAGTCAATTAATGCATCAGTTAACACATGATATAACCATATAAAAGAAAATTATTGTGTACTTCCAGAGTACCATAAATGCGTACTTCATTTTCTTATATAAATTAATGATGGGTTTCATAATTAAATTTATGGTGGAACCCACCATTCATGTAAAAGAGAGGACTACATATTTATGGTACTCCAAAAATACCTAATAATTTCCCCCATATAAAACTTACTGTACAAAATCTGTGCTATGATTACAATTTACAAAACAATGAAATTGTTTCCATTCTAAAAAGAATAAGCATCATAGGGAAATTGACTTTTTGTAACCCTTAAAGTAAGCCACACATTATTTTCTTTTCATGATTCTTGTGAAATGGCCTTATTTTATGGCGACCTAACGAACCATAAAGCCTCGAATCAAGCCCAAAAGTACATTTTCCTCTACTAGAACAACTGGCATCTTCTTTATATTTTATATAGAAATAAAATATGATGATCCAAATAATATACCATAATACTTGGCAACCAAGTAAGAAAGAAAAGATTAAAATTAAGAAGCATATCTCATACGGGACAGTGTGTATAAAATAATAAAATATATTCTCACAGCTGTGTTCTAGTAAGCCATGTTTCAACCGAGTCACAAGGCTGCTTGACTCGCTTTCTCTTAACTCACGCAACCTAATAGGGATAGACAATATGGGCATGATGATATCTTCTGCCAAGAATAGACGCAAAGATAATGGAAAAGAAAAACTTCTGGATTTATTCTTTTTCCTCTTACTCGGTAGCTCACCCTGAAATTACACATACACCCTCATGATTCCTGTAAGTTTTGTGTCCCTCTAAACATTCCAAAGAAGAATTAACAAAAATAAAATAAAATAGAGAGAATGAATTATTGCAAATTTTTATGTATGATTCTATTAATCAAATCATTTGTCATCCACGGCATCAACAAAAAAGAATTGCTTCTTTTTTTTTTTCTTTTTTTCTTTTTTGAGATAGGTAAATAATAAGGGAGTGAGAAATAGGATTTTAATCACATGCTTTTTGAATAATACAGCATATGAGTATTACTACTAAACTATTGTTTGAATCTATTATTATATAATAAAAAATTCTTTTTTATTACATAAATAATTGGGAAAAATGTGAAATTTGTACCAGAATCAATACTTTTTAACTTGTCTTTTTTTTTTTTAGTAGTAATGTTGAACTCATTAATTTTCTGAAATATGTTTCTTCATATTTCCCTACATGCAATGTTAATGAAACAAACATACCCCTCATGTATGTAATTATTCACACTCAATAAGGCTAGAACCTAGAGGTGAAATTGTCAAATTGACAGACCACTTTTCCTCATGTTAATGGATTCCATTCCAAGTCTTCACCTTTGTTCTGTTGAACACTTTCTATCTATATCCTTTCTAAAAGGAGACTAAAACCCTGTCAATATTCAAAAGCTGCCCCCACTTATTGTAGCAAAGAAAAAAAAAAAAATTCATTCACTTCAAGAAGCAAATTTTACTTGGTGTATATATTAAGGATTGTAAGTCTTAGTAGAATCTAATTCATTAGTAAAAAATAAATAAAAAATAAAAAATCATATATTTCACCTAGGGTTCACCTTTTTTTAGTATTTAATATAAAGAAATGTTACTGTTTACAATATTTTCACAACAAATATTAAGTATTAGGTTATTACCGTTGTTATTGGTGATGTAAAAAAATTAATTCAAAATGATAGGTAAAAAAAATCGTGGACTTATAAGTTATCACTTATCTTTTTTGAGAAAATCACTTATCTTTTTTTAACATATATAAAATATATTAAGACTGCCTTGGCCTTTGACTTTCAGTCAAGGTTTATTACTTGGATTGTGGAACAATTTTTCCATTTGGCAAGTTCGCACCGAATTGATTCAGCACGTAAGAAACAAGTATAAACTATAAAGTCCAAATTGTTTTTACATCTGTGGCAAGACATTCTTGACATAATTGAAAATTTCCATACAGGCCCGTGACGCCAGGCTAGCTATTAACGGGAAGCTACACGTTTTGTCTTCTTATCTCAAAAATTAAGGAACTTAATTAATTGGATAATTTTCTAGATAAACTCCTATTATCTCTCTCTTTTTTCTTTTTCTTTTTTTTTTCAATTATCCTTTTATTTCTTTTAATTTTTCTCATTCGATCTGGCAAAGTATGTTATTACCATTAAATGTGCAAAGAAAAATAAAAAGCAATTTCTCTTTCCTTTTTCTTTTTCTTTTTTCCTTCTTTCTAAATATTTTGCACCCATGACCCATCGGTTGGCAAAGAAAAAAAAAATCATTAGGGTTTTGGGAATAATATTCTTAGCAAATTAATTTCTATTTTTTTTTATTGAGCTGGATTTTTAGATATTATTAAAGGTCATATTAGCTGAATATATTAGTAGAAATATTCAAAGGTCATATTGGTTGAATAATTTCTATGCAAATATAACTAATTTCAAACCATTAGGTCTAACTGCCTTAACTGTTAGAGGACACAATATGTGGGAGATATTTTTTAATTGAGCCAATTGTTTCGCGTCTTTGAAATTATTTTATTAACAAAATAACAAAATCTATTATTTAAAGAAATGAATGCTTAATGTTTACATCAAAAAGTCGGCTAAGACGATTCAATAGCTATATATTCTTAGATGAGCTCAACTAACTATTCTAGGATTGTCAATACGTGTTATTAGTGCTAAGAAAGCTTAGCCTACAATATTCCTCCAATTTCATGCAATTTGATTATTCTTCCAGCACAAATCCAACTATAATGCTTAATATGTAATTAAAGTGCACGGATGGGTTCAATGTCTCAACATGTTATCAATTTCCTACCCCAAAATATATTTTACTACATCACCCCTCCCTAAGTTTTCAACCCTAAAGTTTAAATAATTTTTTTTTGAAGAAATAAAATCTAAATATTGGTTGTTCTATCTTCTATGAATGCATCAAAAAACAAAAATAGAAGGCATGTCTAAAAAAAATTAATAAAAAATGTTAGGTTTTAATAAATACAATTTTCCTTCCTTTTTTTTTGTTCATTACAGAATTTATTGATTTTAATTACTTAAAATGTGATTGATTTTTTTTTCTTTTTTTGTTCATTACACAAAGCTACAAGGGCAATAAGGCAAGGCTTCACATATAAAGGGTTTGGTTAACCGATATTCTTAAAACATTTGTTAATAACTTATTTTAGTAAAGTTTTGATATTATTTTTATAAGAAATATAAAAATTATTAAAAGTCTAATTTTTTTTTTCATTAAAATTTTCTAAAAATGTTTCTTAAACTAATGCTCTTATCCGTTAGCTTTTCTCTTCTATAAATTGTCCTCACCTCGGTCTATCGCATTTGTTTGGTTAAAAACTTAAAATATGTCCATTCCCTCACTGATTTGCACACAGCAATTGATTTCATGAAGTCCTATCTTGCTTTCAAAAACAGAGTAAAGCAAGTGATAATTGATAATTCTTTTTTTTTTTTTTTTGAGAAGCAGCAAGTGATAATTCTTATCTCAAAAAAAAGAAAGAAAGAAAGTGATAATTCCTATTTTGAATTCAAAGAAAGTGCTAGGGTGGAGGATATTATGGTAATTCCCTTTACTATTAACGACCCCATGTATAGTTGGAAAAAAAACCGTGCCAAACTAATTTTAGCGGGAGAGACAGAGAACACACCCAGTGTCCGACGTGGCATCTCTCTCTCTCTCTATGCCCAGCTTTCATTCACTTTAGAGCTTCCAGTTACAACAATTATTAAAGATTCTGCTTGACCATTCCTCTCCTCTCTCTCTCTCTCTGTCTCTCTCTTACATAGACAATGTTACATATATAGAAAATAAGTAGATACATAGGTTTCTGTCCCTCAAATTCGGTGACCCTTTGTCTCTGTTTGTTTCTTATTCTCTCTCTCCCTTTGTGAAGCACTTCCAATCCATTGCTTTTCTTCTGGGTTTCTTGAAACGCAGATTCTTGCCATATGACATGAAAGGCTAAAACCCATTTTCGCAGTTGGTTCTTTACCTTAACTTTTGCATTTGGTATAAACCACTTTCACAGCCTTTCTCTTTTCTATATAAACCCCATCTCCTCCTTTCCTTTTCTGCCCACTTTGGTTTTCTTGGAGAGAAAACCAACATGCTAGACGGATTATTAAAGCCAAAATTCTACAACAAATGGTTCGACAAAAACCCAATATTGTTTGCTTTATTTTCTTGTTGTTTATGTAAATTTTGGACATTTGTTTCATTTTTTTTTTTTTTTTTTTAGATTGTTGGGTATGTTTTAATTTAAGCTATTATGATTTTCATTTCTGAATTTTTTTTCTTTATTTTGGTACAGCAAATCAAATTTGAAGCTTTTGAAGGTTCGGCTAGAGGGGATAAAGAAGAAGAGAAATGCTGTGCAGAAATATTTGAAGAGTGATATAGTTGACCTTCTTAGGAATAACCTTGACATCAATGCCTATGGCAGGGTAAGTTTCAGCATTATTTGTTTTTCCCTGTATGGAATCCAAGATTTGTTTTTTCCATCATTTTCAATGATCTTGTGGGCTTGATTGGTTTTTTTTTTTTTTTTTTGGAAGTCTTTTTCATAATTTTGGGTTAAGGAGGTTCTGTTTACTTGCCTAATGTATCTGTTCCAGCATTTCTGCTAGATGGATATGATAATCAGGAGGTGATAGATTATGGATACCATGTTATTGTAATTAATTTATGATCAATTTTTGTCTTTTTTTGTTTTGTTTTGAGTTTATCGTATTTCTTTCGGTGTTGGAATCTTGAAATTGTTTTCTTCTATTGGGATTTGGGATAAAGTTGCATTTTTTATCTATTGATTTTAGTAGCCTCACGGTTCTGGGAAATTCTTTCATGATTTCCTGTGTCCAGCTCAGAGTACATATGTATGAAAATGCGTGACATCAAATTCTACATAAATATATTTTCATGGGTGTTGTTCTTTATAATTTTCTTTTTGTGGGACCCAATTTTTGTCATTTCCACAATGGCACCACATATTCTTCCCATTGCACTTGATAGATCATGCATGTGTTCCCTCCTGCCCATATATCCCATGTCTTAAGCATGAAATCCTCCACTATTTGAGCTTATGAACTGTATTGCTTGGTCAAGTTTTCTAGTGCATGTGTCCAAATTGAAGTCTTAGGAAGAAATTGCTTTCTCAATAATTATTATAAAAATAAAAAATAAAGAGACACAGAGAATTTGCTCCAGATAGAGTTCTTAAAAGTTGATAAATCTTCAGAGCTTTTAGGAGAGCTATAATCATTTTAGTAGGAACAGTTGCAAGGCAGCAGGCCTACAAAAAGAGTGTTTTGTATATTTCTTCTTTGTGCCTTTCTTTATTTCTAGTTGTTTGCTCTTTTTCCTCACTGGTGGAAAAAAACGAAGGGTGGAAATGGAGACTGAATTGGGAGCACTTGCTTTGCCTTTCACATCATATGGATATGCATGAATATGTTGTCTTTGAACTAAATAATTCCTATGGTTTGGACCATCAGATTGAAGCCAAAATTATAGGTTTTAGTGCTTGCTCACTAAGACATATAATTTTGGCTTCACCCCAATGCAGTTTAGTTTCTTCATTCTATAATATGACTGATAAATGATTATATGTCTGTGTATAATAATGAAAAGAGATTAAACGTGCTTGAACTCAAAACTAGAGCAATAACATGGCTAAAAATCCTAGTTTTGTATATATAACATATGGAAATGCACACACCCAGACACACCTCTAACTCTGAGTAAATGATGTGCAGGCTGAAGGGCTTCTAGTTGAGCAAAACATGACAACCTGTTATGAACTCATTGAAAATTTCCGTGGGTGCATCTACAGTCATGTCTCTGCCATGAATAAACAGAGGTACATGTGGCTGCACAACCAATACTGATATTATGTGCTCTATCAAATGGCATGCTTGTATCAAGTAGCTATGCAATCTCCCTTTTTCTCTCCAGTTCTCTATCTCGCTGGATATGAGGATTTATACTTCAATAAAAATGCATATTTCCATGGAATTTCTTTTGATCTTACTGAAATATTTGAAGGAAATATATTTAACCCAATTGAAAAAGAAAAAGAAAAAAAGAAACTAGAGAAGTAAATTCAGAGCTAAACAAAAAAGAAAATACCTGCCTATCCTGTATATAAGAAAAATTACCATCTAAGAATAAAAGTACTTGGACTGATCTTACTTATTTTGTCTCTGATTTTAAATAAGTATGCAGATAGCCAGATACTATGTTATCATGTATTCAGGAGGCTCATTATGTTATATTTTTTATTTTAAATTTTGCTCAAATTCATCCAAGCTTCTACTTGTATAAGCTGCATCCTGTTCTCTCTCTCTCTCAACTAATAGATTTACCAGAACATCTTATTTGGGTTTTGTTTCTTGTTCACTTAAGCTTGCTGCACTGAAGTTATAAATAAAAATCTTAATATGGATTGAGCTACCTCCTAATTAATGAAGTCCACAGATTAAGATCTTTCATTTGGTGTTTGTATGCTACTCATACATCTCACCTTATTTCTTTGAGGCCTAAAGAAGAGTCCTAATATCTGTCATATAGATAATAAATTTCAGATTTGAGAGGATAGAGACTCAGTTGGCCTTTTGGATATAGTCATAGGAGGTTAAGAACTAATCTTTGAGAGCTAGATATCAATGCTTTAGAGCTAGTATAAAGCTTTAGTCTTCAATATGTGTTGATTTGTGTTTACATATCAGTTTGGAGTTAAATGAGACTTAAAAAAAAAAACCTTTTACCTTCTTATTAAATTTAACTGTTTTCAACTAATACTATGAAATTCACATATCTTTGCCTATAACTTTTTATTTTATTTTATCCTTTATATAGCGAGTGTCCTGAGGAATGCAAGGAAGCTATATCATCTTTGATCTATGCCGCAGCAAGATTCTCTGATTTGCCAGAACTCCGTGAACTCAGAACTATTTTTAATGAGAGATATGGAAGTTCACTTGAATCTTATACAAATAAAGAGGTAAGTTTATAGGTTCACTTTAATTGCTCATCTATATTATCATAGCTTAGAGTCCTAATACAAATATACATTCTCAGTTTGGGGAATATCTTAGTTTGTGGCACGGACCCAACTAATGTTTTTTGCTTAATCAGTTGGTTGAGAGGTTAAAGGCAAAGGCTCCTACAAAAGAGATGAAGCTTCAGTTGCTGCAAGACCTAGCACAAGAATTCTCTATAAATTGGGATATCAAGGCTTTGGAACCGAAACTGTATACTTCTATACCAAAACAAGTAAGTTTCACTCTCTATTGCTATAATTGCCTCCAAATTTATTTATCAAACATACCGGTAGGGAAATGAAAACAATGTGGATATTGGGGGGATGAAATGAAATATTTTTACCTTTTAAAAGGCAGGATAGGAGAGGTCTTGGACAAAATAAAAGCCTATTATACTATCTATGAAGTAAGCATGCTCCTCCAATCTCTGCATCAGGCCCTACTTTACGTTAGAATTTTTGTATAACAATATAACCTCAGGGTGCTGAAGTTCAGGCCCTTAATGCTTTTCCTTTTGATATGCAATGCAAGCTTGGATCCACTAAGATTTCAAAACTTCCCCCGGATCCTGCCTATTTAGTCCCTACTCATAACAATTAGGTAATTGTGGTTGCATGTTGAGCTCTCCTTATAGTGCTGATTACTATTTTTACCTTTTATGACTTTTTGCAGGAGCATCGCAGACATGGTTCTTTAAGCAATACTGATGATGAAAAATGGCAGAAAAACAAGGATGACACAGTCCCAGAAAAAAACAATCAGGATTCTGAAAACAGACTGAGCAATGGGAGGGGATCTATTACAAAAAGAAATGACAAAGACCTTAATTTTCGTGGAAGAAAGGATGTCACTGATGATGACAAATGGCAGAAAAACAAGGATGATGCAGTCCCAGAAAAAAACAATCAGGATTCTACAAACAGACTGAGCAATGGGAGGGGTTCTATTACAAAAAGGAATGACAGAGACCTTAATTCTCGTGGAATAAAGGATGTCACTGGTGATAGACATGGGATGCCTACAATTAGTGAAGATAAGATAACTACCGAGTTATCCCAAGGTGGCCTAAAAAAGTCTTCAAGTTTAGTTGGAAGTGTCTCTAAAGACGAAGTAGACGATAAGAGGCCATTTTACTACAAATATACCACTCCACCTTACCTCAAAACAAAATATGAAAAAGATGAAAGCAGCTCAGAGGAACCTACAAAATTAAAGGGTCATATTGATAAGGAAGCAGCTCAACATATTGATCATCCAGTGGTTGAAGATAAACCAAAACCAAGATCAGTTAGGAGCAGAAACTTGAAACCACCACCAGGTCGCAGTAATGTTGGAAGTTCAGAAAATGATGGTGTTACAACGTTGGATTCAAGGGGAACAAAACAAGAAGATGCTAGAAGAAGCTTGCGAACCATTCATTCAGATGATAGTGCTCCAAGGGATGAGGAGGATACGAATGTAGATGATCTTTTGATGCATTTCAGTAAAAAGAAGTCACCTGATGAATCAGGCAAGAAAAAGATATATCTGAAACCTCCTCCTTCCCGACAAAGTGATGTTGATCATGGTGGATATAAGTGGAACAGAATGAAATCTGATTTGGATATTGGACCTGCAAGAGTGGAACCAACAACTTCAACTGGGGCAACAAAAAGGCATGTTCGAGCCACTTCCTTACAACCGGAGATGCTGAACGTGGGTCAGCATGTTCATCCTAATCTGCCCGACTATGATGAATTAGCTGCTCGGCTGGCAAATATTAGATAAAAATTTTAAAAACAAAAAAAAGAAAAAAGAAAAAAAAAAAAAAAAGAGTTGTTTCTGTCTTGGAAGTGTTCATTACATGGGTTTCTTCAATTGTATACTACTCAGGAATCTATAGCAAAGTTTTTTCTGTCTTCTGTTACAACCAACGAATGGGCACGCTACTAAATTTGGAATGAGTATGCGGCTTGGTCTGCATTAAAAACTAAAAGCAGTTCCCATGCCATTCTTTTTCTTTATTATTTTTTGCATAGAGCCTATTATCACAGAGAATTCGTTACATTTTACACATCCATTGAGGGGTTTGTCTATTTTTGAGGACTTGTAGAAATGTATGTTGTTTCCAGTGTCTCTATATATGTTGCTTGGGAGCTTTCTTCTGTTGGTTTGATTGTAGTCATTTTTACATGAAGTTAACTTAAAGAGTCAACATTTTTTACATGTTATTATATGTAAATTATATTTTGGATCTGCATATGTACAAATTCAACACGAGTTAAGATTCGTATTGCTATTTTTATGCCAATTTTCACGAGGCTTCAAACATATCCCTCAAGTTGCAAATTCTCTATGTAGATTATTTAGAGTTTTCTTCTGGTCGTTTGATTGTAGAGGTTTGTACATTAATCCAAGGAGAGCAGAGGTTTGTACATAGTACATTAATTCGGTAACGCCTAACTTAATAGAATTTTTATGTAAAATGCGCAAATCAACAATGAAAACAAAGAAGTTGCCTAAATTAACAAGACTATAAAGAAGCCTATTCGAAATTATATGCACTTGAGGTAATAATAAATGGTTTACAATTAAGAGTTGAGGTATAAACTTACAAGGATTAAGCCTACTATAAAGTTCAAATTATTTTTTAGCCTTTTTAAAATGAGATTATTAAAAAAATTGTGCTTAAAAAAAGTATGAGTATATATTACAAAATGGGCACAAGAGACTAGGGGTGTGTATGGGTTCGTTTAGGTCAAGCTAAGAGGGTTTTTTTCAATCTAACCTATCTTGGTCAAGTTGAAAAAAACTCAACCCATCATAGGGTTAGACAATTTTTTATTATTATTTTAAACTGAGCTTTGAAATAGCCACATCCAACAGTATTAAAAATGCCCCTACAATCTTCCGAAAATTCTAAGCATAGTACCATACACAAATAATCAAACCAAATGACATTTAAATGGTAAAATATCAAATAGTTTTATCTCAACTCAATTGAAATACAAAGTAGAATAGAAGCAGTATTTCAACTATTTTTTTGCCCTATGCCATCTTCTGAAAATTCTCAGTTGTAACACCACCATACACAAATTATCAAACCAAATGATATTTAGATAGTAAAAATGTAAGATATCAAATAAATCTATCCTTTTTTTTTTTTTTTTTGAGAAAGAATTCTATCCTAACTTAGTTGTAAGATATCAAATAGTCCTATTTTATATCAAGGAGAATGGCAAAAGAGTAATTAACAAAAGATATAATATATATTAAAAATAGGTGGATTGAGTTAGGCAAGGCAAATTTGTTAATTTTTTGACCAAAACCCAACCCAACCCATAGCCCAAAAAAAGAAAAAAAAAGAGCAACCTAACCTACCCTAACCCATCAGTCCCTAAAAACCAATTCAATCCATTGTGTTAGGGTGGTTTTGATGGATCTGTGGGGTGGCTACACACCCCTACTAGAGACTAGACCAATTTTTATGACTAATATCTAAAGGTTCATAGTAGAAAGAAAGTAGCAAAAATAATCATGGCGTGCAAAAGAAAGAAATGTCGTTTTGGTTTCAACCCGTTTTGTCTATCATAAGATATCAAAACGGTTTGCCGTTCGTAGCCGTAGTAGTAAGAAGTAACACAGTACAACGCTCAGAAATCCGAAGAGCCGCTGGCACTGGTAAAAACGCACCGTATTTTTATATATCCACCACCTTACATTTGCAATTTGACAAATGAACAAAACGCACTGTTTTGAGAATTGGGGATTTTAGTATTATTAGGGTTTGGTTTTCATCAAATGAACATGTGATGAGCGAGGTCCACCTAGGATGCCCACCTGGCATCTCTGGGCCCCACATTTCCCACTTCACCATTTCTCTTCCAGCTCCACCTGGCACGGTATCTACAAAATACATTAATATCTCTATCGTCTGAAAACAACGTTGTACCAATTATGTACTTTTTGCTTTTGCTATGGTGACCAACTAGGAATGAAAATAGACAATTAGCACTTTATTTATTTATTTATTTGTTTTTATGAGAAAATATTAGGAATTTCAAGTACATATTTACATACATTGTGTTTTGATAATTTAATTTGATGTAATGGGAGTGATGTAGTTTAGTTTCTTACTTTCTTTTAATTCAATTACTTAGAAATTGAACCTAGCAGATACCAATGTGAAGCGGCTTCACCAAATCAAACATTTAGCGTGGACCCAGATGGTGATCTTGTTCTAACTAGGCGTAACAGTAAGTTCTTGTCTACAATACATTTATTTAATGTTAGTATTATTATAAATTTGTGAAGTCCAATGTAATATCAAATTTGATATTGTTTACTATGCAATTCAAAACCCGTTTGTTTTACGACATTCTCAAAGTATTTTATTAAAGAAGAAACTATGATTTTAAGCAATTCTTTGATAAGATAGTTTTGATCTTCAATTTTCATAATAATTGACAAGCATGATAAGCATGTGGACATCACATAATCCAAACGGTGGATTCAAAAAAAAAAAAAAAATCATATGAGAAGTTATCAAGTGGGATAAGATTGTAAAAGTGTAATATGCAAGCCATAACTATATATGCATATGCATGTATCTCTTTTTTGTTATGTTAAGAATTTATTTGTATGAGGAATTTGATTTGGTATATAAGTATATAAGTTTCAAAAAGCAATTTTTAATAGGAATATGTATATATTGCACAGAACCAGCTTCCTGTATTTACCGTGTGACCATCCAGCATAATATCACATCATCAATTCCAAATGTCGGTTTGCAGGTAGTTATTGGTTTGTTATGAATCTTATGATGGTTTCTCTTAGATTTATGTGCTGTAATTTAATCTCTTTTTTTGTTTACCCTTCAGGTGTGGAGAGCAGAACTAGTGTTATCTGATTTTGTGCTGCATAAGATGTTTACTTCAGCTGAGTTTGATGGAATTGTAGCATTAGAACTTGGTGCTGGAACAGGTATATCAGCCATTAGTACCTACCTTGATTTTCATGGTACTTCCACTCAATAATGTAAATTTTAAACCTACGAACAAGATTGAATATGCCCAATATGACATGAACCTGTTGAAGCTCGTTTAGAACTGTAACAGTTAATTTGATAATCCTGACCACTGGTCCTATGTCATGGTTTACATTGTGGCTACCATTTTTGAACATCCATTAACAGTTCTGGTCATTTATAAAGTGTTTTGGAAAAATTAAATTATATCTTACTCACATTATTGCCTATAACAGTATAACACTATAACTATATCATCATGGATTAACCTGCTCATGGGCTTGATTTCATTATTGCTGACATATGAGGTTTTCACTTTGATGTCTATATTGATAGATTTATGGTTAATAACAAGAATATGCTTAAGTTCGTAGATTTTATATCATATCAGAATTAGATTCTTGCTGAACCAAAGTCAATTAGTGGCAATTGTGAAAATACAGGTCATTAAACAACTATATGGGAAAATGACTTGCAATTTTTGACAGAACTGCTGTTTTGGGGAATGAAAAATGTTTGAAATGTTTTTCTTTTTCCTTTTTTGGTTTCTTTGATGTCACATTTGTCTTATCAAATACCATCTGGAATTTAAAAGTTTGTGTAATGCTTCAGAATCATCTAAGATTTGTACATCATTCTAAATTTTGCTTCATCTCCACTGCCTATCGGAAGCATTTGTGTATCTTGGCTGACAAGGTCTTCTCTTACTGTTTTCACCAGGGTTGGTGGGTATATTACTTGCACGTGTTGCAAAAACGGTGTTTGTAACTGGTATGGTACCCTACCTTTATTAGATATCATTCTTTATTCATTTGCAAGTATCCCTTAATGGTTTTGTAACTGGTATTGTACCTTACCTTTACTAGATACCATGAATTTGACTTGATATGTCCCTTAATTTGTTTGAAATTTTTTTTTTTTTTTTTTTTTTTTTTTTTTTTTTTTTTTTTTTTTTTTTTCTAGTGGATGGATGGATGCCTGATCATTGTGTCTCATTCCGTTATTCAGCAAAACGTGAGTCAGTGTACAGTTTGCTGATATATGATTATCTGCAACTGTGGACATATCAAATCAAATTCATGGTTTCATTTTCCTCTTTTCTTTTCTTTTCTTTTATTTTTTTATTAAAAAAAATCCTCTATCTGTTTTACCCTTGTATTTTATGTGTGCTTTTTATGTGGCTGGAATGGAGGGCTGATATGCTTAAGTTTCACAGATTTTTTACTATAACCACATACTCTACTGAAGCTGGTAGTATGAAAGAGATGGAAGGAGCTTCTTCTTAAGAGAGCTAAGACACATGACACTCTCTCTCACACACGTGTACAGACACACACAGATACTATTGTTAATTAGAGAAGTTGAAATTATAGAGGGCAATGCCAAATAGAGTGCATGAAATTAGAGCTGTCTTATTAGAAGACTATATTATTAGGGAAAATCAGTCCACCAGGTTATTACTTATTACATGCCAGTAATATTTTTTAAGTGAGAAAACTATATTAATTGTGAACATTTTTAACTGTTTTCCATCATAATTAAAGGTCCTACCTAATGCACAAAGTTCCCACTTTTACGAGGTCTAGAAGAGGTGATCGATAGACAACCTTGTCCCCCAAATTTTTTTAAGAGAGGCTGGTTCCCATACTAGAGCCCGTAATTTGCCATTTTGGGTGGAAGGCACTTGCCCTTGCACCAAGGCCTAACCTCTACTTTCTGTCTTATTATATTAATTCAGAAATCCTTCATTTATAGTAAAGTTTTTTACTTTTTAACACCACAATATAAATCCTCAGCCGTTGATGAGTAGGTTATTTGAAGTTTACAACTAGCTAATGGTTTCTGATAAGTTGTATTGGAATAGTCTGATCTAATTAGAATTGCAAATATTCATGCCTAATTTATAAGCAAAACCAGCAATTAAAGATTTGAACTTGATTGAGCTGATGATCATCATGAACCTCTAGTCACAGATGGTGTACTATGTTTTCTTCTTCTTACCTTTTGTAGTTAGACATGCTTTCTGATCTTCCAGGATGAAATTTGTATCACATTAAAGTGTAGTAGTTAATGAGAAAAGTAGGTTTCTGAAGGCAAAGTTGATTATGCATGATTTTTATTGGAGGGTACACACATCCCAGTATGCTCTTTCAGTTCTTTCTACTTCATTTTGTTACTCAGTATTGAAATGGTATTTCTAAAGAAGCCACTCTAATTGTTGACAGACCATGGTGATGAAATCCTTAACAACTGTGCTGAGAATGTTGACCTTAATTCTGGACTGTTCAACTGTCAAGCAGCAGTTTATGTGCACGAACTTGAATGGATGAGTCCGTGGCCCCCTAGAGTAGTAGGACCAGGAGAGTCTCCTCTGCATAAAAGGTGAAATTTTTTTAGTTGATAATGCAAAGAAAGAAATAAGACAACTGCAAGATGGTTGGTCCAATAAGAATTTCACTTTCAATTACTTGGGAGCCTAAATCATTTTGTTTATTTGTGTCATTCTGGTACTCCTGGACCTTTTCTGAAGTTGAAGAAGTCCAAGGAGCTTCTTTGCTTGTGGCTGCTGACGTAATTTATAGTGATGACTTGACTGATGCATTTTTCAATGTTTTGGAGAAATTTATGTCCCTAGGTTCAGAGAAGGTACAGATCAAAATGGTAGAACAGGGTGCAATAGCAAACAGCTAATATCTCCTCATGACAGAACAGTTAGAATCTGTCCTCTTTTCGGCTTGAAAAACAAGATATGTTCAAGGTTTTGGACTAAAGCCTAAGTGGGCCTTTCGAATGTCATTTGAAATGAATAGTTTTCCCTTGTGGGTTAAATTCCTCTTTTATGGTTGTTGACATCTCACCAATGAGCTCTGACTCAATTGGCATTTCCTCCTCCCACAAGAATGGGTGGAGGAGGATAAGATTATGGATTCAAAACCCATTGAGTCCTTTTGTTACAGACCAATTTTAATATTGTTTTTAAAAAAAATTAACAATCATTGACATGTCTTGTTTATTTTTAAAAAGAACCACTTTGAGTTCCTATATGTTGACATTAATTAACCTTCCTATTTTTCTTAGGTGTTATACTTGGCATTGGAAAAGCGCTACAACTTCAGTGTCAATGATCTCGATGTTGTTGCAAATGGTTATTCACACTTTCGTAGTTATTTGAGGGATGACAGCGGTGAGTATGTTACTGTGTGGATGTCTAGTACCACTTGTTATTGGTTATAATTTGCTTTTGTAATGGTGATGCAGAATGCAAGGACATCAAAAATGGATCTGTCCCTTGTTTTGTTGGAAAGCGCATCGATATCACACAAATTCAACAATATGTGAGGGATTACGATAGAGGAAATGATGTTGAGATTTGGCGGATTAAATATGAGAAAAAAAAATCCCAATGTAGAGACTCCTGTGACAATGAGGCTAAAGTAATGTAGACACTTGCAAGGCCAACCAAGAAAAAAAAACACATACAACGTGCAATGCAATTTTAATCGGGACCGACCTAAGGGTAGGTTCTAAGTCATTATGTTGTAGGGTGGGTTTGTTGCTTCATTGTTTCCTATAGCTAGGATGTTACACCTTCCAACTTGTAATGTAATGAACATTGCATTGGTCTGAACGGCATGATTTTTCAATTATTGTCAGCAGGAAATGATCCAGTGACTTTAGGCTATGAGTTGGTGAGGTCACCTCTGGGTACCCGAATTTAATGAAGACTAGTGATCCATGGTTACTACCAACACAAACAATATATACAACAAAATATCATACAACAAAAATATTATACAACATCTCATCAAACCTAAATAAACAAACAAACAACTATATCATGCAAGACCATGCAAAACAAAGGTACATATTTGGTCACTTAAGTCTAATATGAAGCTTAACCCTCGACATCCCCAGTAGAGTTGCCATTGTGAGAGACGTGTCCCTCAAAAAAAGAGCTTCGGGTGCCTTTTGAGGTCACCTCTCTTTTTGGGTAAGTGATATAGAGTCGCCACTTGTTTTTTATGTACAAAAAATAAGAAAAAATAATATACAAAACACATGCTTGAATTGCTTCGTTTCATTGATTAAAAAAATAAAAATTTGAAAATTGAAAAGTTACAAGGCTTTAGGTCCTAGTTACAAACTACCAAGTGTACATGTCTTTTTGTCCTAGATACATTCCACCCAAAATAAACAAAGATAAGACTAGATCTACTTAACCAAAGACTTAAATCTGGAGGCTAGGTTACGGAATGGGAAGGTGTTAGACACCCATTCCGCTCAGACAAAGTCTGGTTTTCTAGACTATTATGACCAATGTACCATTTTATGCATGTCATGAATGATATGTTGAACATGTGAAATAAATCAAATCACACAAATTTATTTATAAATGAGATCTCTTCTTTTATTTAATGAAATTCAGATTTGTTTTGGTGATTAAGAAAATTGATTTTGGTTTGTAAAAAAAAATAGATCTGCTTTTATATGTGTAAAAAAAAAAATGGTTTTTGAAGACAAAATTTAGATCTGTTTTATAAGAGATAAAAAAAAAAAAAGGGTTTTGAGTTTTGTAAAAGATCAAATCTATTTTTATTTAATAAAAAATATTTTTTATGAAGAGGAACTCATTCACAAAATAATTTCATGTTACATGACTCAAACAAAACAAACAACAAAACAACAATTCACGATCTCTTTCTTTATTTCAAAAATCAGCATGCATTAAAAAAAAAAAAAATCAGATTTGTATCTTAAGAAAAATACAAATTTGTTTTGTTTTGAGAAAAATTTAGATTTGCATCTCCTAAAGATGTAGATCTCTTTTTGTTTGAGGAAAATTTAGATCTACATCAAGAAAATATGCAGATTTGTTTTTATATTAAGAAAAACTCAGATCTACATCAAGAAAAGATGCAAATCTGTTTTTATATTGAGAGAAACTCAAATCTACATCAAGAAAAGATGTAGGTCTGTTTTTACATTAAGAAAAACTCATATCTACATCAAGAAAAGATGTAGACTTGTTTTTATATTGAGAAAAACTCAGATCTACGTCAAGAAAAGATGCAGATCTGTTTTTATTTTATAAAAAGAATTATTTAAATGCAGATTATTGGCATTCAAGAAAGAGATTATAACAATCACATAAAAAAAAACAACTAACAATTCATGTTATGACTATTAGGTTACAAAGAAAAAGATATAACATGTATCATCACATCATAAGAAAAAGGGTTAAGAAATAACCTCTTGCATGAGCACTTTTTGTTCTTGAGAGGATGTTTTAGGGTTGAAAGAAACTTGTTTAGCTATCTTTGAAACCTGAAAGCCCTAATTCTTGTAGCAAATCTCAGAGAGGATCAATTAATCTCAGCAATTTGTGAGTCTCCAAAACGTATGCCTCTTAGTGCGTAGAAAAAAAATGTCTCTCTCTAGAGGGTGAAAAGTGTGCTGAATTATGAGATGCCTCCTCTATTTATAGAGGTTGGAATGCTGAAAAAATAAGCACAAAATGTATGGGGAAAATCCTAAAAAAAAGGAGATTTGGATAAGAGTAAGCTGATTTTTTAGATCAGAACCAATTTCGTATTTTGATCATATCTCTTTTCTCAAAATTAGGATTAAGCAAAATTTTTGATAGCTGAGGGGAAATGCCAAAAGTGCCTCAGAACGTGAATCTGAAATCTGTTACTTGATTAGCATGTTTTTGAGGTGTTTTCCAACTCTAAAATTGTATTTGGACAAATTTCAGAATTATTTTCATGATAAACCTCATTCCAAAGTGATAATTATGACTTTTAAAATAATTATCCCAAAAGCCTAATTACCAACAATCTTTTAAATATTATCAACTTATTTGTTTTAATTCCATGCAACAAATCTCACTTTAAGAAAATACTCCACCAATCACATAAATTCATTTAACTAATTTTAATTATTAACCAATCAAAATTAATTTCAATTAATCTTCACCCTATACAATGCATGTAGACCATGCAAACTTGATCATGCGATATCTTTCAATTTGACGGTTCAATTTGGAAACCAGACACACCGTTGTGATCATTAGAACCTCAAGATCATTTTTATGATATGTAATGAATGAATTGATGCATGCAATGCAAGAACAAATTGATGCATGTGATGCAAGAATGATTTTTTGGGTACATGGATGGTCACTCCAATCATCTTCCTTGATTAAATCATGGGTGCAAAATCGAGTGTCTATAGTTGGCTGCAAAGTTCTTCAGTTCATTCAAACAATGAAGATTAAAAAGCTCCTTGGTTACAAAAGCCTTAGTGCAAAGACGTAACAACTTCTACAAGGAATATGATGAACTAGGGCAAATTTTGTCTCTGGTCACAATTTGCATGCACAATCAATTTGCATTGAGTTGCATCACTTTGCATCACCTTTGATGGCCCTTAAAATAATTCTTATATGTGTCTAGGGTTGTGAGAAAAGAAACCCTACACAAATACACTTGGATATGAATGAAAACAGATCTGGAAATCTGAATTTTGTAATTCTCGATAGATACTGTTTCTGTTGAGAAGTTGTCAAGCATTAACATTAAACCTCGATAGATAGATATCTGTCGAGCTTTAATGAACAACACTTCTTTACTTGTTTCTTGGATATATTTGCATGGCTCCAATATTAGACTTGTACTCTTGTTCCTTGAAGTACTAAACCTATCCTAGATCTACCTAATTACAAGTAAAGTGCGTTTTGTCAAAAGATTAGCCAATTTACATAACATATGTTTCTAACAAGTCTCGCATATGTCCTAACAATTTTTTTAGTTGGAATAGTAAGCAAAAATGCATGAAGTTAAAAAAAATTGAAAGAAATAGCACAAAATTTTATTAGTTAGGCAGAAGAAAGTAATGTTGTTTTATTTATTAATTTTTTGTGGGAATGAATAAGAGACAGAATGTTGAATCTCTAATTTAATTTGTATTGTATATATAGGTATATATAATATATATTGTAATATATATACTAAAAGGTGCTTATTAAAATGTTATAACCCTTCATATTAGATATACCAAAAGGTGCCTATTAAATGAAAATGTACTTATTGACAAAAAATGTGCCTATTGAATGAAAAGGTACCTATGTAAATAAATATGGAATGGTGTTTGTAAATCAAGCACCTTCCAAAAAGCTTCATTTTTCACTTTTGCAAAAGTATAACCCTACCCATGGGACTATCTCAAGAGAGTCAATACTGAATAGAAAGACGTTTTATTAATACTTTTGAATTGATGTTACCACTAATTTTATATATAAATAAATAGATATAAATATTTATTTATGCATTTATGTGTTTATTAGGCAAAACCTAAATAAATGGTTAAAAACTTTAAAATTTATAATAGTTGATATACTTCAATATTATCAACAAAAATTGATGTAAAATTATAATTATTATAATAATAATATTATAAACTAAAAGGCTAAAAGCACCTATTTCCATATTTGACACTTGACAGATACTATTAAGACTTGTAATGTGCAAAAATTTGAATTAGAATCAATTCACATGGTATGTCAGACAGGTGTGGGAACTTTTAACAAAACATCACACCAAAAAGGTTAAAAAGGAAACCCAAACTACACAATGTTAAACCTATTTTCTCCTATACAACTAAAAAAAAAAGGGTTAGAGAGTGTTAGGATTAGTGCCCTTAAATCCTATTGTATGATGTTATGTATGACATTAAATGTTGTGATTAATAAAGTTGTTTTATTATTATCTAAAATTATGGTAACATGAATATTTGGACATTATAATATAGTCCATGAGATGTATAGTATGTGATTTATGTAATTTAGTCACAGAAGACATAAGTCACAAGTTCTTTGTAAACTCAGAATTTTAGTTCGTAGTTGGTGATGAAACTGGCATTTCATCTGTAACATATCAACTAAGATGATTTGTCTTGATCATGGAAGTGGAGAATTCTAGTTGATATGTTGATATATTTTAAGAGTTAAGACATATTGAACTGGACCGCTGTGAGATTTATTATTCTCCTAACGACTATCAAATAAATAATAAATCTCATGACTTCTATTTACATCAACTCTTAATCCTGAGAGAATAGTAGACTTGATCATGAAGTGTAGATTGTTTTGATATATCAGGAGTGGGATCTAAAGTCACGGTCAAAATCTCAGTATGTTGGGCAGCCACATTTAGTGTTGATGGAACATATATTCTCAAGATGGAATTCATAGTCTCTTAACGGAGATATAAAATATTCCATTGAGATAAGTTTGATTAGGTTTAGTTATTCATGATATTAGGCCTAACTACTTTAGTAAGGAGTTACTAAATTATATATTTATGAAATTGAATTTCATAAATATATGATGAATAACTTAAAGGATTAAACCAAGCACTTAAGGATTAAGATGTAGTAATCTTTAAAATGGCAGTCTACATTCATGACTTTGTATTACTACGAATATTTTATGAAGGGGTTGCATGTATAATAAAGTCTTGAGATATAATTTATTAATAAGGCTTAGAGTGCAATTATATTTATATAGTGGTATTAAATATAATTAATAGTAACTTTGGACTTGTCAAGAGTTGACAAAAAAGCCAAAGACCCATTGGAGCTAGAGTCTTATTTGTTCCCTTTTAGTCTCACTCCATGCCACATACTTAAGCCCAATTGGAATGGCCCAAAAAGCTAGCCTAATTAGATAATCAGTTATATACAAACAAATCACCAATAAACTAATTATGCAATGGAAAATAAATAACACGGTGATTTGTTTACGAATGGGGAAAACCTAACGGCAAAAACCCCACCGGGTGATTTTCAGGTCACCACTCCTGAAACTCCACTATTATCACAACAAGGGGTTACAAGTAAAGGAATCCCAAGTATTTTACCAACCTATAGTTGAACCCTTACCCCAATACCCAATTGGACTTATTCTGTAGTGACAATTCCTCCTTTCGATGCACGGCTCCCAAGTATGTGACTAACCAATTGTGCAGATCCCTATACACGACTTCAATCACCAACTAAGAAGGTTGTTGGCTGCAAAGTTCTTCAATGCATCCACACGATGAAGATCAAGAAGATTCTTGGTCACAAAACCCTACGGTGCATATACACAACAACTTCTTCAAGAGAAAGAGATGAACTAGAGCAAGAACTTCGTCTCCGGTCACAATTTGCTTAAAGAGAGTTTGCTCAATATTTGTGCAACTTGTGAACTGTTTGTCGACCCTTAAAACAATCCTTTTATATGTCTAGGGTTATGAGAAAAAAAGGCCTAAAGACACATTCACGGATTCCAAGAAAAATAGAACATAATTTCTGTTTCTTTAAACCTCGACAGATAGAAGTTGTCGAGCATTTGTCGAGCTAGCTATCAAGCCACGGGGCTGAAATAGCTTCTTAAACCTTGACACATGCTATCTATCGAGCCAGCTGTCGAGCTTTAGTAACTCTACACTATTAGCTTGTTTTCTTGGACAGACTTGAAGGCTTCAACACTTGATCTTGAAACACGGTTTCTTGAAGTATTTAAACACATCCTAAATCTACCCAAATACAAGTAAAGTTTGTTTTGTCAAAGGATAAGCCAATTACATAAAATAGTGACATATGTTCCTAACAAGTGAATCACATATGTCCTAACACTTAGGATGATCTCTAATTTGAATACACAGGAAGTTTTAGGTGCCGATATTGATGGAGAATCCAAAGTGGATATGATACTCCAATCACTACCAGAATCATTTAAGAAATTCAGACTTAATTATAATATGAACAAAAAGATTTATTCATTGTCTAAATTAATGAATGAATTGGTAGTGGCGGAAGGCATTCTTGGTACATCCAGTGTTAATGCAAATATGGTTGAAGCTTTTACTTCTCAACCTAAGTCAAAAGGCAAGGGTAAGAAGAAGAAGAAGAAGAAGAAGAAGAAGGACTTCACCAAGCAAGATGGTAAACAAATTGCCTTAGGAGTTGCCAACAAAAGAAAGAAAATCAAAGGAAAGTGTTTCCATTGTGGTGAGAAAGGACATTGGAAGAGGAATTGTCCAAAATTCAGAGTTGCTAATAATAAGGGTATGAAAGTACATTCCTTCTTGAAATATGTTTAGTACAAAATCTCACGGATTCCTGGTGTGTGGATTCAGGTTGTTCTAATCATATCTAAAATTCTTTGTAGGGGTTCCAAGAGACCAGAAAGCTGAATGAAGGGGAATTGTTTCTTACTTTAGTTTATGGGAGTAGAATTCCAGTTGTAGTTGTTGGAGTGTTTAATTTATACTTTGATTCTAGAGTTTTAATATTGGAAGACTGTTTGTATGTACCTAATGTTTGGAGAAATTTAATTTCTACAACTTATTTAGGTAAACAAGGATATTATGTTATCTTGAAAGACAATGTTGTCATAAGAAGGATAAAGTGTTTATCTGTTCTGGCAATATTGTTGATGGTCATTATATTTTAACTCCTGATAAGCATGAATTATATAATTTTGAATTAGATAATAATTCATATGTGAAATTATTAAGAGAAAGTTTCCTTCAACTAGTGATGCATATCTTTGGCACTTGCGTTTGGGTCATATTAATTCAAATAGAATTCAAAGACTGATCAAAGATGGTCTCTTACAGCCATTAGACTTTGATGGATTTCTAGTTTGTAAATCTTGTTTGGAAGGCAGAATGACCAAACGACCTTTTAATGTAAAAGGTAGAAGAGCCCAAGATTTGCTAGAACTAGTGCATTCAAATGTATATGGTCCTATGTCAACCCAAGCAAGAGCTGGCTATGAGTAATTCATTACTTTTACCGATGATTACTTTAGATTTGGTTATGTTTACCTAATGAAACGGAAGTCCGAAACCTTTGAAAAGTTCAAAGAGTTTAAGGTTGAAGTTGAGAATCAATTAGGTAAATGCATAAAGGCCATTTGATCTGATCGAGGTGGCGAATACCTTCATGGGGATTTCAAGGATTACTTAACAAAAAATAGGATTATATCCCAATTGACTGCACCTGGAACTCCACAACAAAATGGTGTAGTAGAAAAAAGGAATAGGACTCTTTTAGATATGGTTTGGTCCATGATGAGTTATTCGACTCTATCAATTTCTTTTTGGGGATATGCCTTAAATACTGCAATGTATCTTCTAAATTTTGGTACCTTCAAAGTTTACTCCTAAAACACCTGTAGACTTGTGGAATGGGCATAAGCCTAGTATGAGACATCTCCATATTTGGGGTTGTCCAGCACATGTGTTAAAAGGAAAATCTGACAAGTTACAGTCTAAAACAGAATTGGTTTTCTTTATAGGGTATCCAAAAGGAACTGTTGGAGGTTAATTCTATAGTCATAAAGACAATAAAGTATTTGTTAGTACAAATGCCAAATTTTTGGAAAATGACTATATGAATGATTATACTCCTAGCAGTAGAGTTGTTTTTGCTGAAATGAATAAACCTGTAATTGAACAACCAATGGATGAAACTAGGGATGATGTGGTCATATCGGATACACCACAAGACATTACTCATGAGATGACTAGTACATAAGAGCCTTGTCGTAGTGGGAGGATTGTTAGGCCACCTATAAGATTTATAGGCTTGGGAGAAATTTATGAAGCTCTCTCAGAAGAGGCCAAAACTGATCCTTACACTTATAAAGAGGCAATGAATGATACAAATGTACATCATTGGGTCAAAGCTATGAAATCTGAATTAGATTTAATGTATTCCAATCAAGTTTGGGGTCTTGTAAAGGTGCCTAATGGCATTAAACTTGTTGGTTGCAAATGGGTTTACAAAAGGAAGAGAGGGGTAGATGGAAAGGTTGAAACCTTTAAAGCAAGGCTAGTGGCGAAAGGGTATACACAAAAAGAAGGTATTGATTATGAAGAAACTTTTTCACCAATAGAAATGCTTAAATGGCAAATGGATGAGATTTGGTAAATGGATGTCAAGATTGCTTTTCTAAATGGCAATCTTGAAGAAGAAATCTATATGAAGCAACCAGAAGGTTTCATAGCAAAGAACCAAAAGCTTATGGTATGCAAGTTGAAAAGGTCCATTTATGGACTTAAGCAAGCATCTAGGTCATGGAACATCAAATTTGATCAAGCAATCAAGTCATTTGTTTTTGAACAAAATCTTGATGAAACATGTGTGTACAAAAGACATCGAGATAAAATAGTAATGCTCTTAGTACTTTATGTTGATGATATTATACTTAGTGGAAATGAAGTAGGGGTAATGTCATCGGTAAAGGTTTGGTTGTCAAGCCAATTTGATATGAAGGACTTGGGGGAGGCTAACTTTATTCTAGGGATCAAGCTTTGGCGAGATCGCAAGAATAAAATGTTAGGCTTATCATAAGCTGGATATATAGATAAGGTTCTAGAAAGGTTTAGCATGCAAAACTCCAAGAAAGGATTACTTCCTTTCAGACATGGAGTTCCTCTGTCTGATGACCAAAGGACTAAGACTCTTAAGGAAGAAAATATGATGAGACAAGTTCCTTATGCTTCTGCAGTGGGAAGTCTCATGTATGCCATGCTTTGTACTAGATCAGATATCTGTTATTCAGTTAGCATGGCTAGTCAATAACAATCAAATCCAGGACCAAAACATTGGCAAGCTGTAAAGCATATTCTCAAGTATCTATGGAGAATAAGAAATTATATGCTTGTTTATTGGTGTGGGGATTTGATTCCTATTGGCTATACAGATTCAGATTTTCAATCAGATCTTGCTTTCAGAAAGTCCACTTCAGGTTATGTATTTACCTTGGGAGGTGGAGCCATAAGTTGGAGGAGCGTTAAACAATCTTGCATTGTTGACTCCACCATGGAAGCTGAATATGTTGCAGCTTGTGAAGTGGCAAAGAAAGCTGTTTGGCTCAAGAAATTCCTTTCTGATCTTGGTGTTGTGAGAATGGAGCAAGTTTTTATCACATTGTTTTGCAACAATAGTGGAGCGGTTGCACAATCCAAAGATCCATGGAATTACAAGAAATGAAAGCACAATGAAAGAAAGTACCACATCATTCAGGACATTGTTGCTTGAGAAGATGTAGTAGTAGCAAAGATAGATAGTGCAAATATTCTAGCAGATCCCTTGTCCAAAGCCTTGCCTCAAAAGACCTTTGAGTTACAACTAGAGGGAATGGGAGTTAGATTAGCGCACAATAGTCTTAGGGCAAGTGGGCGATTGTTAGGATTAGTGCCCTTAAATCCTATTGTATGATGTTATGTATGACATTATGTGTGACATTATGTATGACTTACTGTTGTGATTAATAAAGTTGTTTTATTATTATCTAAAATTATGGTAACATGAATATTTGAACATTATCATATAGTCCATGAGATGCATAGTATGAGATTTATGTGATTTAGTTACAAGAAGTTATAAGTCACAAGTTCTTTGTAAACTTAGAATTTTAGTTCGTAGTCGGTGATGAAATTGGACATTTCATCTGCAAAGACTATAACATATCAACTAAGATGATTTGTCTTGATCATGGAAGTGGAGACTTCTAGTTGCTATGTGGATATGTTTTAAGAGTTAAGACATGTTGAATTGAACTACTGTGAGATTTATTATCTTCCTAACAACTGTCAAATGAATAATAAATCTCACGACTTCTATTTATATCAATTCTTAATCTTAAGAGAATAGTGCAGCTGATCATGAAGTTTAGGTTGCTTTGATATACTAGGATTGAGATCTAAAATCACAGTGAAAACCTCAGTATGTTGGGCAGTCACATTTAGTGTTGATGGAACATATATTCTTAAGATGGAATTCATAGTCTCTTAACGGAGATATGAAATATTCCCTTGAGATAAGTTTAATGAGTTTGGTTATTTAGAATATTAGGCCTAACTATTTTAGTAAGGAGTTACTAAAGTATATATTTATAAAATTGGATTTCATAAATATGTGACGAATAACATAAAGGATTAAATTGGGTACTCAAGGAATAAGATGTAGTAATCTTCAAAGTGGCAGTCTAAATTTATAACTTTGTATTACTACGAATATTTTATGAAGGGTTTGCATGTATAATAAAGTCTTATGATATAATTTATTAATAAGGCTTAGAGTGCAATTATATTTATATAGTGGTATTAAATATAATTAATGGTAACTTTGGACTTGTCAAGAGTTTATAGAAAAGCCCAAGGCCCCTTGGAGCTAGGATTAGGGCCCTTAAATCCTATTGCATGATGCTATGTATGAAATTATGTATGACATTATATATGACTTAGTGTTGTCATTAATAATGTTATTTTAAAAAAATGACCTGGAAGGGTTTCTTTGACCTAGGTTTGGCGGCGCTAGACTCCCTGGTTGGTAGAATTTTGTTTCCTACGTTGTAGGAATTGAGTTCCCTTACGTTACTTGCTAGCATAGAGGGCTAGGGTGTTGTTTTCCTGTATAGTGGAGAAGAAAAATTCTGAGATGGACAATTTAGCGGCGGCGTGGACTCGGTTATCATTATCTGAACAGGAAGGGGAGGTTTTTAACTTTGCTAAACAAAAGTGCAGGACAAAGTGTACATTAGCTGCTAAGTTTTTCACAAAGTGTGCACTAAACATTGAAGCTGTTGCTTGGACTCTCAAGCCTTTATGGAGGCAAAGCATGATTTTGAGATTCAAGACATGGTTGATCATATTATGCTATTTGTCTTTGAGAATGAAATAGACACCAATAGAGTCTTGATGGGAGAACTGTGGAGTTTTGATAAATATTTGATTGTCTTGCAAAGATATGAGGATGATAACTCATTGAGGAGGCTTCGTTTTGACATGGCAAAATTCTGGGTTTAGGTACACGACTTACCAGTTTGGCAGATGGTTACTGAAATGGTGGAAGCTTTGTGTTAGTCTACTAGTTGGGTTATTCAATCAAGGGATAGTTTTGAGACGGATTTTAGAGATTTTTTAAGAGTTAGAGTAGAGGTTGGGGTGCACAAACCTTTATGTCGAGGTCTCAAGGTACACTTCAGTCAAGATAAGGAGGGATGGGTAATGTTTCGGTATGAGCGTTTGCCGCTATTTTGTCACTGGTGTGGTATTCTGAATCATGATTCGAAGGACTGCGATCTTTGGCTTCAAAATAAAAGTGAATTGAGAGTGGAGGACAAAGAATATGGTGCTTGGTTAAGGGCTGATCCTCCTAGTTTGCTACCGAAAAAGGTGGTCAGGGTGAGTGGATCAGGTGTTAGTATGGCATTTGCTTGCGGTCCTAATGCAACGACTGGTGACTCAGCTAGGGAAACAGGTGCACTAGAGGGAAATCAAATTGTTGAGGAACAGGTTGACTGGGAGGGGGGGGTCCTCTGACACGAATCTGGATAGTGGTAGGGAAGAAGGGGACTTTCTTCAAGGGGTTCCAAAAATTTTGGTAATTTTGAGGAATGAGGATGCTTTCCAAAATCATCTTAAGGAAATTGATATGGAATTAGAGGGTAATCTAAGTACTATGCAGGGTGCAATGGAGTCATCTACACCATTAGGGAGTGGGGCCGATTCTCAAGGGAGGGAGATAATTATGGTTGAAGACTCTAATTTGGTAGGCATTGATCAGGAGGTAGTGGAGAATTTAATTCAGTCAGATGTGGATATTTGTGGCAAGGGTCCAAGTGAAACAGAGGGGGAAAGAGTTATGAGGTGTCCAACAATTTTGGAGGAACAAAGCCTACGGGAATCAGTGAGACAAGACCTGGGACCAGATGAACAGGTGGGGGAGAAGGACAATTATAGTGCAGGTGTGCCAAGCAGTGGTGCTTGGAAGAGACGTCAACATAAGCCCAAAGTGGATAGTGCTGTGATGCCTAAGGATGTTGACGTGGGGTCCAAACATAAAAGCAAATCATTACTTGCTCTAAATGAAACTAAAGTGGCCAAAAATCGAAGGGGAGAGGCAGAAGTTCTTGAAGTTAGCAATCTCTTGCAAAATGAATTTGGATCGACAGTGACTGCAAGGCAGCACTGTTGGGATCAATGAGTACCTTTAGTTGGAACTGTCGGGGGCTTGGGAACTGCCGCGCAATTCAAGCTCTCCGGAGCATAGTTGAGAAAGAAGTTCCCAACTTAGTTTTCCTCATGGAGACTAAGATTCCAAGAAAACAACAGCAAAAGATGAAGGATATTTAGAGTTCTATTGGTTTTACTCAAGGACTAATTGTTCCAAGTGTAGGTAGGAGTGGGGGTTTAGCTCTTTTTTGGAAACCATAAACTTCTGTGAACATCAGAGGCTATTCGAAATGGTTCATTGATGTTGAGATTGGAAGTAATAGTGATTAAGGGGGTTGGCGTTTTGCTGGTTTTTACAGGCAACAAGACACTAGCAAACAAGAAGAAGCATTGCAGATTTTAGAAGGTTTTGGTCGACATAATAGTTCACCTTGGCTTTGCATTGGCGATTATAACGAAATTCTAAGTAACTCTGAAATGATGGGTGGTCAGCTTAGGCTAGCAAGGCAGATGGATAGGTTCTGTAAAATCATGGATTTGTGTCAGTTTAGGGATTTGGAGTACTTGGGTGCAAAGTTTACTTGGTCAAGGCATTTTGAGAATGGGGTAAGCATTTGGGCAAGACTGGATTAGGCATTAGCTAATGAGGAGTGGGTGCAAAAATTCCCTAATGCGAGAGTGTACCATATTTCTACATCTGATTCTGACCATTGCATGTTAAGCTTACATTGGAACCAAAATGTGAGAAGTAGTCCAAGAACAGGGAAATTATTTCAGTTCGAAGCCATGTGGTTGCGTGATCCTCAGTGTCCAGAGGTAGTCAGTGAAGCCTAGGAATGTGGTCTTGCCTACTCCACGGGGTATCTAATTAAAAACTGCTTACAGTCGTGTTAGGAGGCACTAACATGATGGAATAAGGAGGAGTTTGGTCATATGGGGCGGCGCATATCAAGCCTAAGAACCCTGCTTCAATGTTTGGAATCTCAACTAGATTTGCATGGGGAAGAAATTCATAGTGTGTGGAGAGAGCTGAATTCGTGGCTGGATACAGAGGAAGTCATATGGCAGCGGCGGTCTAGGAACTTGTATTTGGTGGCTGGTGATCGTAATACCAAGTTTTTTCATGTGAAAACTTCGACCAGATACCAAAAAAATCTGATGGAAGGTTTGGAGGATAGCTCAGGTTCTTGGCAGAACTCTCCTAAAGCGGTGGAAGCAATTGTGTTAGATTATTTCTCTACTCTTTTTACCACATCCAACCTAACAGAGATTGAAAGAGTCATTGATACGGTTCAAGTAGTAGTTTCCAAGTCCATGAATCAGCTTTTAGGCTGTGACTTTCCAGCTTTGGAAGTCCACCAAGCTCTGAAACAAATGCACCCCACCATGGCACTAGGCCCAGATGGTATGCCCCCTTTTCTATCAAAAATTTTGGTCTCTTTCTGGTACTTGTGTTACTAAGGCAGTTTTGGATTTTTTGAACCATGGGGTGGCCCCTCCTGATTTTAATGACACTCACATTGTTCTTATTCCAAAAATTAAAAACCCCCGTAAGGTTACTGATTATAGACCTATAAGCCTTTATAATGTCATTTATAAATTAGCTTCTAAAATTGTGGCTAATAGATTGAAGACTGTTCTGTCTAGCATTGTTAGTGAAACCAAAGTGCCTTCACTAAAGGTTGGTTTATTACTGACAATATCCTTGTTGCTTATGGGACTATGCACCATATTAATCATAAAAGATTGAGGAGATGGCTTTGAAACTTGATATGAGTAAGCCATATGAGAAGGTGGAGTGGGACTGTTTGAAGGGTATAATGCAGAAGCTTGGTATTCATAGGAGAATGGTGGAGGTAGTTATGAGATGTGTTTGCACTATTACTTAGAGGGCGTATTATTCCTTCCAGGGGTTTATGTCAAGGGGACTCTCTTTCTCCTTACCTATTTTTACTTTGTGTAGAGGGCTTATCTAGTTTACTTAGACAACAGGTGGAAAGGGGTAGTCTTAAGGGGGTGGCTACTTGCTGTGAGGTGCTGTAACGAATTTTTTCAATCTATAAGTCAGTGTTGGGACAACAGTTGAATCAGAAAAGATGGCCTTATTTTTTAGCAAAAATACTCCAAACGCCACTCAAGAGGAGATTCAATGACGTTTTAGGGCTCTTATGATTTGGCTGCATGAAAAATATTTGGGTTTGCCATCTCTGGTTAGGAGGTCTAAACACAATACATTTAATGATTTAAGGATAAGCTAGGGAGTAAATTATTAGGTTGGAAGGAGAAGCTTCTCTCTAATGCCGGCAAGGAAATTCTTATAAAATCTGTGGGTCAAGCTATCCCTTCACATACTTTGAGTTGTTTTAAGCTTCTCGATGCATTATGTGATGAGCTCGCTGGTATGGTGTGGTGTTTTTGGTGGGGGCAACACAAAAACCATAATGTAGTGGCATTGCTAAGTTGGGATAAGATGTGTGCTCCAAAAGAGGAAGGAGGAATGGGCTTTCGTGATTTGAAGACTTTTAATATTGCTTTGTTAGCAAAGCAGGGGTGGCGACTCTAGACTTGTCCAAATTCCTTGTTCCACTGAGTGTATAAGGCCAAATATTTTCCTCATGGTGATTTCTTGAATGCTTTTTTTGGGAAAACATCCATCTTACTCTTGGCGTAGCATTATGGCTGCTCAAAAGACAGTTCAACTTGGTTAATGCTGGCAAATTGGTAATGGGGAGTGTGCAAAACTGTGGAGGGATAAGTAGCTACCTACTCCTTCGTCATATAGATTGGCTACTCCCCCTGGTCTTTTCCCTGAGGATGCTTCGATCTCTGTGCTGATTAATTTGGTTGCTGCAACATGGAAATCAGACCTTATCCATGAGTTGTTTATGCCCTTTGATGCTGAGGCTATTTTTTCCATTCTTCTTGGTGCTTCATTGCCAACTAATAAGTTGATATGGGCTCTATTTTCATCGGGTTAGTTTACTGTGAGCAACACTTATAAGGTCACTCGCAAATCCTTGTGTGAGCTGCAACAAGGTGAGTGTTCTTCGTCACAGCACCTAACAACTTTTTAGAGATGTATTTGGAAGCTGCCTATGCCGAATAAAGTCAAGGTTCTTTCTTGGTGAGCTTGCAGGAATATTTTGCCTACTAAAGCAAATCTTTTTATTTGGAAAGTGCCTCAGGATGATGTATGTGAAGAATGTGGTGTGGTTGTGTAGTCTTCAAGTCATATGTTTTGGCTAATTTGGTGGAGATACATGAATTCATAGACCTGGTTTAGTATGCTTAGAATGTGAAGCAGATGGTTTTTTCAGGGCTGGCACAACTATTTATGATTGCGTGGGGAATTTGGTCTAACTAGAATGAAATTCGAACAGGTGGCTCATGGAAGTCAGCTTCGTTGAGTGTTGGGTGGAATTTAGACTATCTGGAGGAGTATCAGGTTGCCAATCATTCAGTTCAGACTAACTTACCAAACTCTAAGATTGGTTGGTCACTTCCTCATCCTTCGGGTTTCAAAGTAAATGTGGATGGTGCTATTTTTGAAAATCTGCGCTCAGTGGGAATTGTAGTAGTTATTCGTGATCATTTGGGGTCGGTCCGAGTGGCTTTGAGTATGAAGATTCATGCATTGTTGGGGCCTCTTGAAATTGTAGCTAAGGTGATGGAGGAAGGTTTGAGGTTTGCAAGGGACAGAGGCTTTAGAACAGCAGGTTTTGAAGGTGATTCTTGGGTGGTTTACCAATTGTTGATTGGTTCGGCCACCCTACCTACAAGTATTTCCAATATCATTTCAGGAGTATTGTTACAGGTTTTAAGGTTTAATGAGTGTAATTTTTCTTTTGTCTAGAGGACTAGTAACAAAGTTGCCCATGGGTTAGTTCAATATGCTAGGCACTTTTCAGATTCTAGTATTTGGTTAGAGGAAACTCCAAATTTCATTGAGAACTTAGTATTTCAAGATGTACTATTTTTATCCTCTTCTTAATAAAATGACGTTATTCACATAAAAAAAAGATGAAGGTTATTTTATTATTATTTAAAATAATGGTAACATGAATATTTGGACATTATCATTTAGTCCATAAGATGCATAGTATGTGATTTAGCCACAGAAGATATAAATCACAAGTTCTTTGTAAACTCAAAATTTTAGTTTATAGTCGGTGATGAAATTGGGCATTTCATCTACGAAGACTATAACATATCAACTAAGATGATTCCTCTTGATAATGGAAGTGGAGACTTCTAGTTGGTATGTTGATATGTTTTAAGAGTTAAGACATATTGAACTGGACCACTGTGAGATTTATTATTCTCCTAACGATTTTCAAATGAATAATAAATCTCACGACTTCTATTTACAGCAACTCTTAATCTTGAGAGAATAGTGGGCTTGATCATGAAGTGTAGGTTGCTTTAATATATCAGGAGTGAGATCTAAAGTCACTGTCAAAACCTCAGTATGTTGGGCAGCCACATTTAGTGTTGATGGAACATATATTCTTAAGATGGAATTTATAGTCTCTTAACAGAGATATAAAATATTCCCTTGAGACAAGTTTAATGGATTTGGTTATTCAGAATGTTAGGCCTAACTACTTTAGTAAGTAGTTACTAAAGTATATATTTATAAAATTGGATTTCATAAATATATGATGAATAACATAAAGGATGAAACCTAGTACTTAAGGATTAAGATGTAGCAATCTTCAAAGTGGTAGTCTAGATTTATGACTTTGTGTTACTATGAATATTTTATGAAGGGGTTGCATGTATAATAAAGTCTTGGGATATATTTTATTAATAAGGCATAGAGTGCAATTATATTTATATAGTGGTATTAAATATAATTAATGGTAACTTTGGACTTGTCAAGAGTTGACAAAAAAGCCCAAGGCCTATTGGAGCTAGTGTCTTATTTGTTCCATTTTGGTCTCACTCCAAGCCACATACTAAAGCCCAATTGGAAAGGCCAAAAAGATTAGACCAATTAGATAATTAGTTATAAGGAGAGAAACATATAGAATTTAAAAAAAGAAAAAAAGAAAAAAAAATGGGTTGTATATGAGTGTTTAACACTCTTTCATTCTCCCTTGAACACAAACATATAAACTGATTGAGAGACCACACTTCTTGGGCACAAGTGGAATTTGAGTGAAGATTAAGAGTGTTCCCAAGTACTTTTAATCTTTGGTTTTGAATTTCACTGCACTAGGGTACATTCTCTTGTTCTTGTATTGTGAAATTTACATAGTACATGTTATCAATTGCGAATGAAGTAGATCTGTTAATTTTCTGCTACTTATGTTATGTAAAACAAACATGTATTTTTCCAACAATTGGTATCAGAGTGGTCTTCAATTTCAAATCTATATAACATGTTTTGTTAGATTTGGAATTAGAGATAATAGTTTCATGTTGTTAGAAGATTATGGAATTAATTTTCTGCATGGTTGTTGAAGTTATTTTTGATAAAAACTGATATTGATGTTATGATGTTGTTTAAGTTTTATATTAAGTATGTTAAATTGAACTTTAAGGCTATAGCATCAATGGAATTCAATTTTGATATCAATCTCTGTCTATCATTTTCATATGATGGTTGTTTGTTCATGAAAAACCGTTGAAAACTGCTTTAGAAAAGTTATGGAAAATTCAAGTTGCACGAGATTCGATTGATCGAAAATTACCTTCAATCGATCGAGTGAAACAGTGACCAACCTGTTTGATTTGATTGATATTCGATTGCTAGTCAATCAATCGAATTTTCTTTTTCGATTGATCGAGTAGCGATCGAGTACCAATCGTGCTAGGAAAATTGTCAAGTATGAATTTATTAATTTTTTTGACCGATCGAGATACACATTCGATTGATCGAAATCTAAGAATTTAGAAATTTTTTCTAAGTGTCTTCACATGTATAAAGTGCAAGGGTATGTGTAATAAGATTATGCATGTTTACTAATTAAAAGCCTTTTATTTAAAACATCTAGTGGGAGAGAGATACAAGGGTTGGATCTCACGGCCTCCATTATCAGTTCATAGTGGGTAAGCACCTCGTCTTGGCGAATATGCCTTGCGATCCCGTGAATATGCCTCGCGATCCCAAAGGAGGGTGTTTACTTCATAGTACTACAAGATTGAACTTTCTCGTATAAAGTAGTGTGGATAATCACCTCGTCTTGGCGTATATGCCTCGCGATCCCAAATGGGGGTGTTTTGTTCCACGGTACTACAAGTTTAAACACTATAAGGGAGATGACTCTAGATAATGATGTACACTAGACTAAGTGTAATGTTAACCTCCTAAAGGAGCTATGTCATTATTACATAGAGGCTAAAGGTAATATGGCATATTATTAGTGTTTGATAAGAGTTATCACGATAACACTAATAATGAGAATAGTTCTCAATCAATTATGGTGTTTATAATATTCTTGCTACCAAGGAATTATAGACATGGATTGGGTTGTCATTGCATATTTTATATTATGGTTTTATTAAGGTCCCATACTATATGTTTATATGTTGAATTGATAATGCCTAGTTCACTTATTATATTCATGTTTATTGTTTTCAGATTTAATCATGGCATCATTTTGCCCACTTGTTACTATTCTTAATCAAAACAAACTGACTGGATCCAAATATGTTGACTGGAAAAGAAACTTAGACATTGTTTTTATTACTGAAGAGCACAATATGTGCTTACCCAAACTTGTCCTAGCTTTCCATCATTAGATGCTCCTCCTAAGGAAAAACAGTGATATGATCATTGGCAAAAATCTAATGAGATGGACAAGTGCTATATCCTAGCATCTATCTCAAATGTTCTACAACATCAAATGTAAGATGTAGAACTAGCTTCGGACATAATGCTAAGTTTGAAGGAGAAGTTTGGAGAGCAGGGCCGTTCTGCAAGGCAAGAAATTATGAGGCAAATTTATAATACCAAAATGACTGATGGCACTTCAATGAGGGAGCATTGTCTTAAGATGATCTCTAATTTGAATACACTAGAGGTTTTAGGTGTCGATATTGATGGAGAATCCCAAGTGGATATGATACTCCAGTCACTACCAGAATCATTCAAGGAATTCAGACTTAATTATAATATGAACAAAAAGATTTATTCATTGTCTAAATTAATGAATGAATTGGTAGTAGTGGAAGGCATTCTTGGTACATCCAGTGTTGATGTCAATATGGTTGAAGCTTCTACTTCTCAACCTAAGTCAAAAGGCAAGAGTAAGAAGAAGAAGAAGAAGGACTTCACCAAGCAAGATGGTAAACAAATTGCTTTAGAAGTTGCGAACAAAGGAAAGAAAACCAAATGAAAGTGTTTCCATTGTGGAGAGAAAGGACATTGGAAGAGGAATTTTCCAAAATTCAGAGCTGCCAATAATAAAGGTAGGAAAAGTGCATTCCTTCTTTAAATATGTTTAGTACAAAATCCCACAGATTCCTGGTGTGTGGATTCAGGTTGTACTAATCATATCTGCAATTCTTTGCAGGGGTTCCAAGAGACCAAAAGGCTGAATGAAGGGGAATTGTTTCTTACTTTGGTTGATGGGAGCACGATTTTAGTTGTAGCTATTGGCGTGTTTAATTTATGCTTTGAATATAGGATTTTAATATTGGAAGACTGTTTATATGTACCTAATGTTCATAGGAATTTAATTTCTGCAACTTATTTAGGTAAACATGGATATTGTGTTATCCTGAAAGACAATGTTGTAATAAAGAAGGGTAAAGTGTTTATCTGTTCTGGCAATATTGTGGATGGTCTTTATATTTTAACTCCTGATAAGAATGAATTATATAATTTTGAATTAGATAATAACTTTCATGTGAAATCATTAAAGAGAAAGTTTCCTTCTACTAATGAAGCATATCTTTGGCACTTGCATTTGGGTCATATTAATTCAAACAAAATTCAAAGATTGATCAAAGATGGTCTCTTAGAGCCATTGGAATTTGATGAATTTTTAGTTAGTGAATCTTGTTTGGAAGGCAAAATGACCAAACGACCTTTTAATGCAAAAGGTAGAAGAGCCCAAGAATTGCTTGAATTAGTTCATACAGATGTATGTGGTCCTGTGTCAACCCAAGCAAAAGGAAGTTATGAGTACTTCATCAATTTTATCGATGATTACTTAAGATATGGTTATGTGTATCTAATGAGACGGAAGTCTGAAGCCTTTAAAAAGTTCAAAGAGTTTAGGGCTAAAGTTGAGAATAAATTGGGTAAACACATAAAGGCCATTCGATCTGATCGTGGTGGTAAATACCTTCTTAGGGATTTCAAGGATTACTTAATTCAAAATGGGATTGTATCCCAATTAACTGCAGCTGGAACTCTCCAACAATATGGTGTAGCAAAAAGAAGGAATAGGACTCTTTTGGAAATGGTTAGGTCCATGATGAGTTATTCAACTTTACCAATTTCCTTTTGGGGATATACACTAAAAATTGCAATGCATATTTTAAATTTAGTTCCATCAAAATCTATTCCCAACACACCTAAGGAATTGTGGAGTGGGCACAAGCCTAGTATGAAATATCTCCACATTTGGGGATGTTTAGCACATGTGTTGAAAGGGAAGTCTGATAAGTTGGTAGCTAAAACAGAAGTATGCATGTTTTTAGGTTATTCAAAGGAAACCAAGGGTTATTTATTCTATAATCATAAGGATAACAAAGTGTTTGTTAGCACCCATGCCAAATTTTTGGAAGATGATTATGTGAATAACTTTAATCCTAGAAGTAAAGTTGTCTTGGCTGAATTAGATGAACCTGTAGTTAATTAATGGATGAAACTAGGGATGATTTGGCTATATTAGATACACCACAAGATACTACTCATGAGATGTCTAGTACACAGGTGCCTTGTCGTAGTGGGAAGGTTATAAGGCCACCTATAAGATTTATAGGTCTGGGAGAAACTTATGAAGCTATCTCAGAAAAGGTCGAATTTGTTCCTTACACTTATGAAGAGGCAATGAATGACATAGATGCACACCATTGGGTTAAAGCTATGAAATTTGAATTAGATTCAATGTATTCCAATCAGGTTTGGGATCTTGTAAAGGTGCCTAATGGCATTAAACCTATTGGTTTCAAATGGGTTTACAAGAGGAAGAAAGAGATAGATGGAAAGGTTGAAACCTTTCAAGCAAGGCTAGTGGTGAAAGGGTACACATAAAAAAAGGTATTGATTATGAAGAAACCTTTTCACCAGTAGCAATGCTTAAATCTATAAGAATTCTCTTATCCATTGCTACTCATTACGATTATAAGATTTGGCAAATGGATGTTAAGACTGCATTTCTAAATGGCAATCTTGAAGAAGAAATCTATATGATGCAACCAGAAGGTTTCATAGCAAAGAACCAAGAGCATATGGTATGCAAGTCGAAAATGTCCATTATGGACTTAAGCAAGCATCTAGGTCATGGAACATCAAATTTAATCAAACCATCAAATCATTTGATTTTGAACAAAATCTTGATGAACCATGCGTGTACAAATATATCAAGATAAAGTAGTAATGTTCCTAGTGTTTTATGTTGATGATATTCTATTCATTGGAAATGATGTATGGATAGTGTCATCAGTAAAGGTTTGGTTGTCAAGCCAATTTGATATGAAGGACTTGGGTGAGGCTAACTTTATTCTAGGGATCAAACTTTGGCAAGATTGCAAGAATAAGATGTTTGGCTTGTCATAAGCTGGATATATAAATGATAGGCCAAAAACGTATTGATCCCTTGTGATGAATTAATTGATTAATTAGCCAAGTTTATTAATTAATCAAATTAACATACAAATGCATGGTAGCACAAACAATCACCAATAAACTAATTATGCAGCAGAAAATAAATAACACGGTGATTTGTTTACGAATAGGGGAAAACTAACGACAAAAACCCCACCGGGTGATTTTCAGGTCACCACTCCCGAAACTCCACTATTATCACAACAAGCTATTGCAAGTAAAGGAATTCCAAGTACCTTACCAACCTACAGTTGAACCCTTACCCCAATACCCAATTGGACTTGTTCTGTAGTGACAGTTCCCCCTTTTGATGCACAGCTCCCAAGTACATGACTAACCAATTACACGGATCCCAGTATGCGACTTCAATCACCAACTAAGAAAGTTGTTGGCTGCAAAATTCTTCAGTTCATCCACACGATGAAGATCAAAAAGATGCTTGGTCACAAAACCCTACGGTGCACATACACAGCAACTTCTTCAAGAGAAAGAGATGAACTAGGGTAAGAACTTCGTCTCCGGTCACAATTTGCTTGAACAGAGTTTGCTCAATGCTTGTGCAACTTGTGACCTATTTGACGGCCCTAAAAACAATCATTTTATATGTCTAGGGTTAGGAGAAAAGAAGGCCCAAAGACACATTCATGGATTCCAATAAAATCAGATCAGAATTTTGAAATTCTTAAACCTCAATAGATAGGAGGTGTCGAGCAGCTGTTGAGTAGGTGTCGAGCACATGGGCTTAACAACTTCCTAAAACCTCGACACATGCCAGCTGTCGAGCTTTAGTAACTCTACACTTTCAGCTTGTTTTCTTGGACAGACTTGAAGGCTTCAACACTTGATCTTGAAACATGGTTTTTTGAAGTATTTAAACACATCCTAAATCTACCCAAATACAAGTAAAATGTGTTTTATCAAAGGATAAGCCAATTACATAAAATCATGACATATGTTTTTAACATGTGAAACACATATGTCCTAACAATAGATAAAGTTCTAGAACGGTTTAGCATGCAAAACTCCAAGAAAGGATTTCTTTCTTTTAGACATGGAGTTCCTCTATTTGATGACCAAAGGCCAAAGACTCTTGAGGAAGGAAATATGATGAGACAAGTTCCTTATGCTTCTGCAGTGGGAAGTCTCATGTATGCCATGTTTTGTACTATACCAGATATCTGTTATTCATTTGGCATGGTCAGCTGATATCAATCAAATCTAGGACCAAAACATTGGCAAGCTGTAAAGCATATTCTCAAGTATCTATGGAGAACAAGAGATTATATGCTTGTTTACCAGTGTGAGGATTTGATTCCCATTGGTTATACAAATTCAAATTTTCAATCAAATCTTGATTTCAGAAAGTCCACTTCAGGTTGTGTGTTCACCTTGGGAGGTGGAGCCATAAGTTGGAGGAGGGTTAAGCAATCTTGTATTGCTCCCTCTACCATGGAAGCTGAATATGTTGCTACTTGTGAAGTAGCAAAGGAAGCTGTTTGGCTTAAGAAATTCTTTTCTGATCTTGGTGTTATGAGAATGGAGCAAGTTCCTATTACATTGTTTTGTGACAATAGTGAAGTGGTTGCCCAATCCAAAGATCCAAGGAATTATAAGAAAGGAAAGCATATTGAAAGAAAGTACCACATCATTCGAGACATTGTTGCTCGAGGAGATGTAGTAGTAGCAAAGATATAAAGTGCAAATAATCTAGCAGATCCCTTTACCAAAACCTTGCCCCAAAGGACCTTTGAGTCACATTTGGAGGGAATGAGAGTTAGATTAGTGCACAATAGTCTTTAGGGCAAGTGGGAGATTGTTAGGATTAGTGCCCTCAAATCCTATTGTATGATGCTATGTATGACATATATATGAGTTAATGTTGTGATTAATAAAGTTATTTTATTATTATCTAAAGAAATGATAATATGAATATTTGGACATTATCATTTAGTCCATGAGATGCATAGTATGTGGTTTAGTCTCAGAAGATATAAATCACAAATTCACTGTAAACTTAGAATTTTAGTTCGTAGTTGGTGATGAAATTGGGCATTTCATCTGCGAAGACTATAAAATATCAACTAAGATGATTTGTCTTAATCATGGAAGTGGAGACTTCTAGTTAGTATGTTGATATGTTTTAAGAGTTAATACATATTGAACTAGACTGCTGTGAGATTTATTATTCTCCTAATGACTGTCAAATGAATAATAAATCTCACGACTTCTATTTACATCAACTCTTAATCCTGAGAGAATAATGGACCTAATCGTAAAGTGTAGGTTGCTTTGATATATCAGGAGTGAGATCTAAAGTTACGATCAAAACCTCAGTATGTTGGGCAGCCACATTTAGTGCTGATGAAACATATATTCTCAAAATGGAATTCATAGTCTTTTAATGGAGGTATAAAATATTCCCTTGAGGTGAGTTTCATGAGTTTGGTTATTCAGAATGTTAGGCCTAACTACTTTAGTAAGGAGTTACTAAAGTATATATTTATAAAATTGGATTTCATAAATATATGGTGAATAACATAAAGGATTAAACTAAGTACTCAAGGATTAAGATGTAGTAATCTTCAAAGTGGCAGTCTATATTTATGACTTTGTATTACTACAAATATTTTATGAAGGGGTTGCATGTATAATAAAGCCTTGGGATATAATTTATTAATAACGCCTAGAGTGCAATTATATTTATATAGTGATATTAAATATTGTTAGGGACATATTTTTATGTATTTGGCATATCTTTTGACAAAACGCACTTTACTTGTATTTGGGTAAATCTAAGTAGGTTCAAGATGATCATTACAAGTGGTTAAATTGAAGACATGAAGATTACTCAAGAATTGCTCAAGAAAAGTGCAATCTACAGGTCTCGATACCTCCTCAACAAAAGCTCGATCTGTCGAGATTCATTAAAGCTCGACAGCTATCTCGATCTATTGAGCTTACGGGATTTAGACTATAGCCAGCAGTGTTTTTATTCTAAAAGGTTATTTATTTATGGGTTTGTATAATCCTTATAGGACCAGGAAAGCCCAAAGTTTGTGGGTTTGTATAATCCTAATTGGACTTGGAAAACCCAAGGTTTGTGTAAACCTATTTAGAATAGGAGAGCCCATTAAGCTCCTATTTAATGGAGGTGGAAAAAGAAAAACCTAACCCTAGAGAGCTTCATAAGGTTTTCTTTTTGAAATCTTAGCCTCCTCCTACAGAAGAAAAAGTTCTTGCTGCATTTCTTGTACGCCTTTGGGTTTTGTAACCAAGCAAAGTCTCTTACACCAACATTGAAGATCTTATTGGTGTTTCTATGTGAAGCTGCTGTAAATCAACTACAACAATCAAAGGGTTGCTGTGGAGTTAGTCACGTACTTGGATTCATGCAAAGGAGTAAGCCGCGTACTAGGATTCGCACATCAATTGGTTAGTCACGTACTGGGAGCCATGCATTGAAAATGAGAGATTGTCACTATAGAACAAGTCCAATTGGGTATTGGGGTAAGTGTTCAACTATAGGTTGGTATAAGGTACTGGGATTCCTTTACTTGTAACCGCTTATTGTGATAATAGTGGATTCTTGGGAGTGGTGACCTTAAAATCACCCGGTGGGGTTTTGCCTCGGTAGTTTTTCCCATTCGTAAATGAAAGAACCATGTCAAATTTAATTTCTGCTGCACTTAGTTTAATTGGTGATTTGTTTATGCTACCATGTGTTTGCATGTTAATTTGATTAATTAATAAACTTGACTAATTAATCAATTAATTCATCACAAGGGGTCAATTCGTTTTTTGGCCTATCAAATATAATTAATGGTAACTTTGGACTTGTCAAGAGTTGACAGAAAAGCCCAAGGCCCTTTGGAGCTAATGTCTTATTTATTCCCTTTTGGTCCCACTCAAAGCCACATACTAAAGCCCAATTGGAATGGCCCAAAAGGCTATCCCAATTAGATACTTAGTTATAAGGAGAGAAACATACAAAATTTAAAAAAAGAAAAGAAAAAGAAATGGTTTGTATGTGAGTTTTAGACACTCTCTTATTCTCCCTTGAAAACAAACATATAAATTGATTGAGAGACCACACCTCTTGGGCATAAGTGGAATTGGAGTGAAAATTAAGAGTGTTCCCAAGTACTTCTAATCTTTGGTTTTGAATTTCACCGCACCAGGGTACACTCTCTTGTTCTTGTATTCTGAAATTTACATAGTACATGTTATCAATTGCAAATGAAGTAGATCCGTTAATTTACTGCTGCGTGTGTTTTGTATGTGATACAAACATGTATTTTTCCAACAATATGAAAGTTCGTCACTTTCTCACCATATCTTTTGTAACTATCTCTTCTTGTCTCGTTAATTTTTTTTTTCTTTTCCCCATAATCAAAACCTTTGTTATCCCTCTCTTGTAGTCGTGCTCTTTTCTACACTGATCCTTCTTTTGTAGTATTGCTCTTTGTTATCCTTCTCTTGTGTTCTCTTCAATTAGTTAAGCCATTTGATAATGGAAGTTCTGGAGATTTGTGAGTTGGAGTAAATTGGCCTAGGACCACCAAAGAAATGTTTCAAAGTTATGGACAGAAAAATAATTTCAAAGAGAGTGAGAGGGAGAGAAGTGTTGTTTTGTAATTTTTAAGTTTTAGTTTTTTTTTGTGGGATCCTGTGTAAATGTGTTTGTAATTGCTATCTAAGAGGCAGAACAATGCCTCTCTAGTTTAGTATATGTAGGAATATTTTGGGTGAAATTTATTAGGGAAGGTGTAAAATTTATAACTACCGTTGGAACAATGCAATTGAACACAAACCATGGCAAAAAATTGTAATGAAATGGTTTGTATAAGCACCAAATGAAAAGATATATTGTTCTAGGATTTTAATGGCAGGCGTGGCATAAATTTATGTAGCCACGAGGCACAATAAGAAATTATCAACAAAAAGTCAAATGTTTTGGCTATTAGTTATTACTAGCTTATTACCCGTGCAAATGCACGGTTTTTTTTTTTTTTTTTTTAATTTATAATTGTGCTGGTTGTTTGTTTATAGCATCATCAAAAGTACACTTCTTTTTTTACATAACATCATCAAAAGTAAATAATACTTCATCATAATAATATATATTAACATAATTTGAATAACGGGAAAAAAATAAACTTATAGCAAAAGAAAAACAAAAACCTTTCTTCATAACATCATAAAAATTTAGATTCATAGCTCAAAATAACATTTATAATCCTAAAATAAACCAAAAGTCAAATAGTTTAACCATTTGTTTATGGACTTCATGCTTTCTCTGTTAAAAGTCTTTATGGTTCTAATATTGTAAGCAACCAAGCCATTGAGGATCTTTTTGCATACCTGGACGTATCAGAAGATTCAGAAGAAAATGTTAATGTTAGTTTTTAGACCCCTTAAAACCACAAACAAATTAACCTAGGTAATTAGCCAAGTGATTACTTAGTCAAATTAACAGATCTAGGTTAACACAAATATATCATATCAATGTATAGCAACGGAAAATAAATAACACAACGATATGATAACCCAGGAAAACCAAACCGGTAAAAAACCTGGGGAGGATTTAACCTAGCTATCCTCAAGGTGAAAAGCAAATCCACTAGAAAGAATCAAAGTTCATACAATAAGACTTACAAGCCCCCACGCTCGACTTCTTATTGCTACCAACCAGTAGAACTTACTGACACAACCACGTGCAAGCTCCAAATCCACGAACTCCTTTTTTTGGCCTTTGCAAAACACAAACACCCCCGTTTGTGACTTTGAGATCTCACTCAAAGGTTTAGCAACACAAACTCTCCTGTTTGTGACTCCAAGACCACCCTTGAAGGTTTAGATCATCAACACCTTTGATGACAAGAGAAGGCAGCAACTTCTACAATACCAGATCTTGAGATTCTTCAAGGAATAGCATCGGTAGAAGACATAAGAGAGATTTTTAGGAACAAAACCCTAAATACAAAAGAGGCATACTCTTTTCTCTCCAAAAGCCTCATAAAAACGTGCTTAGGGTTTCCTTTATATACTGGGAGAAGTAGATTAGAAACCCTAATCCTAAATGGGCTTGAACTACTGTTTGGGCTTAATTAAAATTCTGCAGATACGACTTTCGATCGATCGAGTCTGTCTTTCGATCAATCGAACCAGACAGATTATGAAATCTTTTTTCTGCAGCTTGTATGTTCTTGAATCTTGACTTGAATCACATTGAGCATTGTCTAATAAAACCTATAGACTCTAAGATCTATATCTAGACAAGTTTGTGTTCACGATTTGCCAATTGTTCTAAACATTTAGAACCTAACAGTTAATGTTAAATCGATTCCAAATGAATATCACATACCAATGCGAAATTAGTTCTACCATCTAAAATCTAGATCACGTGAATGAGCGTTAGATAGCTCTTATCATTTCTTTTTCCTTTAAACATGTCTAATAAAAATTCCTAAATCAAAATTTTACTTAAAAACAAAATCCAATAAAAAAAACATAGGAAAGTATCTATTAGAATATAATCATATTTTTCTTATCTTTTAATAAGGTATTGCCGAATTTCCATGGAAGATCAGAGAGTAAAAAAAAGAAAATTTTGGTAAAAACCCAAGTAGAAGATACTAAAATTGATAAGGGTAATGTATATATATGTTCAGCTGTTTACCAATTGTAAGGCGTCTACCTACTACCATAAAAAAAAAAAAAATTGATTTCCTTATTTAAGTAGACAAATAAAACGTAGATTATATTATAAAAAAAAAGTACACTTTAATTGACACTAAAACATAAAATAAAAATGTTAATGCTTTAAATAAGGAATTTGTATAACAAATATGAAATGAAACTTTCATGAAACTTTTTTCTTAAAATATGGCTCTTAAAACAGCATGCAATAGTACAATTGCCTAAGCAGAAGACCTCAAATGTCTTCTTTCTCAACATTCATAAATGTAGACAGTGGGACAATTTGCAAATCACATCTTCCATCAATCACCTACTGCATAAGTTACTTGATTTTCTCTTTAAATGTTTTAGAGTATTTAAGCTCCAACACTCGAGAAGATAAATCATATAAGAATAAGAAATCAATTTACCTATTAGAGGCCTTTAGTGAACACCTATGCAGTGATAAGTATGTTAAATTGTTTTTTATTTATTTTAAATATGGACTGTTTCAAACCTTAGAATGGATTACAAAATAACTATATAATCCATTTAGGACATGTTCATTTAATATAATTTCATAATTAGATATTAATGTTGGGTAAATATTGAAAAATTCTAAGTTTAATGTAGGCTATTCATCTAACTATATGACACACTATATACCAACACCAAATTGCAAAGAGTGCTTGAAATTGTCAAATTACTGATGGAGTAAGTTATTAATGCGCACATACCTCAATCTTGGAATTAGTATCAGCAAGCCTTCATTTAATATCCCTTGCTTTTGAAAAGAAAACCTTCTCCACATTAATATTTGCCTTTGCACTCTGCAGAACATATTCTTTTGGTATGAGTAGAACATTATGAATAAAATTTCAATGTAAAATTGTAGATTACGTCTTGATAACATAAATCAAATTACATAATTGTATCATCCTAAAACGCATCAAAATTTGGCCAAAATGCATTATATTTATATGTTTATTGCATAAGGTAGTTGCTTTAATTTATAGGATAAACATGGTTCAAATTCTTCTCTCCATTGTTGTAAAAAAGTTTCCCAATTATATTTTTTGAGAACCTATATAAAGTTAGACTTTTACATTCAAAATTAAAAGCTTTAATTCTAACTTATCATCAAACATAATCATAGGCACTAAAAAGTATTGGTAATTGCAGATTAAAATACAAAAACATATGAATAGCTTTGACAATACAATTACCAAAAAATCTGATAGTATTGAAAACAAATTCAAAGAAAGAGAACAGTTTTAAATCCACTTTTTTTTTTTTTTTGGAAAACTTAAAGCCCATACTTATACCAAATGAAATACATAAATGCGCTAAAAATAAAATCCTATCTACCAATGAAGTAACATGAGATCTTGTAGCATACATCAACAATTAGAAGATTTAGCAGGTTGTAGCCAATAGTGGAATTTAGAGTTTCTTTCGCAAATTGAGGTGATTACTATTCAAAGAAAGAGAATAGTTTTTCACCCTCTTATTTTGGTAATAATTAAAACCCAAACTTTTATCAAATGAAAACCATAAATTCACAAAAAAGAAAATCCTATCCACCAATGAAAACAGAAAGAAAACAGGTACTGGCTTTGTAATAAGCATCATCAGTAACAATGATGATGAAGACACAAAAAAAAGAGAATATAAAAATTGCTTAGATTAACAACTTTATGTGTTATATCATACATTTACCAACAGTAAATTAGGACAAAGTACTGTACCTCCTCTATCAAAATTATCCGTTGACTACATATGAGTAACCTGCATGCAAAATTCCCCTAGCAACCGAAAAGAACAGGGGATTTTAGTCAATTTGAGATGTCTAATCTCCTTAATGAGAGAAAAGACATAGTGTTGTTTTAATTTTTCTAATGATCTTTATTTCTACACTTTTCCGTATAAAATACAGCCATGATATGGATTACATCCATTTGAAAATAATTCAAATAGAAAACTAATTAGATTTAAAATAGCCAGAATAATTGGCTAAAGAGATAATAACATCCTAATGAGTAATGACAACCAACATAATCACCTAGTCTATTCTACAAAATAGAATGAGTTTATTTGAAATCCAACTATTGCTAATTAAAGGTTCAATTCCCCAATTCACTCTATAATAGTAAAGGAGAAGAAGATTAAGAAATAAAATCCAAAGCAGTACAATTGAAAGGGAAAAAAGAAAGAAATCAGTTTTACCGGTAGTGGTTTCACTGGCTGACTAGTGGTGGCAGGCGAGTGAAGGCAGGCCTTTGTTCTTTGTCATCAAGCGTCACTGGGTTTCTTCCTGCAAAGGAAAAAGAGCATAAAAAAAAAGGGAAAAATTGAAGAGAAGAAACAGTATATAAGAAGGCAGATAGACTGGTTACATACTGAACCGGTGTGGGTTTTTAAAAGCTTTTTTTTTTTTTTTTTTTTGATACAAGATAGAATTCTACTCTAGCCTAATCTAAGTGTATATGTGTGTGAAACTCCCTCCTGGAGATTTGAACCCCGGCCCTTGCCCCCCACACCCCACAAGCACTTATACCTGTAGAGTGACCATTGCACCAAGGGTGTGCAATATTTGGTAAAAACTTACCTTTCAAAATATTTGGTACTCGTTCTAATGCAATGCCTCAATCACTATGATCTGTAAACTGCAGCCTATTTATCGCAATTGTAGGGGAAAAATTAAATTTTATTTTAATTTTTTAATAAAAAGCACTCAAATAACTTGACAAAAACGAACAAAGAGAACATCAGAAACAAAAACATAGAAAGAAGGAATGAAATAAGTACCAATTGTAAAAAAAACAACATAAATAAAAAGTCATGCATGTTGATTTTAAACAGATAACCAAAACGAATGCAACCCAAATAGGCAAAAACAAAACAAAACAAAAAATGATATTGAAATTCATGAAAGCAAAGGAACAAAACCCAGAAACTGAAATTTCCTAATAACAATTCAGTTAGAATTTGATACAAAACCCAGAAACTAAAAATTCCTAATAACAATTCATTTAGAATTTGATCTTCTAGGTTGTTTCCCTGATTTCAAATCCCTAAATTGACAACAAACCTAAGAAGACAATTGAGTAAGAGATTAAACCAAATCTAACCTGTCTATTTACATAAATTAAACAAAAACTACTCCTAACCAAAAAACCCAAATCATAACCAATCAAACCAAAATACCTGAATCATAAATAATGCCCAAATGATTCTCCCAAATAAAACCCCACTTTCTAAAATTAAAAATAGAACTTATGGGCGGCAGCCCTAACGGTGATGACAGAACTTGTATGGCACCCCTCAAATTTATCTTTCTGTCTTTCACATCTACTGGTTATTCAAACTTACCGTCTGTCCTCTCTCCTTCTGTATCAGCTTCTTCCAAACAGTTATTAAAAGAATCTTCAAATGATGTAACGATCATTCTCTTGTGTCTCTAAACTGTCTTGGTGGCAGAAATCTGAGTGGGCAATTTCGCACTCTATTGCAAAGAAGATCGGCAAGGAAGGGTTTTTGTTTTTGCCGTTTGTGTTTAACGAATGGAAACATCGGCAAGGAAGGGTTTTTGTTTTGGCCATTTGTGTTTAACGAATGGAAATAACAGATGCTTTTGTTTTTAGACTTGTGGAATGAAATGCTAACGTTTGGTTTTGAGTTTTTTTTATATTTATAGTGAGAGGCTTTCAAACGCCGTAGAAGTAAAAGTCAAAATTTTTAGAATACTAAAACGGTGTACCGTGCGAGTCTTTTCACTTAAAAGTTGTATACGTATCAATTTTTAAAGGGGTCTTTTTTTCCTATTTGTCACCACCTCCTTAATTGTAGGAATCCACTTTCTCTCAGCTTCTGCTATTATATATATATGTATATATATATATATATATATAGATTATGCACATAACTTTGACAATGTCAATTGGTGATGCCCTTTTCAAAGGCTATATGCAGACACATTGGGTTATGTGTATAATGAGTAAAATATGTAAATGCTCAACATTGAATCCAACAGTCTCTAAAGAAGATAGTATATTCAGTTGATTTTCATATTGAAGTTGGACTCAAAACAAAACCGGCCGGTGACTTTTTTCAAAATTGTTTTTCATATATATAATATTGTGTGTGTGTGTGTGTATATATATATATATATTTATTTATTTAAAGAGTTTTTTAAAGATATTTTGGAGTCCAAAGGAAATTATGAAATCAATATATTAAGGGTTATATAAGCTAGGGACATGACAGTGATATTAATCCAGTCATAGTGGCTTATGGGAATATAGTGTGGTGACAGGACATAGATACAAAATTGTAAGTAATTGGACCTCATATGTAATTTTCTAATCTTCCAGGGTCAATTGCAATGTGTTCATGGATATTATTGCAATCTATAGAAGTTCAACTATTTTCTTGATATGGTTGAGAAAATTAAAGAATAATTTTGAAAGAGTTTCAAGATAAGTTAATAATATTCAATGGTTATTGACTGATGCTACCACTAAAGATTAGGATCCATAAGGATTCCACATCCATTCTCTCTCTTGGATTTTTAGAAGTCTTAAATAAAAAATAAGATTTTAATTATCATATCAGGAGTTGGCCATCAGAACTACTGAGTGATACTGAAGTCAACTGAAAACCCAAAAAGAAACAGAGACAAAGACATGAATACCTTGGGAGGTAACATGCTTGGGTTGCTAAGAGAGTTACACAATTTTGTACTATTTAGAATCCAAGGTTGTGTGGTACAATGATCTTTAAATGAAATTATAATTTTTATTTTTTATTTTTTATTTTTATATTGCTTCTGCAAAACTTTCACTGACATGCTTTATACAGGAAAAAACATCGTGAACCTAAACAAAACAAATATTTTAAAGCATATAAAACACATATATGATGATTCAAAAAACAAGACAAAACAAGGAATGAAAAGAAAAGACAAATCTAGAACTTTTACCTCCACACAAAGACTCTCTAGCTTGATTTTAATCGTTTCCCTCAATCAATCTAGTCACAAACAAATCAAAAAGAGTTAGTAAACCTTTGAATCTCAAAGATCAAGACTAGAGGAAGTCTTAATCAGAAAAATATTGAATTGAGAATGTTTTGTAAAAACTCCCTCTTTGATTCAATATTTTCTGGTGAATCTTGTGTGTTTTCCTCCAAAATTCATTCTCTCTTGAAAAAGTACCGCTTTAGGCTTTATATAGTTAGAAAATAGGGGTTTAGGATGGCTCACAGGCAATGTGGGATTCATCCTAAACTAGTTAATGCCAAAAATCTTTCCTTACACAGTTTCTGGAACCATACATGCGCATGCATTCCCATGTATGCGCACGCATGCATGAAGTATGCGTATGTGTGTATGCGTGTGCACACCCTAGGCTTTCTATTGTCTTTCTTTTCCAAAAATAATTTATTTGGTTCGTAAAAGAGTTATACTTTCCAAAAACATTTTCCTCAAGTGAATTCGGGCTTTAGAATTACAACATCATTAAGGAACAAGGGTTTGAGTCCTAAGGGGTACAATATGTGGAGTTTACAGCAGGCGCACATTAAAGGGCCGCTAGAGTTGACAAGCAGCCCTTTCAGTTGAAGGGTCACATTTTTTGTATAAACCCCCCCAGACCCCCTAGATTTCAAAGTAGCAAATTTTTGGGTATTTTGGAGCATATTTTGGGCATATTCTCTTTCTCTTTCTCTCTAAATTCTCTCCAAACACACAAAAAAGCCTTTGATTTCTCACTTTTCCCAACAATCAAGAGGTAGTATTCTTGCTCTCATCTTCCTCTCCTTAGTCTTGGTACCTTGGATTTGAGGTTTAGGAGTGTAGATGTAGCTTTTTTGCTACAATCTTCACCCATTGATTTTCCTAGATTGTTCCCCCCCCCCCCCCCTTTTTTAGCTTTATGTTAGGTTCTAAAAGTTTAGAACAATTGGCAAACCATGAGCATAAACTTGTCTAGATATAGATCTTAGAGTCTATAGGATTTATTAGCCAATGCTCAAGGTGATGCAAATTAGAATACAAGAAAAAAGAAGCTGCAGGTTTAAGAATTCGAAACATGCCAGGTTTGACTGATCGAAAGACAGGCTTGACCGATTGAAACACAGGTTTGCAGAATTTTAATTAAGCCCATCAGCCCATTAAGTGATTAGAGTTTTAGATATATTTCACATAGTATATAAAGGAAACCCTAAGGCACGTTTTGAAGAGACTTTGGAGGTGCACTTGTGATATCTAAAAGGTATTCTACCTTCCTCTATCAAAGTCACTGCTGGAAATCATTCTCATATCATTAGATTCGGTAGATCTAAAGTTGTTACAACAAGATCAACAACTACTGATGATCTAAACCTTCAAGGGTGGTTTTGGAGTCACAAATTGGAAATTTTGTGTTGTTAAACCTTTGAGTGGGATCTCAAAGCCACAAACGTGGGTGGAAAATCCAAGAGAGAAAGAGTCCGTGAAGTCGAAGCCTATATGTGGTCGTGTCAGTAAGTTACTACCAGAAGTAACAATAGATTTATGGTTAAATCTTTTGTAAAACTTCAATTCTCTATGAGTACATTTGTTTTATTTTGAGGATAACTAGGTCAAATCCTCCCTAGATTTTTATCTTGAAATTGTTGGTTATATTGGTTTTCCTAGGTCATCATATCGTTATGTTCTTTATTTTCTGCTACTATGCATGATATAATTTGTCCTTGTTTAACCTAGATCTGAATAATAAACCTAAGTGTTAACTTGGTTAATTAATTAGGTTAAATAATCTTAGTGTTCAGGGGTCTAAACAATTGAACAATCTGAGTGTTCAGAGGTCTAAACAAACAAACACTTTCTAACTTTTTTTATAGCTTTCCTAGCATGTCTACTCATTTTCTAACATGTTTTATAGCTTTCCTAGCATGCTTATTTGTTTTCTCACATGTTTATTGCTTTGATGTTGTTGGCCTAGTCTTCTTGGGTTAGATTATGTCTAATTTTTTATGTGCTTTTTGCCATGATTAAATACTTTGATATTGAAAACACATTTTGAGAAAAATGGACAAGATTAATATGACTGTTAACTGTTGAGACATGGTAAGGAAAAAAATAGAGCCAAAAAAAAAACCCATATTTGGTAAAGCGGTCCAAACACAGGCGGCAAAATACGACTGTAAACTGTTGAGACATGGTTAGAAAATCAGAGTTATTAGATAGAACTCCTTATTCTATTCATTCTATAACGGCAGAGTTTTGTCTTCTGAATGAATTCAATACAAAAAAGCTGTTAAAGAAAATTAATTACGATAGGAGCTTCAACCGCAGACTCAGTAAACGCTTGTATAATATGTTTCAATAACGTCACATACGGTTGAAACTTGAGAGGGCTTTAGAAAATTGGATTTATTTATAGTATAAATACTGTGAACATTTCTAACAAGCCAAATGTAAGAAGTGGCTTAAGCATTTTTCATAGAAATAACAGAAGGTCCAAAACAAAAAGAATTTCCTCATAGAAATATTTGAAGGTAAACTTTCTTTTATTATATTTGATTTGAGTAACGCTACAGACACAAATTATTTTACAATATTTTTACAAATTTTTAATGTGGTTTAAGCATTTTTCAAATAATCATTGGTAAGTAAAAATGTGATGATAGTGGTGGGCTTGGTGGTTCAAAATAGAACTAATAAGAATTTACCATCTCACTAATTTATAAAAATGTTGTAAAATGCTTTGTAGCTATAGCATTACTCATTCGGTTTTCTCTTTATGCTTTAATTTTTCATCAAGTTGGTTTGTTATTTTAATAATATGGATGAGGAACCTTTGGATTTTGGAGATTAAAAAGCTTTGGATTTTTTGTTTTTGTTTTCCAAAAAGTGCACATTTCAATATTATGAGACATGGTTTTGCTTTAAGCACATGCTTTAAAATTTGCAGTGCATTCATAAAATAAACATGTAACTAAATTTATGATAACAATGACGGTCGCGTTACAATGCTAATATTACTGATCATGACAAAAAGTTTTTGTTAATTTATAATAATAGAATTATCAAAAAATAATAATATAAATTGAAAATGTTGTGGGAGATAAAAACCTTAGGAAGCTTCCTTGAATAATTAATGTAACATACAAAGACACACTTTAACTCAAAAAACCTTAGTTTGAATAAAAGTCTTGGTATTCACATCAAAAAAAAAAAAAAAAACTAAATCTTTTCACTTTTATTCAATGTGGGGGGTTCACTCATATGTGTACACCTAATAGAAAAAGCATTAAAAATTTTATAATATTTCAATGTGACCTGAATGTGGAATTACAAAAAATTTTATTGTCAGAATTGCTATGGAAGAAAGAAGAACATTGGTGGTGATTTTGATGCTTTGTCTAGTGGTTGGAATGCTCACAGAGCAGTCGAGGGCGGAGAAATCAGATTTTGACAAATGCTATGATTCTTGCTTCGAAACATGTTATGCTAATTCGTTGGGTAGTTTTAGCCTCCAGAAATCATGCACCAGCTGCTATGACTCTTGTGAACTTAAAGAAAATGGAGAAGCATGTTTTTTGTTTTGGTGCTGGAAAATATAATAATGTTGCAATGGTAATAATAATATGATAATAATCGATATTCCAATAGTGATAACCTTTATAGGCAAATAGAATGAAAAGTTACAATGCTATTAACAAAAATAAATAAAAACTGAGGACTTCTTTAACTGCATCTTTGTTTTCTCAAGTTAATTTTGAAGACCTTTTGAAAAGTAACTGTTTTATTTGTTTCATTATCAACAACTTATCCTAGATGTATTTTGACCTCACAAAAAAGGTCTTATAGGGTTCACTTAATCTTTCTTTGTCAAATTATAGACTCTTTTGATGTACGTACTGAACAGATCAATAAATTACTAAATTAGGAGTTAAAATGCGCGAATTTAACCAAGGGTAGCAAACATGACATCTCATATGATCATTACATACATACACCATGTGTGCACATACATAAAACGTGGATGCACATGCTTAGGGTTTCTCTACACATTTTCTCACCAAAATATCCTTCATGCTAAAGATTCAAAAGATTGAGCCCTAAATCAATCAAGGGCCTCTGAGTGACATCGTCATTGGGGACGGGGACTCGGTTCATAAGGAGTACAAAATGAGCTGTTTACAATTGTCCCTATATTGATTCATGAGCTCTACTAATGGAATAAAAAGAAAAAAGAGACAAAAAATTTTGTTTTGACATACGGCTCGAGCCCAAGCCATGCACACAAAATGAATGCCCAGGGTGGGATGCAACTCTGAAGAGTTGCATGGGATTCATAAGTCCAAAGTCCCACAAGTGTTACTCAAGAAATGAGCAATGAAAAACTCACTATCCAAGAGCTTGGTTTGCCAATTGTCAAGCAAAAGTTTGGTAGCAAGCGCCCGCGACGAGTTTTGGGTCTTCTCATGGGAAGTACGCCTAGGCCTAGGATGGATCGGGCGATGGGTATAAATAGAATCGCTACCTAGATTAGGTCTAGGAACCATATATGTAGCGCCCTTGTGGAATGACTGATCTTTACCAAAGCACGCATCCTGAGTTTAGGTATAAGGATGGGAAGGTGTTAGGAACCTAACCCGTAGGTTTGCCTTCACTCACTGTGTTACAAATCCTAGTCCTATCAAAAGGTTTCTGACATGTTATTCTAGTCTCACACACTCTAACATGCATCTAAAGCATACAACATTGCATATCATCCCATTCACAATGGTATATTTCTAACATTCACCTAATCAATTCATGCATTATATCCATGGGAATTAAGCATCAACAAGGTATCAACATCAATAAGGTAGTAGCATGTGATCATGGAGTCCAATCAAACATATTCAATATCCAAGCTTTCAAACATAGGCATCAATCATGTCATACTCATCATCCAAAGATAGATGCATGTTCATATTCATATGCATGACTCATCTCACTTGCCTCACTATATCACATAACCTATGCATCAATTCGTGCTTAAGTTCTATGCATGTACATGTTATTATCCAAGCATGTTAAAACCTAATCTCTAATATTTCAATTAAACCAAAGGAACATGTTATATTATTGACCCAAAGATCTAAACATGTAAAACTAAACCAAATAGAAACAAAACTTGTGAAAGAAACTGCTCAAAGCAAATAAAACTTGAAGAACCCTAATTATGGGTTTTTGGGCACGAGCATGCATGCACATGCACGGGGAATGCATGTGCATCCCATTTTCATGTGTACGCATGTTGCGAGTATGCGTATGCATGCATGAAGCATGCACACGCATATAGGTCTAGAAACACAAATCCCAGAAAACACAGAACATATAATTAAAACCGAAAATCCAACAACCTATCATGCTTTTAATAAGAAAATTAACAAGAAAGATGTTAAATACACAAAAGAAAACAAACAAATAAACATGAAAATGAAGAGACAAAGTTTGAACCTTTACCTCAACACTAGAAATTTTTAGAGCTTTAATGTAATCATTCCCCTTAGTCAATCTAATCGAGATCAAAACTAAGAAGTTTATTAAGCTTAAAACTTGAAGGACAAGACCAAAATAAGTCCCAACCAAGCAATTGTAACTTGAGTTTGTTTACTATAAAAACTCCATCTTTGATTCACTAATTTTTAGTGAATTCGGTGTCTATTTGTGAAAGAGCCTTTGGGGCTTTTTATAGTGATCATAGAGGGATATAAAGTGATGTCGTCATTAGGTAACGGGGGCTCGGGTTGTAAGGGCTACAAAATGAGAAGTCTACAATTGCCACTCTTTTATTCGTTAGCTTCGCTAATAGAATCAAAAGTAAAAGAGACATAACATTTTGTTTTGACGTATGGCTCGAGCCTAATCCACGCACACGACAAACTGTAGATACCTCATTTCGTACTCCTTACAAGTCGGGCCCCCGTTCCCCAATGATGGCAGTACTCTGGAGCCTAAGCATGGTTTGGGGCCCAATCTTGGTGTAGACACTGTATTTTGTCTGCCTTTGATTTGTGTACTAGACCCCAAAAATTCTAAAAAAATTATCTTTTCTCCATGGGGCCACGGAAACATCTAGATTGACGTGGCAGAACTCGTTCATGCATTGGAGCACTCAAAGTGCCATTTTAGGTCAAATTCATGAAAATGCCCCTACTCAGCCCTGGGTTGACCAACAATCAAAATGGGTCAAAATCATCCCAAAATAACATTTTTCATGTTTCTACATTAAACCCGAGCTACTAGGTGATTTTCATCAATTTTGACCAAGTTTGACCTAAGGTTGACTCTCGAGGGCACTAGAAACCCTAATTTTGATACGATCATCAGAATAGCTTAGGACCAGTGCTATTGTGAATATGATCAAATTCCCTTTCCAATGACTATTCATGGGTTGAAATCGGAGTTAAAACGGTTGAGATATCCAGAAATTCATGAAAAGCGCATTAGCACACTTCCCAAGGCCATAACTTTTGATCAGACCATTAGATTTTCATTTTTATTAGTGTTCTGGAAGCTAGACATCTAGATATTTTTGGAGACATCATGATCAACTCAATCTAAGACTAGGAAGGCCTTTAAATATGTGCTCAAATTCAAACTAGGATAGGGCCAGAATTACTAATATCAGCACAGTGTGCGGGCAGCCGAAGGGTTACTTTTTTTTTTTTTATAAAAGCCTCCAGAACCCTCATTCTACCCCCCCCCCCCCCAAAAAAAAAAAAAAAAACAATTTTTTGGGCTGTTTTAGGCAGATTCTCTCTCTTGTTTCTCTCCTAAATACATCAAAACACCTTAGAACACCAAAACTTCTCACATTTTTCGTACAATCTTCAAGGTAGCGTTCTTGCACTTAATCTTTCTCTCCTTGGTTCCATACCTTGGATTTGAGGTTTAGGGGTGTGAATGTAGTGTTTTAGCTACAACCCACACCCCTTTCTTTTTATTACTTTTCCTTGCTTCTTTTTGCTCATAGAATTCTTTATTTGCTTTTCCTAGAATGTTTTAGCTTCCTAGCATGTTTTATAGCTTTCCTAACATGTCTACTTGCTTTTTGCCATGATTTATCGCTTTGATGTTGTTGGCCTAGCCTTTCTGGGCTAGTATATGTCTCTTTTTCATGTTTTTGCTTAGATCCACATGTTTTTAGGCTCTCTAGGTCTAGGCTTTGCTATGTGCTTTGTGCCTTCCATGGGTATGTGCTTGGGTGGCTACATCCATCCCTCCTAGGGTTTCTTTGGATGTGACCACCTGTGAGATACACCTCCGTGGTGACGGTGTGCCAGATTCACCCCTTTCTCCGCCCCATGCGATGTTGATATGCTTGCCTTGCTTGCTTTGTGCCACCCGTTTGGCTTTCTTTGCTTCTATGCTTTCTTGTTGCATGCTTGCCTTCGTGTTCATGTATAAGTTTGTATGTCATCCATGCTTCAATCCAATGGAGCTATGGACACTCAATCCAAACCTACATTTGTCCTCTTAGGATGCTCCATTTTCTTTGATAACATGTTTGTTTGCCTCTTCGTGTACTTCACATGTTTGTCTACCCCTATTAGGCATCTTTCCCTGCTTGTCTTTAGCATGCTTTTCCTTTTGTTTGTTTCTTTGCTTGTTTGTTGGCTTGTTTCTTTTTGTCTTTGCATGTACACATAATGAAGAAAAGGGTGCAACCATCTAGACGCAAGAAAAAAGGGCAAGAATGGAAGTAAGAGAATGCAAGCTCACAAGGGTAATGATCAGTAGATTAAGGGGGCCTAGCCCCTTCAAAGCGGTCTTCTCTTTCCTTCTCTTTAAGCCTCTTCTCTAGAACATGTATTAGGGTCCCCATCCATGTACCCCCTTTTATTTTCCTGCTCCTTGCTTGGGCCGTTGTGGGCATAAGGGAAAAAGTGTCAGAGTCGACGTTTAGTTATATGGTTTAGGAACTATGAATATAGTGTCCTTTCAAGGAAGGACCATTGATCTTACTATTAGAGTATAGGTTCAGAGTTTAGATACACTCTTGGGAAGTTGTTAGGCACCCAAGATCGCCCAACCCTAAGGTTGACCTCCCATCAATTTGTCTTACGTCTTAACCTTATTAAAAACATTTTTAACACTTGCGTCTATACTTACACACACACTAACATACATCTAAGCATATAATCATGGTATCTTTCAACCCAAACAAAACATACTTATCTATCTACCCAAACAAAAGGGAACCAAACATACCAAAGAAACCCTAGCATTCATCTAACATGTGAAAACCTATCATGCATCTAAAACAAGGCAGCAAGCATATTATTATAGCAAGGAAAATATATTACAAACCCTAACCATACATCTAAGCATGTTCCATCATATCATCAAAGTGAAACCCTAACATAAATGTATGGACATTGCTAATGCATGACTTACCTTTCAACAACACTGCACCTATGGCATCAATGCATGAACTTGTGAATGAATGGCATTAAAACCAAGAAAAACCTAATCTAAACATGTGATAACAAACAATCATGTTAAAAGGTGAACAAGCAATTATGGGATTTAAAACATATGAAAAAGGGGCTACACAGAACAAACATGTAAATGCAGAAACAAAACAAACAAAAAAATTGGCGTTTCTAGGTAATTGCATCACGCACACTAGAACAGGTATGCATATGCATGAGTTTAGCCTTACCCAAAAAACCTAATTAACACATAAATAGAGCGAAAGCCAAATAAAGAGAAAAACGTAAATCTAGCAACCAAATATGCTTAAAAACATAAAGAAAATCTAAAACTAACCTAAACAAACATATGTAAACATAAACTAAACAAAGAAACAAATTTAAAGAAAAGATTAAAGGTAGAAAAGAAAAAATAAAAGTTCAAAAGAATACCTTAAAGCAAAAGCTCTTAGGATTGATTTTTAACTGTTCCCCTCAGTCTAATCCATCACAATTCAATAAAATAGTGATTAGAAATCTTAAACTCAAATGATTGAGAACAAAAAAGGTTCCAATCAAATAAAAATGACTTAAGGGTGTTTTGTGAAAAGCTCCCTTTTGATTCACTATTTTCTAGTGAATCTTAGGGTTTTCCTATGGGATTTCTGTGTGTTTTGAAAATGTACCATGTAAGGCTTTATATAGTGGAAAAAATGGGGTTTGGAATGGCTCCCAAATGATGTGGGATTCGTTCCAAACCTCAACTATTATTGCAAAAAAACTTGCCTATCTTATATTTCTAAAATCCTAGCTGCGTACACAGGAATGTGCTTGCGTACGTATGCTTTAGCTCGCGCACGCAGGCTGAAGGCTACTTTGGTAATTTTATTTCCAAAAATAGATATTTTCTCATTTAAAATGTTATATTTTCCATTTTAACACTCCTCAAGTCAATTTAATATCTTATTCCGCTCCAAACTGGCCATGGGCTTTAGAGTTCGATCATTCATGGGGAATGGGGGCCCGAGTCATAAGGGGTACAAAATGTGATGTCTACAGATGCCCCTCTTTTGATTTGTGAGCTTCATTGATGGAATCAAAAGAATAAGAGACAAAACTTTTATTTTATTTTATTTTATTAATTTATTAATTTATTTATTTTTACATATAGCCAACCCACGCACACGACACACATCACGCATATATGGGGCGAGGTGCAACTTCGAAGAGCTACGTGGGATTCGTATGTCTGAAGTCTCACCTTTATTGCTTGGGAAATGAGCAGCAACAAGTTCACTATCCCAGAACCTGTTTTGCCACTTGCAATGGCGAATGACTCACTATCCTAGAGTCACTAAAAAGAAAAAAGAAAATAAACTGAGGTGCTCTTATGAGCTAACCTAACAAACAACAAAATGATATAGTCTCTATGGTGTCCATCTGGGGCTTTTGCCTCAAACTTCTTCGGGTGACTTGTTCCTCTTGTCTTGTTCACTTCCTTCTCTACCTTTTCTGGTGAGGCGCTTACCTTGGGTTGGTCTTGGCCTCTTTCTCTTTTACTATCTTTACCTTTTTCTACTATGCTTGCATGTTCAATTCCCGGAGGACATGTGCCCAAGTAGGATCCACTAGGGATGGTGAAAAACTTGCTGAGGAATGGATATGCATGAGGAGGAATCTTCTGCCTCTCACGACTTGCTTGGAGACGAGAAACTCGCTGAGGAGTGGTGCAGATGTGCAATCCACTAGGGAAGAATCTTTTGCTTTGAGGATTTTTTGGATGGGACCCAATGGGAAAAATCTTCTGCTTTCTTACTAGAGATAATTTGGGGTAGAATCTTCTGCTTCCTCATTGGAGATTTCTTTAATGTGCTTGGGTCTCTCGGGGAAGAATCTTCTGCCTCCACTATGGGGATGATATTTAAAATATTTAGGAAGAATATTCCACTTCTTTACTATGGACTCACTTTAGATGCTTGAAATATTGAGGAAGAGTCTTTTACTTCCTTAGTGAGGGTGATGTTTGATAGGTTTGATCCATTTAAGGAAGAATCTTATGCTTCCTTCACTAGGGGTATCGCTTCAGATGCTTGAAATGTTGAGGAATAGTCTTCTACTTCCTTAGTGAGGATGATGTTTGACATGCTTGATCCGTTGGGGGAGGGTTCTTGATGTGCTTGAACCACTGGGGATGATTCTTGAGGTACTTGATCCACTGGGAGAACTTTTTGATGTGCTTGATCCAATAGGGAATTTTTTTGAGGATTTATGTCTAATAGTGGAAGTCTCGAGATGTCCCCTTTTTTTATACTGTTCACGACTAAACTACAAGTAGTTTAGTGGTGAGGTCTAAATTACACGTAGTTTAGCCATCAGGTGTGTTCCTGCCTTTTCATTTTCTCCAATGGCTACCAACTATTTCTTTTTTTCTTCTTCATTCTCTTCATGTCCCTCACCTTTTGATATTCTTCATAACTCTTCTCTCTCTTTTTTCTCTACAAAAACCTCCCTCCTCTCTTTCTTTTCCTTACTTCCTGACTCTTTCATTCTCTCAAACTATTTTATTTTCTCATTTTCTCTCTTTCTCTCATCATCCTCTCCAATGGCACCCAAGGCCAAGAAATCCTCCTATGTCCTATCTTCTAATGCCTTCCATGTCACCCGCTAGAGCAGAGCCTCGTGGGACCTCCACCATTGACATACCGGCCAAAGAATCACATTCCCATAGGTGAATATATAAGTTTTTCTCTTTTTTTTTTTTCTCATTTTCAAGTTTCTCTCTGATCTTCGGTTTGAATGTGTTTTTGGCTATGCAAATGCTTGGGTTTTTCTAAAGGATGGGTTTAGATAAAAACCTGAGGTCTTAGGAGGGGTAAGGACATGTCTAGGATTGATTTTGGATGATACTTCTTTGAAAATGTTGAAGAACAACTTCTTTATGTGTTCTTGCGTGCGTGGGCTCAGGCTTATGTATGCAGCTTGTATTCATGCATACGTAGCTCTGTTCTTGCATACGTAGGTATGTTCTTGAGTTTTGTGTATGTGGGAATGGACCTATGTGAGTGGGGTGTTTTCTGTGTGCATGGGTATTGATTTGCATACGTGAGACGCTTAGCAGAAACCTTACTTTACCCATTTCCAACTCCATTTTCGACTGTATCACTTCCACCTGCAATTCTAACACACATTTTTGTCATTTTCGCATCTGAATATCATTGCATAATTCTTTTTATCTTCACTCTCACTTCGAAACACCATCTTCCTTGAATTTTGCTTGAATAAGGAATCTAATGATATTTTTCTTTTTACAGTCATCATCCCCTTATGCTAGTAAGAGAGGTACCAATAAGGTGGTGGAATGGTTCAGCCTACTTGCTCCCAAAACCAAGGGTTACATCTAGGAGGCAGGCTTTAAGCCTAACATCAGTCTTTTTCCAAAAAAGTCTACAAGTGCCACCTTGGTGCAATGCCTTATTAAGAGGTGGTGGGACTCTATCTGCACCTTTCATTTTGTCGAGCAAGAGATGATGGTGACTCCCTACGACTTCTACTGCATGATCGGCTTTAGTTTCAAGGGGGACATCATTAGTTTGGACAGCGTGTTGGGTGTCTAACTAGGCATTGACTTGTTGGATTGGAAATATTCCACTAAGACCGTCTACTACTTCAACTTGGTGTCAGATTACATGTTCCTCCTATAGAGGAACATAGAGGAATGTGTTCATATGGCCAAGGCTAGCCGGTTTACACACCATAGATTAGGAACTTGACTTTTGAGTGAATGTGAGCCTAGGGCAGCCGCCAGTTTACCCACTATAGATTAGGGACTTGGTAACTTTCGAGTGAATGTGAGCCCAGGACATGGTCACTGGTTTACCCACTGTAGATTAGGAACTTGGAAACTCTAAGTGATCGTGAGCTTGAGGTGCGGCCGCTGGTTTACCCACTGTAGATTAGGGACTTGACTTTTGAGTGAAAGTGAGCCTAGGGCGTGGCCACCAGTTTACTTACTGTAGAATGTGAGCCCAGAGCACAGTTGCTAGTTTACCCACTATAGAATGCGAGCCAAAGCATAGCTACTAGTTTACCCATTATAAATTGTGAGCCTAAGACGTGGTCGCTAGCTTACCCACTGTAGAATGTAAGCCCGAGGCGTGGCCGCCGGTTTACCCACTTTAGCATGTGAGCCCAAAATGCAGCTGCTAGTTTACCCACTATAGATTATAAGCCTAGGATGCGGCCGCTAACTTACCCACTGTAGAATATGAGCCTGAGGCACGGTCGTCGGTTTACCCATTTTAGCATGTGAGCCTAGAGTGTAGTTGCTGGTTTACCCACTGTGAAATGTAAGCCTAGGTTGCAATCACTAGCTTACCCATTGTAGAATATGAGCTTGAGGCGTAGCCGTTGGTTTACCCACAGTACAATGTGAGCGCAGGGTGCAGGTGTTGGTTTACCCACTGTAGATTGTGAGACTAGAACACGGTTGCTAACTTACCCACTGTAGAATGTGAGCCCAAGACGTGGCTGCCGGTTTGCCCACTGTAGAATGTAAGCCCATAGCTTAGCTACTAGTTTACCCATTGTAGATTGTGAGCCTAGGATGCGGTCGCTAGCTTACCCACTATAAAATGTGAGCCCGTGGCGCGGCCACTGGTTTACCCACTATAGCATGCTTGTAAGAATCTACTTTCTTGTGAGATCATACGCTTGACATAGACTTGTATAACATGTTTGTGAAAATGTATTAGTTCATTTGTATTGCCATTTAACTCATGGGCTTACCAATTATGGTTTAATCTTATTGTTGTTTTATAGATCATGTCTCGAAGGGCTAGTTCCAAGGGAGATCGGGGAAGGGCCCCTGTTTATGCCACGTCCTATGGGGACAATTCTTCTGATGATGAGACCGCTTCGGCTAGCGAGCGGGCGGCTCGGGTTTTGCAGAGCCACTTTGACTGCAGGGGTGATGAAATGAGTCCCACCAGCGGTATCCCTATAGAGACCCGATCTAGGAGGCGGCGTTCAATCGAGACGGCCAACGTCTCCTCTGAGTCCTATACTATTTCCAGTGGGGTTTCTTCATGGCGTAGGTCAACTGCAAGGAAAGGGGCTTCTGAAGGAGAGACGTGAGCCGAGGATCTCTTCATTGACATAGAGGCTGACTTTTCCAAGGATGAGGTTTTGCCAGACTTAGGCTTTCGGAGGTGCAATTTGAGGCCGATGTTCCTGCCATGCCAGGCCGGTGCTGATGCTCATACCGGAGCTGTAGATAGCGGCATCAGAGACACTCACCTTCAACGTGGGCTGAAGGATCATCCTTTTGCTCAGGCGCGGAAGGGAGAGGTATTCTGTATTTCTTCCGTTGTCATTTAGATTTCCATTACATGCATGCGCTAACAGATAGCTTTTGATTTTGAATGCAGGGGCCCAACAAGATCCAAGGTCGGGGTGCCTAGTCCACTTTTCTTCAGCTACTGTTTGCTCTTGGGACCCACCAGAGGTATGTAGATTTTCTGAGAGAATAGGGATTCAAGGATTTCTTGCAGATCCCCCTGTACACCATGAGGCACGGGATCAGGGAGGCTTTGGTACGGTGGTTTCATGCTGAGACGGGCACCTTTCACTTAAGTTGTGGGGAGCATGCGATCCTCCCTCTTGATTGGATAGCCATCCTAGGTATTAGATTTGGTGGACACCCGAATTTGATCGATGGTATGAGCTTTGAGATGACCTGCGAGCTCTTGGGCATCCCTCTCCCATTGACTACAGACACTAGAGGATAATTTAGGCCCATTGCGTCACCATCGATCCGCACTAAGTGGCTGTAGGGTAGCAATTCTTGGGGTGTGACACCTACCGATATTCATCTTCAGTGGTTCTTCCTGTGTTTTCTTGATAGTTGCTTCTTTGGCAACAACTACTCGGTATTATCCTACCAGCTACTGTGGGCCATAAGAGCAGTCTCTAGCATTGAGATATGATTGGGCGTCTATCACTTATGGCTTTTTCATTGCTTTCCTGAGGCGAGCTTCCTAGTGGGATTTTAAGAGTCTGTAGGGATTCTGGCAGATTTTGATGTGGTGGGCATATGAGTACATCTTAGCTTTGCGAACACGATACATGGGTTTGTTAGTAACAATGTATCCTTGAGCGTATGTTTGGGCTCTCTGTATGATCACCAGGGTCGTTGTGGTACAGTCGGTCGCTATCTCTATGGCTTTAGACTGTGTCACCTGGGGTGAGATGGTAGTTCGCCCTTATGACGACTCACTGTTGGGAAGGCCAGAGCTTACTATCGCTATGGGCCAGTCGAGGATACGACGCTAGTTTTGGGCCTTGTCGAGTTAGGAGTTCTTTTTGGCAGAAAGGACCTTCCATCAGGTTATGCCAGTCTTCAAGGCACCCAGGGATCCGCCTCCTTTTGGCTTGTCATTTGAGTCCATTGCCCTGGATGACATGGCTTATGCAACGGGCTTTTTTGATGCCTATGTGGATACTAGCAGGGTATTGCCACTTGGTTTGTAGAGTCCTCTACGGGGCCTATTATTGGAGATGTTCTTGTGAGTGGAGGTAGGGTGCTAGGAGGCATTGTTCTTGCTCGGGTGGCCTCTGGAGCAGAGTAGAGAGTGCATGCAGAGGCTCTGCAGGCCAGGGTGACAAAGCTTAAGGCCACTATTGCCATTAGGGAGGTACACATGTAGGAGGAGACTGTTCGAGCATTAGCTCAGGAGAGGGAGCTTTGGCAGAGGTATAGGAAGGCCCGAGCTACCATGGTAGAGAGAGAGCAGAGCTAGCTTCAGAGTTAGCTAGCCATGCCTTATGGCTATACCATGATTTTCAAGGGAAAGTTACGAGCAGCTCATATTCCTATTTTGCCTTCTCCTCATATTCCAAGCCAAGCGCCCATCATTCCTCTGTATGAGCCCGAGTACATGCTAGCTCCTTTAGGCCCACCAAGCAGTTAGGACCCTTTTGCTCAGGCCCAAGGGCCTTCTTAAGATCTGGGGTACACTCCAAGCACTTCAGGCGGTGTGAGTTCTTCCACCAGCCTTTTTGCAGGCAACGATGATAATGAATGTTAGGACATATGTGGAACATGTTAAGAGTGTATGTCATAAAGAATTGGTTAATCCTTTGACAAAACAAACTTGTAATTGGGTAGATCTAGGATATGTTTAATACTTCAAGGAACAAGAGTTCAAGTCCAAGTATTGAAGCCATGCAAATCTGTCCAAGAATCAAGTGAAGAAGTGTTGTTCATTAAAGCTTGATAGATAGCTCGACAAATGTATCTATTGAAATTTAATATTTAAAGCTCGACAGAGAGCTCGACAGCTGTATCTATTGAGAATTACGAAATTCAGATTTCTAGATCTATTTTTCGTGCATATCCAAGCTATGTGTTTAGGTTTTCTTTTCTCATAACCTTAGACATATATAAGGATTATTTTAAGGGCCGTCATAAGGTTGTTGCACTTGTTGTTACATACATATTGTGACCGAAGACAATCTACCCTAGTTCATCTTTCTCTAGAAGAAGCTACTGCGTTTATGCGTTGTATGGTTTTGTAACCAAGGGGCTTCTTGATCTTCATCTTTTGGATGAACTGAAGAACTTTGCAACCAACATCTTTCTCAAGTTGGTGTGTTAGTCATGTTTTGGGATCCGTGCATCGATTGGTTAGTCACGTACTTAGAGCCGTGCATTGAAAAAAAGAGATTCTCACTACATTACAAGTCCGATTGTGTATTGGCATAAGAGTTCAACTGTAGGTTGGTATAAGGTACTGGGATTCCTTTATTTGTAACCGCTTGTTTTGATAATAATGAATTTTCAGGAATTGTGACCTTAAATTCACCCGATGGGGTTTTGCCTCAATGGTTTTCCCCATTCGTAAACAAATCACCCGTGTCAAATTTAATTTCTGCTGCGTTTAATTATTTGGTGATTTGTTTGTGCCACCACGTGTGTTGCATGTTAAATTGACTTAATTAATTCACTTGGCCAATTAATTGGTTAATTTATCTAAGGGGTCAATACATTCTTGGCATATCAAGTGGTATCAGAGCAAGCACATTTTGATTAGGATTAATCTTTGCTATGTGATCCATTGACCCTTGTTTGTCATGGATAGAGGACAGTCTCTTATTATGCCTCCTTTATTTGATGGCACTAATTATGCATACTAGAAAGTAGGCATGAGAGCTTTCTTGCTGTCCTTAGATGAGAAAGTGTGGCAAGCTGTGGAGATAGGCTGGACCAAGCCAAAGGAAGTGCCGGGTGATTGAGATGATGCAAAGATCAGATTGGCAAACTTCAATAGCAGAGCACTAAATGCTTTATTCAGTGCAGTCACCAATAAGGAGTTCAAGAAGATATCCTCCACTGAAACTACTAAGGAAGGATGGACCATCCTCTAGACAACCTATGAAGGAACTAAGGCTGTCAAGGATTCAAAGTTTCAAAGGCTTCCCACGAGCTTTGAAGAGATTAAGATGGAGGAGGATGAGTCGTTCGATGAGTTCTATGCCAAGCTAAAGGACATAGTGAACTCTGCCTTTAATCTTGGGGAAACCATTCCCGAACCCAAGATTGTAAGAAAGGTGCTCAGATCTCTTCCGAAGAGATTTCATGCCAAGATCATCACCATTGAAGAATCAAAGGACATTGATCAAATTCCTTTGACCGAACTGGTTGGAAACTTACAAACCTATGAGTTGGGTTTGACTAGGATCGGGAAATCAAGCAATTGCAAGAGCATGGCACTGAAGGCCAAAAGTAGTGATACTAATGAGTCTTCCGATGATGAAGATTCCAAGATGAAATCCTATATCACAAGGAAGTTCAAAAAATTCATGAAGAATGCCAATGTGAAAGGATTTGACAAAGACCGTAAGCAATCCAATTCTTCACAATTCAAGAGCCAAGATAAAGGGAAGAAGGATGCTAGGGATGGTGGTCAATACACTATTCCCTCCGGGCCAAAATGCTTCGGACATCAAGGTTTTGGACATATGAAACAAGAATGTCTAACTTATCTTAAGACCATTGGGAAAAGCAAGGCCCTTGTTGCTACCTTGAGTGACATCGAGCCTGAGAATGATTCAAATAATGATGATGAGGGAATCTTGAATGCCTTCACTGCCACAGTGAGTCCTATTGAGGGGATTGTTGAAGAGTTAGATGAAGAAGAGGACTTGGTGGAATCTAAGTTTGAGAAGATGGATGAACAGGATGACATCCATACAGCCTATGCAAAATTGTACAAGGTCTTTGAAAAGCATGAGAAATTGTATAGGCTAGCCACCAAAAAGCTTAGTGATGTGGAACTTGAATGAGAAGAAATCTCCTCAAAGTTTGAAAAAGGTAATTAGACCATTGGAGCACTGCGGTTTAAGAACAATTTCTTGGTTGAGAGGACCAAGAAGCTTGAAGCAGAGTTATTTCAGGTCAGAGTTCAGTTGGAGAGGACTTCGAGTGCAAAACTTGATGAGGTGCTTAGCTTTCAAAAATCTGCTTCTGATTGAACCGGTTTGGGGTATGATTTCTCTTCTCCTAATATTGCTTATTCTAGTACTACTGTGTTTGTTTCACCTACTAATAATGTTGATTTCGAGAACAATGATGTTAAAACTGTTTTAGCTATTGAGAACATAGATAAGGGTAAATCTATATAAGGAGCACCCCTTAAGCTTGAAAAGAAAGAGACTAAAAATCCTAGGACTAAGAAGGGTAATTACCAAAAGTCTAAGTAGAAGAAGCAACATCTCTGTCATCATTGCGGAGTTACAGGACATACTCGACCAAATTGTTACAAATGGATAGCCACTCAACAGAGTAGCAGTATGATCTCATCTAGAAACCCAAATTAGCTTCCATCCCCTTATGCTCCTCTTAGTAATCTTCTTAAGGCCTTCATGTTCCTTTCAAACTCGAACGGTTTCAATTCTTCTCCTTCACAACCGGATCAAGGGTTCGCCAAACAGAAAGGTTCTTCCAAGGTATGGAAGAAAAAGGCTCAAAGTGATTTAGTCACTTTTTTCTCTCTCCCTTTTTTTTTGTTTATACATTACATGTGTGTTTTGCTTTCTTGTTTTTGAGTCAATCTAGTTTTATGCTATGCTTTGTTTTAACATGTTTTTACTTGTCTATTTTCAATTTTGCTTTATTTTTCTTTTCATAAAAACAAAAACAAAAAAAAAAATTTGAAAAAAAAATACAAAAATAGTGTGTGTTGTGTACATTGGTACTTATGTACCTTGGATGACCAATGAAACAAAGTTTTCTAAAATTTGTATCTTTTGTAGCTTAGATGAGCATTTCTATGCAGAACTAAGCAAGTGAGCTTTGTGGCTCGTGTTTGTGATGAGTAAGTTTAAGTAATCTTGCACTCAATACTTATATCACTCTTTTCAACGAGAATGACCAAAAAAATCCTAAGAGAAAGGCATAGATAACCATCTCACCACTAATGCTCGCCAATCATGAAATAACATCTGTATGCTTCGGCATAGCAAAATTATGATGTTAAAGCTTAACATAATTGGGTATTTCCTCTCTCTCTTATATGCCCATGCATGATATGCTCAAAAAGAAAAATATGGAAAGAAAAATCAAAAGCAAAAAGAATCAAAATGCTTTTAAATATGGTTGCAAGCGTGTTTCTAGGAGATGTGGGAGTTATATGATGTACCTCGAAGGTGATAGTCCCCATCAAGCAATTATGATTGTGTGAGAGTTAAATTGATTTTCTCATATCTCAATTGTCATGACATGAGACACTTATGCAATCTTGCGATGTTTTTCACACACGACACGCAAAATTCTTTGCTACTTTTGGTACATGTGCAGATACAATGTGGTTTGGCCATCACAAGGAATACATGTCTTGACTTGTTTTTGAAATATAAAATTGGTTAGACTTGTTTAGTGTATGTGTGTGTGTTTGGATCCTAAATGCTTTACATTTTTCTTGTTGAGAGATGTTTTTGAAAGCTTAAAATGTTGATTGAATCTTTGGTCGACTGGCTTGCTTAATTTCATTCATTTCTGTATTTTTCTCCTCTTTGAAAATTTGTTTTTATCAAGCTCGACAGCTTCTCGACAAATCTAGAAAAATAGCTATCTATCGGCCAGACAGATTCTCGACCCATTGAGAAAGTTTATGTCTGGTTGATAGATTCTCGATAGCTTCTCAATCCATCAAGGCTTTTTGCTGCCGATAGATTCTTGATAGCACCTCGACAGATTCATCTGTTGAGAATTAGTGCTTGATAGAATCTAGATAGATCTCGATCCATTGAGACACATTTTCTTTAAATAGATCCAACATGAAATCTATTTCACTTTTCTCCGATCCCTCTTAACAGAATCACTCTCTTTTCTCTCCCAAAAACTTTTCCCTCAACCCCTTCATCTTCCCCACTTGGTTTTTGGCCTAAATCTTACGTTTTACCTCTGGTATGCTTCTCTAATCTCTCATTCTTCATGCATTTCAAGCATTTAGACCTAGGTATTGGGTTTGAAAATTGACGAGTATTTTCTAAAATTTTTGGGTTGGGTTTTGCTTAAATGATGTTATATGTTCATGCATTGCATTACATTTGCATTTTCACAATGTTTCATGCATTTAGATGTGTGTTTTATATGTTGAAATCTTGTGTGCTGGTAGGATTGGATTGGGCCGAACCCATGATGAAATTTTTTTGTTGCACGTCACATGATCATGCATTATTCATGCATATGTACCTTTTATTTCCTTTTTTTTTTGTACATTCTGTTGATTGGTGCTTCTCTCTCTCTCTCTCTCTCTCTCGGATAGTCTACGCATGGCACCCAAATGCAAAGCTACTCCATCCTGGAACCCACTTCATTCTGTGGCATCCTCTTTTGGTCCTACTCCACTCCATGTCAAGTTCCGTGATGAGAAGGCCCGTCAGGACTTCTTAGAGAACTTCTCCAAACGTGGCATTCATTCGGAACGCCATGTTATTCTATTGGACTTCTCTGATACTCCTCTACCCACTGTCATTCACAGTCGGGGTTAGGAATCTCTTTGTGGGATACCTGTGAGTTGTCACTCTGTGATCATACTGGAGTTTTACTCCAATATGCATAGTTTTGATTATACTTTACCTCGTTTCATTACTTCTGTTTAAGGTACTTGTATAGTAGTTACTCCAGAGCTTATCTCCGAGGTACTACATGTTTCAAGGGTATTGCATCCTAATTACCCCGGATATCCATGTCTAAGGACTATATCCAAAGGCGAACTTCTATCTCCTTTCTGTGAGACGCCTTCTTCATAGGGTAACTGTTACAACACCTTATGCTCAGGCTTTGCAAAAGGTCTGAGGTTCCTGAATATGGTTGTTCTACATCACTTGTTTCACTATAATTCTTTTACTGAGCCTTGTTGTTGCTTTTTGTTGTCCTTCGTTGAGGATCTTTCTATAGCCTTTCCCTTTCACTTCATACTCTCCTTTATAAATGTCTATAAGGATATGACGACCCGTGATAAGCTAATATATCCTTCTGCTATCATGAGGATCATTCGCCACTCCTATATCTCTTATCTCGAGTCTCCTCACTTCTCAGTTATGTGTGTCATTAGTGCGGTGACTGTTCGATAGAGAGAGGCCCAGCTTCGACCGAAGCGGCCATAGATAGAGACGGCGACTCCTCTAGCCCCTTCTACTCTAACCACCTTTGCCCTTTCCTTTTCGAGTGGTGGTGTGACGTTAGCGACCATCATGGCATAGCTTGAGCGCATGGATGCTCACCTTAACACTTTTAGTGCTGAGTTGTATCAGGTGAACACCTATGTTAGTCGTATTGCACGACGTCAGGCTCGCATGGTGGCTTCGTGGCATCTCCATCTCCTTCATCCTCTCTAGAGGCTTCTAAGGACGAGGATGATGATGATGGCTCCAGTAGCGATGATGATGCAGATGCGAATGAGAATGCTAGCTCTTCTAGTGATAAGGAGATTGTAAGGTTGAATTTATTCAACCATCTAATTGGCTTTATTCCGTGCCAAATTTGCTTGTAATTCAGCATTTAGTAACCCTGTATTTAAGTGGGATTGTTGTAAGGGTAGTGAGTGAGATAGAGTGAAGATTGCTCAAGAGTGTGCAAGAAAACAGAGTGTCGCGACTGGGACTCGCTGGTGGACTCGCGGCTGCAAGTCGCCAGAAGCTGCACACGTGCCAAGCATGCTGGAAGATGAACAGTCATGCTAGCTGGAGCACTACAGGACAAAACAGGACAACTAGCCATACGGTTAACTCGTGACTGGAACTCGCGACTTGGTCAAGCCGCGAGCCACCCCTGTTTTGGAAAAACCTGACGTTTCACATTCCTCTTCACTCTAGTATAAATACCCTTTTAACCCACGATTGAAAGAGAGCTTCCAGAGAGAATTTTGAGAGAGAAACCCTAAAGAAAAACCAGATTGTTTCACCCACAATCTCTACCTTAGAGTCTCTTCAAATTCCCTTACTCTCTTCCTCTCCATTGTCAAATCCTTGAGAGGCATTATACCAAACCTGGTTCTCACCATCATCATCTCTGTGAGACAGTCGTTTGGAGTTCTGGGAAGCAGTTAGGAAGGAGCCAATCTTCATTGGTTGATGCTACGGTGTAGTAGCGGAATCCGGAAAGCTAGAAAAGAAAAAGGTTCGGCGCAACCTCGTTGGAGCAAGAAGCTTGGAGGGCTTAGGTGCATTGGGTAGATTAGGCTTGGAGGGTCTATTGCTGTCCTTGTATCCCAACTGTATTTTCTAGTGGATTGATTACCGCTTGGAGGGCGGCGGAGAGGTTTTTCGCCGAGGTCTTCGGTTTCCTCTTCGATAACACATCTGGTGTTATCTCTGTGTTTGCATCTTCCTTCCTCTCTATCTCTGCCTTTACATTATCTGCTGTGGTTTATTTTGTTATGGCTTAGATAGTTGTTTAACCAATTCCATATTATAGCATATGTTAAGTTTCCGCACACTAGTTGTTTGACATATTGCTTGTGTTGGTTAAGTTGGTTTTTGGGGGTCTAAACGTTCAAAAGTGTTTTTGTACATGTTTTTGAACTTTCAATTGGTATCAGAGCGGGTACACAGCTGTTTGGTTTCATTACCATTGTGTGATCCTTGACTCCCTTTTTGAGATGGATAGGTCTCAATCCCTTAATGCACCTCCATATTTTGATGGAAGTAATTATGCGTTTTGGAAGGTTCGTATGAGAGCTTTTCTATGCTCTATTGATGAATCCGTGTGGGATGCTATTGAGATTGGTTGGACCAAACCAGAGGCAGCCAAATCCACATGGGATAAGGCAGCACTTGCTGCATCTAATGCTAACAGTAAAGCACTAAATGCTATTTTCTGTGGTGTGTCTCCAGATGAATTTCACAGGATTTCTCACATTACCATTGCCAAAGATGCATGGGAGATTCTGGAAACAACTTATGAAGGCACGAAGAAAGTGAAAGATACCAAGTTACAAATGCTGACCACTCGGTTTGAGGAGCTCAAAATGAGTGAGGATGAGTCTTTTGACTCTTTCTATGGGAAGCTAAATGAGGTGGTTGTCAGTAAGTTTAACTTGGGGGAGAAAATGGAGGACTCAAAGATTGTAAGGAAGATCCTTCAATCATTGCCGGAAAGTTTTCGTGCTAAGGTGACAGCCATTGAAGAGAGCAAGGATCTTGACGACATCAAGGTACAGGAGCTGGTTGGTTCTCTACAGACTTATGAGATGTCGCTGCCCAATCAACGGAAGAGTAAATCCCTTGCTCTAAAGACCATTAATGAGAAGGTGGAAGATCAAGGCTCATCGGGAGAAGATATGGTGGACAAGGATGTAGCCTATCTTGTTAAAAATTTCAGAAAGTTTTTGAAATTCAAAAACAATGGAAAATTTGATGATAAGAGAAAATTCCAAAATTCTGGAAGGGAGAATAAGAGGGATTTCAAAAGGAAAGATGGAAAAGAATCCCAATCCACACAAGGTGTCACTTGCTTGAATGCAACGGGCATGGACACTTTAAGAAGGAATGTCCGAATTATTTGAAATCGAAAGGCAAAGTGTATGCCACGACCTTGAGTGACTCAGACTCGTCTGACTCAGAATCTGAAGAGAGCTGTGATGGAGAGGGGAACTATTCAGCTTTCATGACTATTGCTCATGTTGAGTCTTCGGATGAGTTGAATTTGCTTGTTCAAGACCTTGGAGAACATAGTGATGATGACTCACTAGGAATTGTTGAAGAGTCAGAAGCTGAAGAAGAAGAAAGCACAGCAACTCTTCAAGAGAATTATAACTCACTCTTGGAGAAGTCGGGTGAATACACAAGGGTGGCCAAGGCTGCTGTGAGAAAAATGAAGAAGGCTGAGGAGGACTACAAAAGTCTCCTAATCCGGTATAGGGAGGCCAAATGCGAGATTGAAACACTGAATGGTGAGCTGTCCGAAGCTTACACTAAAGTAAGATTTCTTGAGAATGAGGTTGTGCAAGCAAATGCAAAAATAGAGAGGGTCACCACCAAGAAGCTAGATGATGTTATATCATCTCAAAAGAGCTTTTCAGACAAATCCTGACTGGGATATACCGGAGGAAGTAGTTCAACTGGAAATGTCACTAAAGAAGTGAAGTTTGTGAAGGCCAAAGATCCAGTTGTAGCTGACCCTACTGGTGTGAAGCTCGAGGTGGAGGAGAAGAAGAATGTGGTGGACCAACGGATGCTGAATCATCGTAATCAGTCTGTGGGCAGGTCTGAATCTCGTGCCAAGTCACGTCCATGACCACAAAGAGGTCCTAGAGGAATGTATGTGTGCCATTATTGCGGACTTCAAGGGCACACTCGACCAAATTGCTAAAAGCTGAGAGCAAAGAACAGTGCAACTCCTCAAAGGTCAGGAGGACCAAGAATTGATAGGAGAACTTGGGCAGGTGATCAACCTAGAGAGCAAAATGGAGATCCCAGAATGATGAACGTGATGAAGATGATTGGTGCATTCACCAATTGTTTGGAAAGCTTCTCACGAAGGTTTGAAAGCCCTAACTCCCGTACCCAATCCTTTAAGGAAATCGCCCCAAACGCAAGTGACGTGTGGGTGAAAAGGGGTACTCATGCATAAGCATTACAACATGTCCATGCATTAATACTTCCTATGCTTTGTGACTATGTTTGTGTGGTATGCTTGTTGTTTTTGACTTTGGTTGTTTGCTTGTCTTCTTGTGAATATTTCTTAATTGTGTTTTATCAATCTTTTTGTTTCTTGAGTCAAAAATCCAAAAATTACATAAAAAAAAAAAAAAAAAATTTGAAAATCAAAAAGCTTGATTGACTTTGTTGAGTTTTGTCTTAAAACTCGTTTTGCCTTGTACCTTTGTGCAAATGGCTTTGTGCATTTTCGAGCATTGCTTGTTTTCATGCACTCATATCACTATGGGAAAAATCTTGAAATCTATGTGATTGTTGTAAATAGATCTTCAAACTTGTCATGAATGATTAGTGAATGGTTATGTTGATCTTGAAACATGCATAGACTTGTGTCTATATATCTTCCCACTTTTTATTTTTTTTGCTAAAAAGAGCTCACCAAATGTAAATCTCCAAATGAAAAGAGATATTGAGCTGCAAAAGCCTGTCGCACATTCTAGTATTTGACTAGGAAAAAGGGTAAGCGACCTTATATTAAAAGTGAAATTTCATTCAAAAAGGGCCAAAGGCCTGTTCTTCAAAGAAAAATGTTGTCTATCCCTTTCACAATGAGAGATGATTGCCTTAATAGATCAAAAAGATCAAATGTTATGATTGAAAGTGGAGTCAAATGAAAAGCTCCAAGTTATGTTATCAAGTTGTGTGGGAAGTCATATATACATATTTCTATAATTGAGATTGGTCACATGATCTAGTGCTAATTGTGTATGCCTTGGTTGAATTGATCATTGAAGCTTCACATTAGACAAAGGACTATCTCATTGTTGATACCCACACACAACACACAAGTTTATGTTCAATAAATGCCATATTCATTTGTGTGATTGTACTTGATAAAATGTGTTTTCACATGCTCAATCTTTGTTAATTCAAGCACAAAAAGATTTTTGAGTGTTTTAGGTGTTTTTGGAAAGTGTTTTGTTGGAAAAATCTGAAAATTTCAAAAATACAGTTTTGCCCTGTTTTGGCGGCTCAGTCGCGGGTATGTCAAGTCGCGAGCCTCAGTCGCATCTTCGCTGGTCATGTTTGGCGACTTGTTCGCGAGTGGAAGGTCCAGTCGCGAGGATCACTCAGAGATTTTCGCGGCTCAACTCGCGACTCACTCGCGGGTAGACCTTCCAGTCGCGAAAAACACTTAGAAAAATTTTTCAAAATTTTGTTCTTGAGTGCTTTGGCGGCTTGAGCTGGCGACTGTGTAGCGACTTAATCCAGTCGCGAAAATCGCGTGTTTTGCAGAAACAGGAGCAGTTTTTAAACCTCTTTCAGTTTTCCCTCGAACTTTTGTAAACTGTTCATCTTCTCTTTAAACTGCTTTTCCATTCCAAACACTTCGTGAATCCATTTTTCAAACCCTTTTGGTGCTTCGTTTCTTATCCAAATCATCAAGAAAAGGTATGGGTTTTGCTTTCTCAATCTCATTTTCTTTTTCCTGCATATTTCTGTTACTGTTTGGTCTGGTATTGTATTCGTTATACTTATCTCTTTGTGTAATGGGTATGGAGTGTCGTGTTTGCTTTTGTACTCACCTGTTTTCATGCTGAGCAGTCACAATGTGTTTTTCATTGTTCTGATTTTTGCTTCTTATTGAATTTGAGAATCTTTTCTAAAATGAGTTTGGTGTCTATGTGACTTACTCGTTACACTTGCCTGTATATTGATGTTGGTGTTTGGTTTTGGTTACTGAGTTGATATGATAACATAATGTATGATTCTCAACCACGTGCTCCAGTGTGGATGTTTGGTTCCTTCTTGATTGAAATATTTTCCCCATGTTCATGTCTCTGATGGAGTGATTTATGCTATCTGCTCTAAATGTTCAAATGCTGTATCTTATTGCATATCATGGTCATGTTAACCTGTCTCAATGTCAGTTTTGTCAGTTGTGATGTCTATCTTTGTCTTGGTGCACTTTCACCAAGTTTGATGCACGTATTAGTTTGTGCTTCTGTGTATTGTTGGTAGTTTTGGTTGGGTCTGCACTATCTTCAGTCTGGGTTTATATATTGAAATATTATCTACACTGAATCTTGTTGACAATCTTTTGTGGGGTATTGTTGCTTGGTTCTTTTCTGTTGGCCTGTTCTCTTGCAGATGTCTCGTCGATCTACCAGGGGTAAAGACATTGTTGCTGACGAACCAGCAACCCTAGTTGCTAAAAGGACTCGTCTATCATCTCAAGCATCTCAAGATCCCAATGAGGATAGATTCAGAGTTCCCCTTAACTCACACGCCTACTCAAATGTGTTTGACAAGTCAACAACTATAGTGGAGCGGGTAGTAGAGTTCAACACCTTAGGGACTACTTTCATCCCTCGAATCTTTGAGAAACGAGACTGGGCAAACTTGTTCGGAAACTTTGATGATCCAATGGATGAGCTGGTCAAAGAATGCTTCTCCAATGCATCTGATCTTGGACCTATCCTCGTTTTCTGGGTTAGAGGAACAGAGTTTAGTGTTACCCCAGACTCCATCGCAAATCTTCTCGGCATCACTAGACCTCAGAATGTGAATTTAACTCCCTATGATGAACGAAATCCAGAGGTTGGAGAAATTTTACAAATCCTAGGACACGATCATGAGGTATCCAGTGCAGGAACTTCCATCAGCACCGCAAAATTTGCACCTGAGCTGACCACACTGAAGTTGATCATGTTCACCAATCTCTACCCACTGTCCAACACTACATTCATCAATCTTGGGAGAGCTATATTTCTGTGTGATCTCATTACCGGAGCTCCCATTGATATATGTGCTCACATCTACTACAACTTGAGGAAGACCGCGTGTCGATCTACAGCTCGAGGAATCATTCCATTTTGCAGTCTCGTCATGAAACTCATTCTTAATGTAGGCATTACTCCTCCTGCAGATGGTAAAATGTTGACTCGTCAACGTCCCATTTCATTATTCACTCTTCAAGCGAGCAGAAGTCACTCCTCCAAATCACCAAGAAGTGCTCACATCTCTCCGGTTACTTCATTTGCCCCTGACTCAGAGACTCCTGCACATACCACATCTGCATCTCGTGCTGTTCCTGAAGCTTCACCGGCTGGTATTCCGCAAGCACAAACTGCTTCTCATACTGACAGAGTTGACAGTGTACTTGAGCATATTCAGAAACGCGTTGATGAGCTTGTGGCACTTCTCTACTCCACAAACAACCATGTCCAAATGCGCCTCGAGACTATGGAGAATCAGCTAGATGAGATTCAACGAAAGTTGGATGAGAGTCTTTAGCTATTCGTGACAAAAAGGGGGAGAGCATTCAGTAAGGGGGAGAAAAGGTCAAAGGGAAGTGTGCATAGTGATAGGGGGAGTACACGCATACTTTTGTCATACTTTTGTTTTTAGTCTTATCTTCTAAACTTTAAGTTCTTATGGTTTTGATACACTGTGTTTTGGTGTATTGCTGTTTCTAACTCATTTCATAGACTCTTGGTTTAATCTTTAATATATGTTGTTGATGTTATTCAGGTATTTGTTGGTTTGTACCCATATGCTTATGTAAGCTTTTAGGGTTATTGTTTTATGCATAGTTTGTAGGCTTTATGGTATGTACCTTGCTTAAGTGCAGCCTTTATGCTATGTTGAAATCAGTACTTTAATCTAAATGTTCTGCATTTTGGTTTATGTACTGTCACTCTTGTGCCCTTGTAGGATTGTTCCTAGATGCATATGCCTTGTGTGCTATGCATTGGTTGAGTGTTGAGCATACAAGTGTCTTGCCTTGTGCTTGTTAACTTGTATGTCCTTGTGTTCATTCCAAGTGTGAATGAGCACTGTGATCACTACCTTGTGGTGTTCACTGGGTTGATCAAGCCATGGTTTGTTTATTAACTCCATCTTTGCTTGATCTCATATTGCCTGTTTCATATGCATTTATAATTTTCTGCTTACAATGATCATGGTGTATTGTTGTGTTTCAGGAGTTTATGTTCATATGATTCAAGTGCTTCACAGCTTCTAGAGTTAGGTGTGAGTGAGTTTTGTTCAATTGTTCCCAACTCACATGTTAAGTCTAGAGTCTGTTTTAGGGTTTTGTCACAGAATAGCCAAAGGGGGAGATTGTAAGATTGAATTTATTCAACCATCTAATTGGCTTTATTCCGTGCCAAATTTGCTTGTAATTCAGCATTTAGTAACCTTGTATTTAGGTGGGATTGTTGTAAGGGTAGTGAGTGAGATAGAGTGAAGATTGCTCAAGAGTGTGCAAGAAAACAGAGTGTCGCGGCTGGGACTCGCTGGTGGACTCGCGGCTGCAAGTCGCCAGAAGCTGCACACGTGCCAAGCATGCTGGAAGATGAACAGTCATGCTAGCTGGAGCACTACAGGACAAAACAGGACAATTGGCCATACGGTTAACTCGCGACTGGAACTCGCGACTTGGTCAAGCCGCGAGCCACCCCTGTTTTGGAAAAACCTGACGTTTCACATTCCTCTTCACTCCAGTATAAATACCCTTTTAACCCACGATTGAAAGAGAGCTTCCAGAGATAATTTTGAGAGAGAAACCCTAAAGAAAAACCAGATTGTTTCACCCACAATCTCTACCTTAGAGTCTCTTCAAATTCCCTCACTCTCTTCCTCTCCATTGTCAAATCCTTGAGAGGCATTATACCAAACCTGGTTCTCACCATCATCATCTCTGTGAGACAGTCGTTTGGAGTTCTGGGAAGCAGTTAGGAAGGAGCCAATCTTCATTGGTTGATGCTACGGTGTAGTAGCGGAATCCGGAAAGCTAGAAAAGAAAAAGGTTCAGCGCAACCTCGTTGGAGCAAGAAGCTTGGAGGGCTTAGGTGCATTGGGTAGATTAGGCTTGGAGGGTCTATTGCTGTCCTTGTATCCCAACTGTATTTTCTAGTGGATTGATTACCGCTTGGAGGGCGGCGGAGAGGTTTTTCGCCGAGGTCTTCGGTTTCCTCTTCGATAACACATCTGGTGTTATCTCTGTGTTTGCATCTTCCTTCCTCTCTATCTCTGCCTTTACATTATCTGCTGTGGTTTATTTTGTTATGGCTTAGATAGTTGTTTAACCAATTCCATATTATAGCATATGTTAAGTTTCCGCACACTAGTTGTTTGACATATTGCTTGTGTTGGTTAAGTTGGTTTTTGGGGGTCTAAACGTTCAAAAGTGTTTTTGTACACGTTTTTGAACTTTCAACTACTTCTCAGTGTCTTTCTCTTTTAGATACATTATCTTTTGTACATCAGTCTTGTGACCACTTGATGATAGCAAACATTGTATTTATCTTTGATATATATATTTGATGATGTTGTTATCATTTTCACCTATCTCTTCATGTGTTGTTCCTTTTCTCTCTTTATAAACATGTGCTTATTATGTATGCAATCTTTTATTTCTGTTTCACACTAAGATGCCTTGATGAGTTTTGTTTAAAGTGTTTTAGAAATATAGGTTGTCAAAATCTATCATGCCATGAACTCTCTCCTTGCAAAGTTTTTCAAGAGTTTGTGTTAGGATTAGATTTTATTGTATTCAACAAATGAGTATGAGTTGAGTGATTTATGACTTCTCTCATATTCTAAATCTGCTTTTCACGTATATCCAAGCTACGTGTTTAGGTTTTCTTTTCTCACAACCCTAGACATATATAAGAATTATTTTAAGGGCCGTCATAAGGTTGTTGCACTTGTTGTTACATGCATGTTGTGACCGAAGACAATCTACCTTAGTTCATCTTTCTCTTGAAGTAGCTGCTGCGTTTGAGTGCCGTAGGGTAGGGTTTTGTAACCAAGGAGCTTCTTGATCTTCATTGTCTGAATGAACTGAAGAACTTTGTAACCAACATCTTTCTCAAGTTTGTGTGTTAGTCACATACTGGGATCCGTGCATCAATTGGTTAGTCACATACTTGGAGCTGTGCATTGAAAAGGAGAGATTGTCACTACATTACAAGTCCAATTGTGTATTGGGGTAAGGGTTCAATTGTAGGTTGTATAAGATACTGGTATTCCTTTACTTGTAACTCCTTGTTTTGATAATAGTGGATTCTTGGGAGTGGTGACCTTAAATTCACTTGGTGGGGTTTTGCCTCAGTCATTTTCCCTATTCGTAAACAAATCACCTGTGTCAAATTTAATTTCCGTTGCATTTAGTTGTTTGGTGATTTTTTTGTGCCACCACACGTGTTGCATGTTAAATTGTCTTAATTAATTGACTTGTCTAATTAATTGGTTAATTTACCTAAGGGGCTAATACATTCTTGGCCTATCAATGATGATGATGATATTGACCAGTATATTAGGGCTGATGATTCTCCGTAGGGTTAGCCTTTGTTGTAGCATGATGTAGCCCTTGCGCGGGCCTGTATGTATTCTTCATGTATCTTGTCGACATTGCCCCATGGCAGGCTAGTTATGTATGTATATTATGTATCGCCTCTTGGTCGGCTTGGACATGTGTGTATTATATTGCCCTGAAGTGGGCCTTGATGTATGATATTATCTCTTTGTAGCTTCATGGTGTATGTATGAAACAATGCCTCTTGTTAGGACTTACATGTATGATTATGGAAAAAATGCCTTTGAGAGGGCTGCTGATGTATGTGTAAACAATGCCTCTAATTAGGACTTGTATGTATAACTCTAGAAACTGTCTTTGAAAGGGCTGCTGATGTATGTGAAAAACAATGCCTCTGATTAGGACTTATATGTATAACTCTGGAAACTGCCTTTGAGAGAGCTGCTGATGTGTGTGAAAAACAATGCCTCTGATTAGGACTTACATGTATAATTCTAGAAACTGCCTTTGAGAGGGTTGCTGATGTGTGTGTAAAACAATGCCTCTAATTAGGACTTACATGTATAACTCTAGATAAATCGTCTTTGAGAGGGTTGCCGATATATGTGAAAAACAATGCCTTTGGGTAGGACTTACATGTATAAATATGTAAATCGCCTTTGAGAGTGTAGCCGATGTGTGGGAAACACAATGCCTCTAGGTAGGACTTATATGTATAAATCTGGATGTCACCTTTAATAGGGCTGTCGATGTGTGGGAAAAACAATGCCTCTAGGTAGGACTTACATGTATAACTCTTGATAAATCGCCTTTGAGAAGGCTACCGATATATGTGAAAAACAATGCCTTCGGGTAGGACTTACATATATAAATCTATAAATTGCCTTTGAGAAGGTTGCTAATGTGTGGGAAAAACAATGCCTTTAAGTAGGACTTACATGTATAAATCTGGATGTCGCCTTTAAGAGGGTTGTCGATGTGTTGGAAAAACAATGCCTCTAGGTAGGACTTACATGTATAAATCTAGATGTCGCCTTTAAGAGGGCTACTGATGTATGCATGAACTAACGCAAATTCGTCATGGATGGTGGTTTTGAACCAACTTATGTCACACTCATTTGTATTGCACTATCGTTTCATAGGTTCACTGGTGGTTTTTAACAATGATCGTCTTGCTTGGGGGAGAGAGAACGAAGAGATCGTCTGTAATAAATTGGCCCAGTTTATGGTTTCATGAGATTCTCAACATGAGAGACACAACCTCAGCAGGACGGACCCACTCTTATATATTGGACAAAGGGGAGGGAACCGCATAAAACAAACTGCCTTAGTTTAGGGTTTTACAGGGTTCCAAGCCTGTAGATTGGCTGAAAATGGCCTCAACTTCGTAAACCATACCAAATGTTGGTAATGAATGCGAACATCATGAATGAGATCTCCTTAGACATGCCATAAGGCGGTATGCAGTGGTTGCCCCCATTATTGTCTGGGTGGGCTAAAAATTCAAAGACAAGCTTCTTAAGGCAACATTATGAGAAATGACTCCCTCTATCCTTCAAATATGCTAAAAAAGTTGCTGAATGGCTGAGAATGGGCTCCAGTGTTTTTTTGTTGTAAATTCTGACTACCGAGGCTGAACCAACCCCTGACCGGGTGAACCGGGCTTTAGAAAATGAGGTTCAAGACATCTAGCGGTGCTGAATGAGATGCACAAAGACAAACTACCCCAGTGTAGGATTTTTGCAGTCTCGGATGTGCGAGAGAGAGTTTCTGAAAATCTGGTTCATTATCAAACCGACCACGCACTACGACGGATGCTAAAATGAGGGAATCATTGCTCCAAGGTGGTAAAAAATATATGGAGGTTTGTGCTTAGGGGGCTAAAAAGCCTTGGCACGAGTCTCGAGGGTTGGTGATCCTTCAAGGACCGCCGCCTCGAATTACGTGCATAAAAGCTGGGTTCAACCCAGCCCTAGTTCATTCTTGATCTGCGACTTCTTGGGGTTTTCTCCTACCCTTTTCTTCACCCAAAACGTGTAGAAAACACTATTTTTTCATCATTTTTCACGTAGATTCTCATCAGATCATTAGATTTAGTAGGATCCGTTCACGAATGCTCTTGGTGCTCACTCCTAGGACACTTTGGTTGAGCTTAAGAGGGAGTTTTACTATGTGAAGAAGCTTAGGAGGTGGTGGAGCTCCTTTTTTTATGGTGACTAAGCACTCATCCAAAAACTTCTTAGAGATGCTACTGCTCTTCTTCACACCACACTAGATTGGCATTTGTTGTGACCTCGTCTTAAGATATGCCACCATTGGAGATGTTGATTTGGTGCCTACCTTGGAGGAGTATTATCATTTTCTTTCTCTTCCTATCCCTCTGAGCACTATTTTTGTTCTACTAGTGCAGCCGTGCTACCGCAAAAGGCTCATTGATCTGTTGGGCTTCAAGAGGCTCATTGTGGAGGCGCTAACTTGATATGGCAGCGGGAGAGGAGAAAGCATGTCCTTTGATTTCTTGTATGATTGGTTCCACTCGTTGGAGTGCCTGTTGGTTACCTAGATGTCTTTGTGGATTTATAGGAGCGATAGACATCCTACCAGCATCAGGCCTTCCTAGTGGCCTTTTTTGGTGTGGTTTTGTTCCCTTCATCATCAGGAGCTGTTAGTTTTGCCGTTCTCCCTCTGGTGAGTGCCTTACCTCATGGTATCTCTTTCATTCCTGCTCTACTTTCTGAGACCATTAGGTCCTTGTCTTTATGTTGGGAGATTGGTAAGGGTAGGCTAGGTTGCTATGTTCATATGTTACAACTATGGTTTTGTAGCCACTTGAGTGTTATTGCTAAGGATCAACCTAAGGGCTTTATGAGCAGGAATAGAGTTTGGGCTACTGTCGTCCTTAATCTTCCTTTTCCTGGGGATACTGAGGTTGGCTAAGATACTTGTGTAGCCAAAGCCCTACTGACTGGACCTGGAGAGTCAAGTGGGGTATCATTAGATGGTAGGTGTGGACCCATTGTGTTGGTTTTACTTAGCATTACCTTGGCGGGTATCTAGGGGTGCACAGGGTGCTTTTCGGGTATGGCCATAGGGAAATTTGGGGATATCCAGCATATCCCCCCGACTTAGTGATCTCTCTGTTGTCATTTGCAACTACAGGCTCGTGGATATCGATGTAGCAGTGATAGGGCGTGCCTCAAAGTTCTAGGAGGTGCACAAGTCGAGCATTGACTTCCCCCTTTGTTCTAGGGATGACCAGGAGTGGTTTTCTATTGAGTTTAGAGTGTGACAAGACACTAGAGATCCCAGCTTTGTATTCAACTTATCATCACCAGTCTCAACCAAGCTGGCACTTTTGGCTAATATTTTGAGAGACTATACTCTGGAGTTTAAGATTAGAGTTGAGAGGGCCTTTATAGACCTGAGGGAGTGCCTAAGGGAGGTTGTCAGAGATAGAGACTGCTGCATAGAGCTAGCTGATACCCTTATGGAGGATATTGAGGAGATGAGCAATGCACAGAAGTGTGAGTTTGCTACTCTTAGGGTAGAGCTTGATCGGAGAGGGCTAGTCCCTTTAGGCACAAAGGCGGAGTGTGTTCAGCTGAGATCCTGGGTTGCGGGTTTGGAGGATGAGCTTGTGGGTATTACTCGGAGGTTTGCCACCTTGGATCATACTTAGGATGAGGAGAGGACTACATTGGAGGCCAGCAGGGCCAAGGATAGTAGCAGGGCCAATGGCTTAGCATTGAAGCTAATGCAGGCGAGGGCCTACATTCATTCCACTTTGAGTATGGAGTATGGGCAAGAGGGTGATGAGCCAAGTGAGCCGCAGTTAGCCTTTCATCACCTTTAAACTGAGTTGGTTGAGAGGGAGAAGGCTTTGAGAGTTGCTACTACAGAGGTTGGCACCTTGCAGGCTTTGTTAGAGACTGAAAGGCAAGGCTCTGCTTCTGATTCCACGATGGAGAGGAAGCTGGTCTGTCTTTGACATTCACATGACAAACTCCAAGAGATTGCCAGAGACCTGGGCTTGGATGTAGACGGGTTACTTTGTACTCATGCTCATAATGACCCGGCTCTCTACACTAGTTTTGGGAGATTTTACCAGGCCGTATTTGATCGCTTGGGCCATGTTTGACTTGCTGGTGTTCTTTTCTATTTATTTTATTTCTACACATGAGCTATGTAGTTAGTATCCCACCATGTATGGAAAGGTCCTGCATAAATTACTAGGCAATTGCGTAAGGCCTTCCACTTTTTGTTTAAGTTCTTAAAGCATAGTCTAGTTTGTTAGGCATGCTTAGAAACTGAGAGATGGTGGAGAGAGATGTTTATGATGATATTCTTGAGATATATTTATGAGATGAGATTTCATGTTTTGGTATCAGAATGTATGAAAGAAACAAAATGGATGAATATGCAGGCAAATGCTTTGAAAATGCAAGATTATACAAATAAGTGATAAATGTAAAATCCATGCATATCAATATCTTATTTTTCCAAGGACACATCCTGTTCTAAATAGATCTTTTCCTTTTCCTATTGAGGTACATTTCCCATTGGCATGAGCCAAAACATCTTGAGTAGACCACCATGTCGTGGCAGTTTTGTAGACAGAGAGCGATCTTGGAGGTGTCTTCATATCTCGTCTCAGATGCTGGATCCATCTAATTTTCTGGGCAGAAATTCAAGCAGGCTAGACTGATTTTTCTTTCAAGACGTGATCGAACCAAGATGGCTACCTACGTACCTCCGCTAGGAAGGATCAAATCATTACACAATTGAACTAACTTTTGGTTGCCTTATTTTTTACCTAGACTACCCTTTCGAGTTTTCAATCTTGCAGGCTCTCTCACACTTTTTCTTTTGCTCTCCTTTTGCATAGACTACCCTTTCGGGTTTTCAATTTACCTTTTTATATATATATTTTTTGGTTTTTTTTTTTGGTTGACATAAAAATATAGAAATGAGGTGCACTGAGAGGCTCCTTCATGCAAAGTATCGTATGACGGCGTCAGAGTTGGTGGGCATATTGAAGTCATGCTCATCCATGTCGACTAGAATAAAGGATCCTCTGAAAAAACCTTTCTTTGCCACATATGGGCCCTCATAAGTTGAGGCAAACTTTCCTCTATGATCAGGAATGGCCTGGTTGCGCTTCATCAAGACTAGATCGCCTTCTTCGAAGACCCTGGGTCTGACTTTCTTGTTGAATGCTCACTCGACGCGGCGTTGGAATAACTGTCCATGGCACATTGCGGTCATGCGCTTTTCATCTATCATGTTCAGTTGTTCATATTAAGAATGGGCCCATTCAGCTTCTGACAGCTCTATCTGAGATAAAATCCTAAGAGACGGGATCTCTACCTCTACGGGGAGGATGACCTCCATATACTAAGGAATACGGGGTCGCACCCGTGCAAGTACGGACAGAAGTGCGATATGCGCACAAAGCAAATGGCAAGTACTCATGCCAATCCTTGTATGTGTTTGTCATCTTCACCAAGTTTTTCTTTATGTTCTTGTTAGCAGCCTCCACTGCACCATTCATCTGAAGGCAATAGGGGATCGAATTTATGTTCTTAATCTTAAACTATTTGCAGAGTTGTTGGATCATTTTTCCATTTAGGTTCATCCCATTATCTGTAATGAGCTTTCCCGACACACCGTAGTGACAGATAATGTTGTGTTTCAAGAACCGAGCTACCATTGCTTGAGTGATGCTTTTATACGAAGTGGCTTCTACCCACTTTGTAAAATAATCAATGGCCACTAAGATGTACTCATGACCATGGTGCTGCTAAAGAGTGCAAAGGCTGAGGAGGAGCATTCTTCCTGTCTTGATAGGCTTGGCAACGGTGGCATGTCCTCACATGTTTAACTCATAATCTTGTAGGCCAATAGGGGTCCACTAGCATGGGTTCCTAGTAAGCCTTCATGCATCTCTTCCATCAGATGATTAGCCTTGGAGGCATCTATGCATCGGAGCAAGGTAGAATCGTGGTTCCTTTTGTACAAGACTTCTCCAGTCAGGAAAAATTGGCAAGCCATGTGCCGGATAAACTTCTTTTCACTGTCCGTTGCACCGGATGGGTATTCACTATTCTTGATATAGGCCTTGATATCATGGTACCATGGCTCTTTGTCGGCTTCGACTTCGAGACTCATGCATTCTTCAATGTTCACGTAATAGGCTGGAATGCCGCGGACTTCTATGCGTAATTGCTGCATATCATCTCCTTTCTGATAACTTGACCGTGCTAGCTAGGGTGGCCAAGGCGTCTATAAACTGGTTGTGTGCTCGGGGCAAATAGGCAAGTGTGATGTCTCGGAATTTCGAAATCAAGCGGTTGACGCATTTTTGATATGGAATCAGCTTGGTCTCTCGGGCTTGTATTTTCCTTTGATTTGGGAGATGATCAACAAGGAATTTCCAAAGACACTCAAGTCATAAGCGTCGAACTCTAGGGCCACTTGTAGGTCAACTATGCACACTTCATATTCTATGACGTTGCTGCTGCAACCAAAATTTAGCTTGACTGAAACAGGGATTTGCTGGCCCTTGGGGGTGTGAGATACCACAAAACCTGGGGTGCTCTCAAAAAATAGATTTGGGTGCTTTTTAGGGAACCTCTCTTTTTAAGTAAGTGGTGTGGAGTTGCCACTTATTTTTTATACAAAAAAATAAATAAATAAATAAATATATACAAGTACATGACTGAATCATTCCATTCATTAATTGAATAAGAAAATTAAATATTTGAAAAAATGAAAAATCACATGGCTTTGGGTCCTAGTTACAAACTACCAAATAATTACATGGCTTTTGTCCTAGTTACATTCTACCCAAATTAAAATAAAGACAAGGCTTAGATCTACTTATCTAAAGACCTAAATTTGGAGGCTAGGTTATGGAATGGGAAGGTGTTAGGCACCCATTCCGCCCTGACAGAGTCTGGTCTTCTAGACTTTTGTGACCTATTTACCCTTTTTATGCATGCTATGAATGATATGTTAAACATGTTTTCATGAATTCATCCTTTTCTTTTAAAAAGAATCAGATCTATTTTGGTGATGAAAAGTTTTTTAATCTGATTAATTAAAAATACCAGATCTGTTTTGTAATAATAAAAAAGTGGTTATTGGAGAGAAAATTCAAATTTGTTTTGGTGATTAAAAAAAATTGATTTTAGTTTGTAAAAAAAATCAGATCTATTTTTGAGAATTTTAAAAGAAATTGTTTTAACTTTGTAAAAGATCAAATCTATTTTTAAGATGATAAAAAAAAAAAAAAAAAAAAAAAAGGTTTTTGAAAAAAAAAAAATTTAAATCTGTTTCTATAGGTTTCAAAAAAAGATGGAAAAGATTTTTTATGAAGAGAATTTCACTCATAATATAAATTTATGCTATATGAACCAAACAAAACAAACAACCATAAACACAATCATGCATAATCTTTTTCTTTGTTTCAAAATCTGCATATGCTAAAAAAATCAGATATGTATCTAAGAAAGATACAAATAAGTTTTTAATTTGAGAAAATTTAGATCTACATCTAGGAATGATTTAGATCCTTTTTTTATCATGAAAAATTAGATCTACATCTAGGAAAGATGCAGATCTATTTTTAATTTAAGAAAAATTCAAATCTACATCTAAGAAAGATGCAAACCTGTGATGTTGGAAAATTGGATTTGGACATTCTTGAAGTGTTGTTTTCTGATCATGGTGCAATTTGGACAATGTTGGTAGCCTATGGAATATTGACAATATGGGTAAATTGTGATGTTGTTGGATGAATTTTGGTTTAGATTTTGGGAGTATCAGCATTGTGAAAAATTTGTGTTATAGGCTTAGATGAATATGTTCATAATGTATGTGGGAAAGTTTGTTGGCATGTGTAAACTTTGTTTTATAGACATGACAAAATTTTGTGGGTATGTGCATGGATAAATTTGTGGGTATGGGAAAATTTTGTGGGTATGAAATTTTGACTTATGAAAAGATTTTGTTGTTAGGATTAGTGCCCTTAAATCCTATTGTATGATGCTATGTATGACATTATGTATGACATTATGTTGTGATTAAGAAAGTTGTTTTATTATTATCTAAAATAATGGTAATATGAATATTGGGACAATATCATATAGTCCATGAGATGCATAGAATGTGATTTAGTCACACAATATATAAATCGCAAGTTCTTTGTAAACTTAGAATTTTAGTTCGTAGTCAGTGATGAAATTAGGCATTTCATCTGTGAAGACTATACATATTGTAACGACCTAAGGAAAAGCGCTAGCCACATATGCGTTATACCTCAAAAGGACTAGTCACAATTGAGGCTCCTTATAGTTGTTAATAAAGCCTAGATCTACCTAGTAAATACTCGATGTGGGACTCATCACACACACCCACACACATCACACAATCATCAAATTGGGGCATCACAATCTCCCCCACTTAAATCCCTAACATCCTCGTTAGGGCCCACTTTGTGGGGTAGTGCCTCTGAGTCCACATGGGACTACTGGGCCGGCTCTGATACCATATGTAACGACCCAAGGAAAAGCGCTAGCCACATCTGCGCTATATCTCAAAAGGACTAGTCACAATTGAGGCTCCTTGTAGTTGTTAATAAAGCCCAGATCTACCTAGTAAATACTCAATGTGGGACTCATCACACACACCCACACACATCACACAATCATCAAATTGGGGCATCACAAAACCTAATCAACAAGTTTTATTATTACTTGAGATAAAGGAACATTTCTTAATAATTAGCCATCAAAATGGGAACCAAAAGACATTTTCTATTTCTCTTGTAAATCACAGAGTATGGAATATGAAAACAAAAACTTGTAAAATCTTACTTGAATAAAAAACTTCTATCTTTGATACAAGCTTTGAAAATAAAATTGTTTAAAGAGTTACAAGATTACAAAATAAAACTGTCTTAGAAACGGAAAGGTTACAAGATTCTGTCTGAAGCGAAGAGTTACAAGATTACAAGAGGAGAAGTCTTTATGAGGGAGAGAGAAGGCTATTAGGCTATTACAAAGACTTTTCTAAAACTTGGAACTTTAGAAGCTTGTCTTCCATCTACGAAGTCCGTCCCTTTTATAGATACAATGAACCAAGGTAAATTAACTTGAGTAGGTAGGGTTAACTCAAGTTAAACTGTCGGTGGAAACTTGTAGAATATTACTATTGATGAATAGTAGTCTGTCTGGGAATCTATAAGTCTCTTTTCATGCATGCTGGTGAATAGTAGTGACCTATGAACATCTATTTGTATCTATCTGGACTATCTTAAATTTTTCTGGAAGTGGAAGCTATTCACTCATGCTAGTAAATAGTGATCTGTACTAGTGAATAGTGATCTATTATATTTATCTCTCTGTCAATTTGTATCCGCATAGTTATCTGACAGATTAGAGTTATCTTGTAGCTTATAGATTCTTCATAAAGTTTCTAGAAGCATGCTGGTGAATAGTAAACTATCATGTTGATGAATTGTAATCTGTCTGAATCGTCTCGATTGAGATGCCTTCATGCTTTGTTTGAAATCTTCATTGAGGATTTCTGTTTTGGCAAAATATGGCATGTTATTAGCCTTAGGATGGCTATCTTGCTTGCCAAGCAATTAACCATTAATTTTAAAATTAACAAATAGTGCAAGTACGCCTTAGTTGAAGGCCTTCATGCATCTGTTGAACAAATTTAGGTAATGTAGTTTCAAATGCTACAAAGGGAGTTTAATCAAAGGGGCTTTTCAAAAGTCTTTCTATTTTTGAGAAGGACATAAGATCTGGGAAGGACATAAATTATGAAAAATCTTTCTAAAAACAAACTTTAAATAAACTTTTTTGAAAAGAGATAATTCTTTTTGAAAATAATATGCATATACTTAAGTGCTACTAGGTAGAGTAGTATCATCTACCTTTGAATTTGTAATAATCTCATCATTGTCTGTTATTATCTTATCAGTACCCATGTCTTTAAATATGGAAATTTCTTTCAGCAAATGTATATCTTTGGGGATTGGAGGTAAGATGAACTTAAAGAATACTTCTGTTTCCAAAATATTAGTACATATTCCATTGTCTGTAGTGGAGAATGGGTAAAGTAAAGCTAAAAAAGGATTCCCTATGTTAGGTTCTAAAGACTTAGGATTTTATGTATTTAGAACTCTAATTTGTATTGTTGGCAAACCATGATCAAAACAATGTGTTTAGAAGTGTTTTAGTCTAGCTCAAATTTGTGCCTTTATGTAAAGTTGGAATCGAGCTAATGCAGGAAAGCATTATGCCTTTTAGCCTGGCTCAATTGATCGAAGCTCGGGCAGAATGTTTTTCTATAGAATTTTCCAACTCAATCCTAGTTATTCTAAAACGTTTTTAGGGTTTCTTATTTGTCCTAAGTATAAAAGGCAAACCCCAGCCATGTTTTAGTGTTGCTCATATTGCGGTTTGTATAAATCTCTTGTGAGATCTAGAGGAGCTTTCCTTTACACAAACTTAGGGTTTTCAAGGAGAAGATTTATCTACGCCTTGATGATCAACTCGGTTACTGCCATTGAAGCTTAAAGAAAATACAAGCGGGTGTGCTTGTATCTGGTGGTGAATCTAAGAATGGAGTCCATGGATTTGGAGCTTGCACGTGGTCGTGTTAGTAAGTTCTACTGGTTGGTAGCAATAAGAAGTCGAGCGTGGGGACTTGTAAGTCTTATTGTATGAACTTCGATTCTTTCAAGATAGTGGATTCAAGTTTACCTTGAGGATAGTTAGGTCAAATCCTCCCCAGGTTTTTACCGGTTTGATTTCCTGGGTGATCATATCTTGTGTTATTTATTTTCCGCTGCTTTGCATGATTTGATCTTTGTTATTGTGATAACCTAGATTTGTTAAATTGGACTAAGTAACAACTTGGCTAATTAACTAGGTTAAATCAATTGTTTTTAAGGGGTCTAAAAACCATCAAGTGGTATCAGAGCGGGTTGCTCTTTTGTTGTTGATCCTTTGATCACTAAGCTGATCCTTGACCCCTGTTGTCATGGAACATGGACACTCTCTAGTTATTCCTCTTCACTTTGATGGGAATAATTATGCTTATTAGAAAGTAAGGATGAAAGCATTCTTGAAATCTATTGATGAGAGAGTGTGGAACTCTGAATACGGATGGGAGAAGCCCACTGCTCCTGTTAGTGAGTGGCAAACTTCTCTAAAAGAAGCAGCTGCATTTAATAGCAAGGCTATGAATGCGATCTTTAACGCTGTTTCTATGGAGGAATTTAAGAGAATCTCTAATGTTGAGGTTGCTCATACTGCTTGGAATATCCTCCAGACTGTGCATAAAGGCACAAAGGCTATCAAAATCAATAAATTGCAGCAATTGACTTCTAAATTTGAAAGCATTAGGATGTCTGATGATGAATCTTTTGATGAATTATATGCTAAATTGAATGACATTGTTAATTTTGCTTTTAACTTGGGTGAAATCTAAGATTAACCTAAAATTGTTAGGAAGATTTTTAGATTTTTAACTGAAGATTTTAGACCCAAGGTGACTGCCATTACTGAAAGCAAGGGTGTGGACTCCATTCCTGTTGATGAACTTATAGGATCTCTTCAATCATATGAGTTGGATCTACCCAAAACTACCGAATCCAAATCAATGGCTCTTAAGTCTGTTGATGATGTTGAAAGTGGTGGGTTTGATGATAAGCTCTCTGCTACAGAGATTGCTTACCTTACCAAGAACTTTAGAAACTTTCTCAAGAATAGTAACAGAAAGGCAAGAGGCACAAACACTGCTGAACCTAGAAATTTTAGGAAGCATGATCCCACTAAGGTTAACAATAATGATAAACCTAGAGAAAAAGTAGGTCAATCTTCTAATAATTCATTGGGTTCTTAGTGTTTTAGATGTCAAGGGTACGGTCACATGAAATCTGAATGTCCTTCCTATTTGAAGTCTAAGGGTAAGGCTATGGCTGTAACCCATAGTGATGCTGAGGTTTCTAATAATAAGTCTGATTGTGATGAGGATGGAAACTTCATTGCTTTTACCGCTACTACTGTAGTCGATGAGAGCATATCTGTTGAAGAGAACCCTTCTGATAGGGAACTCTCTGAAGATGCAGATCTTCAAGAGTCCTATAATAAACTTTGCAAAGTTGCTGCAAAGGATGCTATGAATGTTGAACTTGGCCTGAAGAAAATTGAATCTCTTAAGCTTGATAAGAAGAATTTGCTTGTTAAACTGTTTGATGCTAATGAATTTTTGAACAATGTGAAAACTGAGAATATGCTTTTGCTTGATAAAGTTAAATCTTTGGAACTTGATTTATCTATTGCTAGATCTGCTAGTTCTAAACTTGATCAAATGCTGAGTGTTCAAAAGTCTTATTCTGACAAAACTGGATTAGGTTATGTTGAAAGCATCTCTGTGTCTGCTCCCTATTCCACAAAGTTTGTTCCTTCATCTTCTTCTGAACCTTCTATGAGTGAGATAGTGAGTGAAACTGTCAAACCCCCTGTGATTGAGGTTGTTAAACCCATAGAAGTTTCATCTTCTAGGAAGATTAGGGTTGATCTGAAAGAGTCTAAGTCTAAGAAGCCTATCCTATCTAAGGACAAGACACATGATAAGCTTGCATGGGTTTGTCACTTTTATGGAAAGTCTGGACACATTCGTCCAAATTGTTACAAGCTGCAAGCTGCAAAGAGAGCAAACAAACCAAAAGTACTTGTGCCTCAAGCACAAGATCCTATGGTACTCATTGGTGAATTGGTAAAGGCTTTAAACCTTTATTCCAATCCTGGAATTGGTAATCATTCCCATGTGAATAAGAACTCCAATGCTCATGGTGCATCTAAAAGGTTTTGGATGCAAAAGACTCGAACTAATTGAGTCTTTCTGACATGGTCCTTGTGCTTCATTGCTCTACCCTTTGTGACCATTGTTCTTTGGTTTTGTTTTGTTTTTTGTTTTTGTTTTTTTGTTTTTTTTTTGTTTTTTTTGTTTTTTGTTTTCTAGGATTTGCATTGCATAACATTCATGCATTTCATTCTAGGTGTTTTTTTTTTTAATAAAAAAAAAAAGGAAGAAAAAGGAAGCAAATTGTGTTTTGTACTATTCTTCTTGGTTTTGTGAAGAACAAGGTTGGTTAATTTATTTTCACATAACATGTTGTTTGTACCTTGTTTAGCTTTGATGAGCTTACTTATTGCACTTTACTAGTTGAAGCTTTATAGTGCATGTTGTGTGGGAAAGATGTTTATGGTTTTTGATTACTCTGTCTTAATCTTGAAGTCACATGTTTTTGACTGTCGGACTTGAACTTTTAGAGAAAGGCATAAATAACCATCTCACCACTGTTAACTAGCCAATCATGAACACCTTAGTGCATATCATAAGATTTTGTGCTCGAGAAAGTGTAGCACATGCACAAAAAGAACATAAGGTGAAGCCTCGGTTTATATTGCTTAATACTAAAAATTGGTGTGTACTATTAGGCTTGATGCCAAACTCACATAACTTAAAATTGGTATGTATATTATGAGGCATAAATTCAAGAAACTTACATGATTGCAAGCTTATGATCTAGGAGATGTGGGAGTTATATGATGTAACTCTTTAAGTGATAGTCTTTTTTAAATTCTTTGTGATGAATTTTGCAGACTTTGTGATTGATTGTTATTCACATATCACCTCACATGTATCTCAAGTTTTTGCTAGTTGCACACACTACACGAGTTACTTTTTGCTAAACTTTGCACATGTTATTGTGTGTGTTTATGGTCTGACCAACTAAGTTTTGCAGATGCTTTGAATTTTTGTGCAAAATTAATTTGTTGTTTGAAAATTTATGGAGAATGCAAGAAATTTTATTTTCAGGAAATTTGGGCCTAAAATTCTTGTTTTTGAAAATCACATCATCACATACTCATGCATATTGCTCTTAAAATTCAATGCTTTGAGTCGTTTCTAAATGTTTTTCAAAAAAAACTGTGTTTTTTCTCAAATTTAGTGAGCCTCTGCCCATTTCGATCAATCCATTCTATTTTTCGATCAATCGAAAATTTTTAATTTTGTTAGAGAGAGCTTTTGTCTGTTTCGATCAATCGAAATTGATTTTCGATCGATCGAACTCTTTTAAAATTGTTTTGTTAAAGTCTCTGTCTATTTCAATCAATCGAAGTTGTTTTTCGATTGATCGAAACTCGTGAATCATGTTTTTTTTTTAAAAGCCAGATTGGACTTTTTCAAAGGCACTTTTCAAAAGTTTTTCAAACTTTCCTCTCTCTCCGACTTGGCTAAGGCTCCACCAAAGATTTTTTGTCGTTTTCCTCCAAAAATTTTGCAAGGTTTTTGTCTCCTAATGCCGGTAAGTCCTTTTTGCCCTTCCTTTTGCATTTTATTTCATGTTTTCATGCATTGCATTGGTTATTTTTGGAACTATTCATGATTGGGGTTTTTGATGTTTCAAGCCATGTTTTCTGAAATTGATCATTGGGTTTTGTCTCTATATTGATATATTACTGATTCTTGTGGTTTAATTTGATCAATTTTGTGGTTTTTGAAAAATTGGAAATTCTAGGATTTGAAATTGATCCGAATTGGGGTTTTTGTAAAATTGGGTTAAATTGATGAAATTGGCTTGTTCAATTGATGTATTTGGTCATTAATTTTTGAATTCTATCATGTATAATGATCAATTCGTCAATATCTTTCAAATTGATCAAGTGGTTTCCAAATTTTGGGGTTTTTGTGTTTAATACCTCTATGTTCAAGCCAATTTTGTGAATTTGAACTTTTTCTTGGACTTAATTGCACTGCATTAGGACATGCATCATGCCATTTAAATTGTTCATGCATCATATAGATTTTTGTTATATACTGTTTTTGTGCTAACTTGCAGTCTGCCCTTGGTTTTGTCTTTGGTGTTTTTGTTCTTTTGCTCTGTGTTTTGGTCCTTATCCTAGCACCATGCCTAGGAAAACTAGAGCCCATAGGACCCCTTCCACTTCCTATGAGTCTCCCTCTAGGAGTGAGGTGTTTAGGAATGATAGAAGCCGAGAAGCCTTTGAGACCTTGAACAGTAAGCGTAAGATATGGGCTGAGCGAGCTGTAGTGTTAGATGAGCTTGATCAGGCCATTAAGGCCAATTTTGAGTTTAGAGGTTGGTTGCCTCTCTTAGAGATAGATCATCCACCCTCGACCGCCCTGATTAGAAAGTTCTTCTCAAACCTCTCTTGCCACATCTATGATTCCAACACCCTTGTTAGGAGTTGGATACGAGGTGTTGAGTTCACCATTACCCCTCAGGTAGTGGCTAAGGCTCTTAGGGTTCCGGTTGTTTGGGAGCCTGACTATCCCTATGATGAGTCACCCTCATTAGATGTTGTCATGTCATACATGACTAGGTCATCTATCCAGTGGGATTCTGATCCTCGGATCACGTCCGTTGAGCTTACCGAGACTGCCTTTCTTTTCTTTAGGATAGCATGTCATTCGCAGTGGCCTATTTCGCATCTCCACACCATCCCTCTAGAGCGATGTGTGTTTTTGTATGCTTTTGTTTCGGGTGCGTCGATCAGTTTCCCTTATTTGTTCCTTCGTTCTTTGAACGAGGTTCATAGGAGTTCTGCCGTAGGGCATGTACTTATTCATCCTATTTTCATTCATAGGATTTTGCTCTTTTTAGATCTAGATGGTTTCCCGTCTGGTGAGCCTATGTATATTGTTGCTCCCATAGGTGCCACCTTTCTTAGATAGAGGGCTGCTCACTTGAGAGTTGCTCCTTCACGTCCTACGGGTGCGTCATCTAGTGTTGTTCCCCCTCCTCCCTCTTCTACAGGTGCTGATGCTGCTGAGACATCGGGTGCTGCTGCTGATGCTGATGTTCCTCCACCGACTACTTCGGATGATTTAGATTGTGGAGTTTAGATTGTATCTAGGTGCTTCACATTGTATTTTACTTTTTTAGCTCTTGCCATGTTTTTGATGGGATATTCATGTTAGGGGGAGTATTTTTTTTGTTGGTACTTTATATGTTTCCTGTTTCAAACTGTTTATTGATTTATATTTATAAGTTATTCATTGATATATGTCTTTATTGTGTGTTGTTTGAAATCAAGAATTTAATTTGTTTACTTGTATAGTTTCCACACATGCGGTTATGCATTTTATTTAGTGTTTCAAGAAATATACAGGTTGATTTAATTGAGCTGCTGTCTACACTTGCAACTGATTGATAGTAGTTAGGATTGAATTTGTTTTTATGAGCATTGATTTTGTAAAGGGCTTTTATTTTGTAAACTTTGAGCTTCTAGTTGTGTTTGTCACGGATTGCCAAAGGGGGAGTTTGTTAGGTTCTTAAGATTTAGGATTTTATGTATTTAGAACTCTAATTTGTATTGTTGGAAAACCATGATCAAAACAATGTGTTTAGAAGTATTTTAGTCTAGCTCAAAGTTGTGCATTTATGTAAAGTTGGAATAGAGCTAATGTAGGAAAGCATTATGCCTTTCAGCCTGGCTCGATCAATTGAAGCTTAGGCTCGATCGATCGAAACTCGGGCAAAATATTTTTCTGCAGAATTTTCCAACTCAGCCCTAGTTGTTTTAAAACGTTTTTAGGGTTTCTCATTTGTCCTAAGTATAAAAGGCAAACCCTAGCCACGTTTTAGTGTTGCTCATATTGTGATTTGTGTAAATCTCTTGTGAGATCTAGAGGAGCTTTCCTTTACACAAACTTAGGGTTTTCAAGGAAAAGATTTATCTACGCCTTGATGATCAACTCGGTTGCTGCCATTGAAGCTTAAAGAAAACACAAGCGGGTGTGCTTGTATCTGGTGGTGAATTCAAGAAAGAAGGAGTTCGTGGATTCAGAGCTTGCACGTGGTCGTGTCAGTAAGTTCTACTGGTTGGTAGCAATAAGAAGTCAAGCGTGGGGGCTTGTAAGTCTTATTGTATGAACTTTGATTCTTTCAAGATAGTGGATTCAAGTTTACCTTGAGGATAGCTAGGTCAAATCCTCCCCAGGTTTTTACCAGTTTGGTTTCTTGGGTGATCATAACTTATGTTATTTATTTTCCGCTGCTTTGCATGATTTGATCTTTGTTATTGTGATAACCTAGACTTGTTAAATTGGACTAAGTAACAACTTGGCTAATTAACTAGGTTAAATCAATTGTTTTTAAGGGGTCTAAAAACCATCACCCTAAAATAACTTTAGAGGACAACGTGTCTGCTAAGAAGAAAGGTGTTCTGAAAGTGATTCCATTATTATTTATATATGCCTTAGTTAAATTAATTACTTATTTTAAGTCTATCACCATTGGCCTGGGTTAATCTGTCTGTTGTTGATTCATAATATTTGGAAGGTATTAATCCTTCCTGAATGCGATTCATGTTAGCACCTGAATCGACAAGTGCAACAATAGTTAATGAAAATTCTCTATGAACAACCAGAGTTATTTCAGTATACCATTTCTAGAATCCCATTCTATCAATTATATTTAAAAAATCATCTTTATAAGAATTTTTATCAATATAATCATGTCCGTCGGGGATAGTGGAGTCTGTCAAAGGTTCATTACAATATTTAATTCTATCCTTAACACTAATTACTTGTGCTGCTATTTGCTCAACCATATTTTTTTAAATGAAATTTTTTGATTTCAACTCTTTTAGTTCTTTTCTTAGATCATTAATATCTATCTGTAAATCTGTCACTGTTACAAGTTTAGTGGGTTTAAATTTATTAGTAATTTCTACAGAATTATAGGTTGACTTCTAATCTTTCAAATCTATTTCAAGTCTGTCAGTTTGAGTTAAAGATTCTTTTAATTTAGATAAATTGTTTGTTTTTAGACCCCTTAAAACATAACCAGATTAACCTAGTTAATTAGCCAAGTGATTGCTTAGTCAAATTATCAAATCAAGGTTAACACAAATATATCATATCATTGACAAGTGCAGAAAATAAAGAACACAACGATATGATAACTCAGGAAAACCAAACTGATAAAAAACTTGGGGAGGATTTAACCTAGCTATCCTCAAGGTAAATCGAATCCACTATGAAAGAATTGAAGTTTACATAATAGCGACTTAGACCACTAACATCCTATTCTACCTCGAGTAGGAAACTTACTACCACGACCACGTGACAACTCCAAGTCCACGGACTACTTCTTTCTTGGATTCCTATCAAGTACAAGCACTCCCGCTTATGTATCTTTAAGCTCTTGAATTAGCAACTGAATTGATCACCAAGCTCTCGACATCAATCTTGAGATTGGAAACCCTAATTGTATGTGAAGGCAAACACCTCTAGATCTCACAGAAGATTCACACACACAGCATAAAGAGCAACCTGAAAATGTGGCTAGGGTTTTCCCTTTTATACTTAAGACAAAACATAAAACCCTACACGTCAAACAAGCTTGGGCTGAGTTGGAAATTCTGCAGAGAAAAAACAATCTGCACAACTTTTGATCGATCGAGCCAGGCAGATTTACACAGTAAATCCTACAGTAACTCGATTCCAACTTTACATAAAAAAAACACATACTTTGAGCAAGTCTAAACAAGTATTAAACGTTTTGATCATGGTTTGCCAACATTACAAAATGAAGTTCTAATACATTAGTTCGTAATTACTTAGAACCTAACATAAATAATCTTTTTTGGATTGTAAATCTGGAAGTCTGTCTATTAAATCCATTATTATATCTTCTTGTTTTGTTAAAACACTTATTTTTAGTTTTCTTTTACAATAACAATTATCAGGATTATTGCAATTGCATAATTTAACTTTTCCATTATCTGAAGAAATATTTGTCGATGATGAGGTGATATCACAATTATCTATCGGTGAATTTCATTATCTGTTTCATCACTATCTATCTGTTCTAATATACTCATCAATTTATCTTTTAACTTTCCTGATATGTCAAGTTTATTTATCTTTCTTTGAAAGTAACAGTATCTACTAGTGTGACCCTTTTTCCCACATTTAAAGAAATAATGTCTCTTTCTTTATATCTATCACATTTCTTTCTTTTGGATTCTTCTTTCTTTTCTTTAGTCTTACCTTTATGATATCTTCTATTATTATTCTTGTATCTATCCGCATCTTTCCTTTCTTTTGTTCTTTTCCTAGAGGGAGCAATCAATGGTTCAAAGCCATATTGCTCACAAAATGTTCCAAGCTCCTTTTTAGCATATCTTTTTTCTTTCTCTAGCTATTTTTTCAATCTTAAATCATTTCATAGTCATAGACCTATTTTATTGATTGAGGATATTATGTCACCATATGTTAAGCTAGGATAGTCTATAGTTCCATCATTATTGGCTATATCAAGTCTAACTTTTTGAGCAAAAGAAATAAGGTAGAACAACAATAAATTTTTCTTTCCAGTAGAATTGTTGACAATCATTTCTACTTAAAACTTTTATAATAAAAACATCTTTATACCATCTAAAGTTTGAAAGTTGTGGACATCTTAAATTAATTAAAACATCTGAAGCTCTTTCTTTATATTGATTGGGATCTCCAACAAAATGTTTAGTTATAGTGAAAATTAAAGTATTAGCTGCATCTTGTGAAGGCTGTCTATCTGTTATTATAACACTTCCATCTGTTTCTCTTTTAACAGTTGTTAATATTTCATTTCTATCATCATTATTTAAATAGTGATCCCACCAACCTTTCAATTGGCAAGTAAAACCGATGATAATTAAACGGGCTATCTGGTGGTCTTGTTTTCCATGATTCTTATAAATGAAAGTTCAAAAACGTGTACAAAACACCTTTGAACGTTTAGACCCCCAAAATACAACTTAACCAATTCAAGCAATATGTCAAACAACTAGTGTGCGGAAACTTAACATATGCTATAATACGAAATAGGTTAAAAACTATCTAAGCCATAACAAAATAAAAGCACAGCAGATAATAAAAAGGCAAAGATAGAGAGGAAGGAAGATGCAAACACAAAGACAACACGCGATGTGTTATCGAAGAGGAAACCGAAGCCCTCAGCGTAAAACCTCTCCGCCGCCCTCCAAGCGGTAAACAATCCACTAGAAAATACAGTTGGGATACAAGGACAGTAATAGACCCTCCAAGCCTAATCTACCCAGTGCACCTAAGCCCTCCAAGCTTCTTGCTCCAACGAGGTTGCGCCGAACCTTTTTCTTTTCTAGCTTCCCGGATTCCGCTGCTAGACCGTAGCATCAACCAATGAAGATTGGTTTCTTCCTAACTGCTTCCCAGAAATCCAAACAACTGTCTCTCAGTGATGATGATGGTGAGAACCAGGTTTGGTATAATGCCTCTCAAGGATTTGACAATGGAGAGGAAGAGAGTTGAGGAATTTGAAGAGACTCTAAGGTAGAGATTGTGGGTGAAACAATCTGGTTTTTCTTTAGGGTTTCTCTCTCAAAATTCTCTCTGGAAGCTCTCTTTCAATCCTGGGTAAAAGGGGTATTTATACTGGAGTGGGAGAGGAATGTGAAACGTCAGGTTTTACAAAACAGGGGTGGCTCGCGGCTTGACTAAGTCGTGAGATCCAGTCGCGAGATAACCGTATGGCCAGTTGTCCTGTTTTGTCCTGTAGTGCTCCAGCTAGCATGACTGTTCATCTTCCAGCATGCTTGGCATGTGTGCCGCTTCTGGCGGCTTGCAGCCACGAGTCACCCGCGAGTCCCAGCCGCGAGTCTCTGTTTTCTTGCACACTCTTGAGCAATCTTCACTCTATCTCACTCACTACCCTTACAACAAACCCACCTAAATACAGGGTTACTAAATACTGAATTACAAGCAAATTTGGCACGGAATAAAGCCAATTAGATGGTTGAATAAATTCAACCTTACAATCTCCCCCTTTGGCTATTCCGTGACAAAACCCTAAAACAAACTCTAGACTTAACATGTGAGTTGGGAACAGTTGAACAAAACTCACTCACACCTAACTCTAGAAGCTGTGAAGCACAATCATATGAACATAATACTCCTGAAACACAACAATACACCATGATCATTGTAAGCAGAAAATTATAAATGCATATGAAACAGCCAATATGTGATCAAGCAAAGATGGAGTAAAGAAACAAACCATGGCTTGATCAACCATGTGAACACCACAAGGTAGTGATCACAGTGCTCATTCACACTTGAAATGAACACAAGGACATACAAGTTAACAAGCACAAGGCAAGACACTTGTATGCTCAACACTCAACCAATGCATAACACACAAGGCATATGCATCTAGGAACAATCCTACAAGGGCACAAGAGTGACAGTACATAAACCAAAATGCAGAACATTTAGATTAAAGTACTGATTTCAACATAGCATAAAGGCTGCACTAAGCAAGGTACAAACCATATAGCCTACAAACTATGCATGAAACATTAACCCTAAAAGCTTACAAAAGCACATGGGTACAAACCACAAAAACATCATGAATAACAGTTTACAAAACACAATATATCAACTTAAAGAGAAAAAAAAAAAACTGAAACTGAAGAAGAATGTAAAGACACTCCCCCTTAGGTAATGACACTCCCCCTTAGGTAATATCCTTCCCCTTGAACTTTTCTCCCCCTTACTGAATGCTCTCCCCCTTTTTGTCACGAATAGCTAAAAGCTCTTGTCCAACTTTCGTTGAATATCATCTAACTGATTCTCCATAGTCTCGAGACGTATTTGGACATGGTTGTTTGTGGAGTAGAGAAGTGCCACAAGCTCATCAACGCGTTTCTGAATATGCTCAAGTACACTGCCGACTCTATCAGTATGAGGAGCAGTCTGTGCTTGCGGAATACTAGCCGGTGAAGCTTCAGGAACAGCACGTGATGTAGATGTGGTATGTGCAGGTGTCTCTGAGTCAGGGGCAGATGGAGTAACCGGAGAGATGTGAGCACTCCTTGGTGATTTAGAGGAGTGACTTCTGCTAGCTTGAAGAGTGAACAAGGAAATGGGACGTTGACGAGTCAACATTTTTCCATCTGCAGGAGGAATAATGCCTTCACGAAGAATGAGCTTCATGATGAGACTGCAAAATGGAATAACTCCTCGAGCTGCAGATCGACACGCGGTCTTCCTCAAGGTGTAGTAGATGTGAGCACATATATCAATGGGGGCTCCTGTAATAAGGTCACAAAGAAATAGAGCTCTCCCAAGATTGATGAATGTAGTGTTGGACAGTGGGTAGAGATTGGTGAACATGATCAACTTCAGTGTGGTCAGCTCAGGTGCAAACTTTGCGGTGCTGATGGATGTTCCTGCACTGGATACTTCATGATCGTATCCTAGGATTTGTAAAATTTCTCCAACTTCTGGATTTCGTTCATCGTTAGGAGTTATATTCACATTCTGAGGTCTGGTGATGCCGAGAAGATCTGCGATGGAGTCTGGGGTAACACTAAACTCTGTTCCTCTGACCCAGAAAATGAGTTCAGGTCCAAGATCAGATGCATTGGAAAAGCATTCTTTGACCAGCTCATCCATTGGATCATCAAAGTTCCCGAACAAGTTTGCCCAATCTCGTTTCTCAAAGATTCGAGGGATGAAAGTGGTCCCTAAGGTGTTGAACTCTACCACCCGTTCCACTATAGTGGTTGACTTGTTAAACACGTTTTAGTAGACGTGTGAGTTAAGCGGAAGTCTGAACCTATCCTCATTGGGATCTTGAGATGCCTGAGATGATAGTCGAGTCCTTTTAGCAACTGGTGTTGCTGGTTCGTCAGCAACAATGTCTTTACCTCTGGAAGATCGACGAGACATCTGCAAGAGAACAGACCCACAGCAAAGAACCAAACAACAATACCACACAAGATAACTGTCAACAAGATTCAGTGTAAACAAAATTTCAATATATAAACACAAACTGAAGATAGTGCTGTCCCAACCAAACTACCAACAATACAAAGGAGCACAAAATGATAGGTGCAACAATATGGTGATAGTGCACAAAGACATAGATGGACAAAACAACTAACAACTGTCAGTGAGACAGTTTATCACGACCATGATATGCAAACAGATACAACATTCGATTATTTAGAGCAGATAACATAAAGTACTCCACAAGAGATATGAAAATGGGAAAATATTTCAGCATGAAGAACAAATCATCCACACTAGAGCACATGATTGAGAAACATACATTATGTTATCATAAAAACTCAGTAACCAATACCGAAAACCAACATTAATACTCAAGCAAGTGAAATAAGTAAGTCAAATAGACACCAAACCCATTTAAGAAAATATTTTCAAACTCAACAGCAGGCAAATATCAGAACAATGAAAATCACATTGTGACCGCTCAACATGAAAACAGATGAAAACAATATCAAACAAGACACGCCATACCCATTACACAAGAGAGAAGTATTTCGAACACAATATCAATCCAAACAGAAGCAAAAATATCCAGGAAAAGGGAAAATGAGATTGAGAAAGCAAAAACCCATACCTTTTCTTGATGATTTGGATAAGAAATGAAGCACCAATGAGGTTTGAAAATGGATTCACAGAGTGTTTGGAAAGGAGAAAGTTTAGAGAGAAGATGAACAGTCACAAAAGTTCGAGGGAAAAACTGAAAAGAGGTTTAAAAACTGCTCCTGTTTCTGCCAAACACGCGATTTTCGCGACTTGATTAAGTCACCACACAGTCACCAGCTCAAGCCGCCAAAGCACTGAAGAACAAAAATTTGAAAAAATTTTCTAAGTGTTTTTCGCGACTGGAAGGTCTACCTGCGAGTGAGTCGCGCGCTGAGCCGCGAAAATCTCTGAGTGGATCTCGCGACTGGACCTTCCACTCACGAACAAGTCGCCAAAAATGACCAGCGAAGATGCGACTGAGGCTCGCGACTTGACATACCCGCGACTGAGCAGCCAAAACAGGGCAAAACAGGATTTTTGAAATTTTCAGATTTTTCAAACAAAATACTTTCCAAAAACACTTAAAATACTCAAAAATATTTTTGTGCTTGAATTAACAAAGATTGAGCATGTGAAAACACATTTCATCACGTACAATCACACAAATGAATATGGCATTTATTGAACATAAACTTGTGTGTTGTGTGTGGATATCAACAATGAGATAGTCCTTCGTCTAATGTGAAGCTTCAATGATCAATTCAACCAAGGCATACACAATTAGCACTAGATCATGTGACCCATCTCAATTATAGAAATATGTATATATGACCTCCCACAAAACTTGATAACATGACTTGGAGCTTTACATTTTACTCCACTTTTAATCATAGCATTTGATCCTTTTTGATCTTTTGAGGCAATCACCTCTCATTGTGAGAGTGATATTTGACATTTCACTTTAATGAACAAGCCTTTGGCTTATTGAATAAACATTCACTTTAATATAAGGTCGCTTACCCTTTTTCCTAGTCAAATACTAGAATGTGCGACAGGCTTTTGCAGCTCAATATCTCTTTTCATTTGGAGATTTACATTTGGTGAGCTCTTTATAGCAAAACAAAAATAAAGAGTGGGAAGATATATACACACAAGTCTATGCATGTCTCAAGATCAACAAAACCATTCACTAATCATTCATGACAAGTTTGAAGATCTATTTACAACAATCACAAAGATTTCAAGATTTCTCCCACAGAGATATGAGTGCAAAGAAACAAGCAATGCTCGAAAATGCACAAAGCCATTAGCACAAAGGTATAAGGCAAAACAAGTTTTGAGACAAAAACTCAATAATGTCAATCAAGCTTTCTGATTTTCTAATTTTTTATGTGATTTTTGGATTTTTGTCACAAGAAACAAAAAGATTGATAAGACAAAATTAAAAATATTCACAAGTAGACAAGCAAACAATCAACATCAAAAATAGCAAGCAAACCAAACAAACATTGTCACAAAGCATAGGAAGTATTAATGCATGGACATGTTGTAATGCTTATGCATGAGTACCCTTTTTCACCCACACGTCACTTGCGTTTGGGGTGATTTCCATATAAGATTGGGTACGGGAGTTAGGGCTTTCAAACCTTCGTGAGAAGCTTTCCAAGCAGTTGGTGAATGCACCAATCATCTTCATCACGTTCATCATTCCGGGATCTCCATTTTGATCTCTAGATTGATCACCTGCCCAAATTCTCCTATCATTTCTGGGTCCTCCTGACCTTTGAGGAGTTGCACTGTTCTTTGCTCTCAGCTTTTGGCAATTTGGTCGAGTATGCCCTTGAAGTTCGCAATAATGGCACACATAAGTTCCTCTAGGACCTCTTTGTGGTCGTGGACGTGACTTGGCACGAGATTCAGACCTGCCCACAGATTGATTACGGGGATTCAGCATCCATTGGTTCACCAAATTCTTCTTCTCCTCCACCTCGAGCTTCTCACCAGTAAGGTCAGCTACAACTGGATCTTTGGCCTTTACAAACTTCACTTCTTTAGTGACATTTCCAAATGAACTACTTCCTCCAGTATATCCCAATTCGGATTTGTCTGAAAAGCTCTTTTGAGATGATATAACATCATCTAGCTTCTTGGTGGTGACCCTCTCTATTTTAGCATTCGCTTGCACAACCTCATTCTCAAGAAATCTCACTTTGGTGTAAGCTTCGGACAACTCACCATTCAGTGTTTCTATCTCACATTTGGCCTCCCTATATCGGATTAGGAGACTTTTGTAGTCCTCCTCAGCCTTCTTCATTTTTCTCACAGCAGCCTTGGCCACCCTTGTGTACTCACCCGACTTCTCCAAGAGTGAGTTATAATTCTCTTGAAGATTTGTTGTGCTTTCTTCCTCTTTATATTGATTGGTATCTCCAACAAAATGTTTAGTTATAGTAAAAATTAAAGTATTAGTTGCATCTTGTGAAGGCTGTCTATCTGTTATTATAACACTTCCATCTGTTTCTCTTTTAACAGCTGTTAATATTTCATTTCTATCATCATTATTTAAATAGTGATCCCACCAACCTTTCAATTGGCAAGTAAAACCGATGATAATTAAACGGGCTATCTGGTGGTCTTGTTTTCCATGATTCTTATAAACATTAGTGAGCAAAGTCATTTCATGTAAAAGATTTATTATTTCATATTTTGACATTCCATAAATATTCTATTCATAAATTAAATCTGCTGAGTAAGATGAATTAACAAAAGTGTGTCTTGCTTCAAACTATAAATCAGGAGGAGTAGCTTTAGGATACCAATTCTTTTTGGGGTATGGTTCCTCAATTCTTCCTTTTTTACGATCTTGTGATGAAGATGATAAGGTTAATTTATTAATCTGTAATTTATCAATAAATTGTGATTCTAAATTATCTATATCTGATGAATCCGTCAAATCTATCAATTGATTATCTTCTGATTCTTCATCCTCTGAAGATTCAGTTCTTCCTATTGAATTTAACATCCTATTTTCGTTTTTTAGTGGGTCCATGTCTTTTTGCGATTCTAATTTCATTAAATCTAACTTCTTATTTATTTCATCGAGTAGATTATCTGTTTTCTCTGTCATGGGTCTCTTTAAAGGTGATCTAAGATGAGGAGGTATTTCATGAGGGATGAATAAAGGGGCATTAAACGCATTTTCTTTTTTATGGAGGTAGAGGGAGGTGTCATTCTGTCTTCTATGTCTTGTAGCTTTTGACCAATTTTTTTTAGATAGATATTAGTGTAATTATTCTGTTGAATTATGCTGTCTAGGTTCTTATTATCATCACTTAGAATAGGTCTTTTAATAGGAGTAGCCAACACTTGGACTCCACTATTTTGATTCAATATAATTGATTCAAAGGGTGGATAAGTTTGGTATACCTTTTCATGATTTTCTGTCTTCGTCCATGACAATGTTTTTTCTATGACACTTATCTTTTTGTTATGATAGTCCAAAAAGTCAAAGAAACTGTAAGTTCAAAAACGTGTACAAAAACACTTTTGAACGTTTAGACCCCCAAAAACCAACTTAACCAACCCAAGCAATATGTCAAACAACTAGTGTGCGGAAACTTAACATATGCTATAATATGGAATTGATTAAACAACTATCTAAGCCACAACAAAATAAACCACAACAGATAATATAAAGGCAGAGATAGAGAGGAAGGAAGATGCAAACACAGAGATAACACCAGATATGTTATCGAAGAGGAAACCGAAGACCTCGGCGAAAAACCTCTCCGCCGCCCTCCAAGCGGTAATCAATCCACTAGAAAATACAGTTGGGATACAAGGACAGCAATAGACCCTCCAAGCCTAATCTACCCAATGCACCTAAGCCCTCCAAGCTTCTTGCTCCAACGAGGTTGCGCCGAACCTTTTTCTTTTCTAGCTTCCCGGATTCCGCTACTACACCGTAGCATCAACCAATGAAGATTGGCTCCTTCCTAACTGCTTCCCAAAACTCCAAACGACTGTCTCACAGAGATGATAATGGTGAGAACCAGGTTTGGTATAATGCCTCTCAAGGATTTGACAATGGAGAGAAAGAGAGTGAGGGAATTTGATGAGACTCTAAGGTAGAGATTGTGGGTGAAACAATCTGGTTTTTCTTTAGGGTTTCTCTCTCAAAATTCTCTCTGGAAGCTCTCTTTCAATCGTGGGTTAAAAGGGTATTTATACTGGAGTGAAGAGGAATGCGAAACGTCAGGTTTTTCCAAAACAGGGGTGGCTCGCGGCTTGACCTCGCGGCTTGACTCAGTCGCGAGTTCCAGTCGCGAGTTAACCGTATGGCCAGTTGTCCTGTTTTGTCCTGTAGTGCTCCAGCTAGCATGACTGTTCATCTTCCAGCATGCTTGGCACGTGTGCATCTTCTGGCGGGTTGAAGCCGTGAGTCCACCCGCGAGTCCCAGCCGCGACACTCTGTTTTCTTGCACACTCTTGAGCAATCTTCACACTATCTCACTCACTACCCTTACAACACTCCCACCTAAATACAGGGTTACTAAATGCTGAATTACAAGCAAATTTGGCACGGAATAAAGCCAATTAGATGGTTGAATAAATTCAACCTTACAGAAACTAAAGTGTGTCTACAAGTCTATCACCATTTCATAATATTTAGTTCTTAAATTATTCCTTTCTTATTCATTATATTGTTCAAAAAACTGGTTTTTCCTATCAGTATTTTCAGGTTTTAAATAGTCATGTTTTAATAATTCTTTATCTAAAACAAATTCTTTAGATAAAACATTAATTTGTCTATCATGTTTTGTAAATCCTAATATGTCTGTGTGGGTAAGAGAATCAAGTTGAGGTTGGGTCTGATAAAGGGGTTGGTGAACATTAGGGGTAGGTTGTGTGGTTTCTGCTGGGTAATAAGTTGTTTCTGTCTAGACAAGGGTTCTCTTAGTGTTTATAGGGGGAAGGTGTATAACTGGAGGAAGATTCTGAGGAGGTAAAGGTTTGGAATCAGAGAAAGATGTCCTAGAGGAGAAGGAGCTTCTAGGGGCAAACATCATAGGGGTCTTTTTGCCTGAAGAACTATTGGGTCTAATAAGGCAGTCAGTTTGTTTGTCATTATTATTGAAAGCAATAATAATTGTACCATCTGTCTTTTGTGCTATGAAGTCTGGTTCTGTGTTTTCTATCTTTGTATGGGAGCAATGGCCTATAATTTCCATTGTTTAGGAAGGTTTATGTCTTTCCATTATATCTGTTAGGGTACACGAAGTCTACTATTTGGGGTTGAGGCTTGAAGAAGGAGAGTGTGTCCTTTAGGGGATGGTTCAACCATGGATTGAGGGTCAAGGGTGGTTTTCATAAGTTTATAATAAATTCTATAAATAATAGCTAAAGGTTCTGAACCTTCTTTCATGTAATAACCATCTTTTTTTACATTCAAAGTTAAAGCATCCATAATATTTATGCTAGATAAACTTAAAGCAAAATTAGGATAACAATTAAAATATACTAGTCCATTATGTAAACTTGTTTCCATCATTCCTAAAAGTGAGTCATTAAATCTTAAATGTATGTCATCTCTTAAACAAAGTAAAACACTTGTATTTAAAGCTTCTCTTGTTAATGGTTTTAGAGCTACCTGTACCAAACCAACATGTAAAAAGGCATATTTTTCTCTATGTCGTCTAATTTGGTCTATTGAAAATAACTGAATTGTTCATATTCATTAAATAAAGAGTAAGTTTTTTCAACAGTTTTTATAGTGTAATCTGTCATGAAGGATAATTTAGAAAAAGAAGTCTGTCTATAGATTTATCAGTTCTTTCTGTTGGTATATTCCATTTATTCCATTCTAACAAATTCCTATCTATATCTTTCATGCTATATTCCTCAAAATTAACTATTCTATCATTTTCAATGTCCAGATTAGTGTGCGCCAGACCTAAATGTGTCATAGCAACAGATGATAAGCAACTAAATATATTCATTCTATTTCCAAGCAATTAAAAATTACTGGCAGAACTATTAGTAACCACTGGTATCCTTGCTATCAGGACCAGCTCCTCAGGAAACTCCATTGCGAGACCACCCAAACACATGCCTATCCATCGGCTAACAAAAAACGAGCTGACCAACGCAAAACTATGGTTTGCCAACGAGTCTTCAGGTTGACCAACGCTAACAAGGAGCAAGTAGTGGCTATGCAATAATATATGTTCCTAGTAAGCACCGACAAATTCATAAATATTACATGTAGAAAAGATGATAAGAAAAATAATTTAAAAACTCTAGAGAGCACTTTGACAGAAAAGAAAGACTATAGTCATGTAGTAAGAAGTTCTGTAGAAAGCCAAGAAAATAATAATAGGAAAGATGACATAATAGAAACAATACAAAAGAATCCTAGTACTATAATACAAAAGAACAAGTTAGATATAGGAAAAGACATAGAAAAAGTAAGAGACTTTGAAAGACAAAAGGCTAACAACCCAATAGAAACTCTACGTCAAGAGTTTAGCATAGAAAGAGACATAGACAAAGACAAAGAAAGAAACATGATGAGGAAGGAGAAAGAAAAAGAAAATGATGACTTGATAAAAGTAGTCAACAAAAAAGAAAAAGATGATAGTTTCAAAAAGAGTAATAGTTTTAAAGAAGAAATTGATGAAAGACTAAAATCAATTGAAAAAACTATGGATTATACCCAAGACAATAGTTTAGTAGCCTTGGCTAAAAAGATAGAAATTTTAAATTCACCAATAGAGATAAAAGAAATGAAAAAGGACATAACAGTTTTAGAGATTACTGAGTTATCAGATAATGAGAAACCTGACACACATATTAGAAATATTATTTGTCATAAATGTAAAGAATATGGGCATACTAAAAAACAATGTGACAAACATAATAAAAATGTAAAACGAATAAGTAAGTTAGAATTTGAGAAAGGCATAATAAATGAATTAATGGAAATATTTAATGTTAAGCAAAAAGAAATAGACCAAATAACGAAAAAGGAAGAATTAAAATCAACCAACCCACTTAAAATTAATAAAAGAAAAAGGAAACAAAAAGACATAATAATGAAATTGATAGATAGTTTACCCAATCATCTAAAAGACTATTTGCTAAAATTGAAAGATTCTATAGAAATACCTATTGCTTGTATTAAGTGTAGAAAATATGGACACTATGTTACGGAATGTGGAAAAGGAGAAAAAGCTAAGAAAGAAAAGGATAAGAAAGAAAAAACAAAAATGAAACAAGATGGTACAAGTATAAAACCAGTAACTCTACAAGACTTAATGACAAAAGCAAAAATGGTAAAACAAGAAATTAAAGAAGGTAATTCCACAGAAATAGATGAACAAAATATTGCAGAAATAATAAATTTAAAAGTATTTTCTAATCCTATGATAGACTCCCCTGATCATCCTACAGATAAAGAAGTTACAGATATTAATAAAATTGATAGCAATAGACAAAATTTCTTGAGTTTAATTGACAAAATAATTTTCCAAAAATGGCATACAAAAATTACTTTAATAATTAATAAAGAATTCTCTTTGACAAAAATTGCTTTAATAGACTCAGGTACTGATATGAATTGTATACAAGAAGGATTAATATCTTCAAAGTATTATGAAAAATCATCTAAAAGATTAACCCAGGCTAATGGAGAAAATCTCATAATTAATTACAAAATACCTAATGTTCATATATGTAATGATGGAGTATGTTTTGAAACTATTTTTGTTTTAATTAAAGACCTTTCTTCTAAAATTATTTTAGGAAATCCCTTTATGGCCTTACTTTATCCCTTCTTAACAACAACTGAAGGAATTAAAACTAATGTGTTAGGAAAAGACATATTTTTTAAATTCATTTTACCACCTATCTCGAAAGAAATCTATTCACTAGATAATATTTCCATAATAAAAGAAATTGATAAAGAAAGAATTTACAAGAAAAACAAACATTTGTTATCCTTAAAGTCAGAAATAATATATGAAAGAATAGCTGATGAATTGACATATCCCATATTAAATCATAAAACAGAAGTATTTAGACAACAGATTGAGACAGAAATTTGTTCTAATCTCCCTACTGCTTTCTGGCATAGGCATCGACATATAGTACAATTACCTTATGAAAAAGACTTTAATGAAAGACAAATACCTACTAAGGCTAGACCAATACAAATGAATAATGAATTATATTAGAACACTGTAAAAAAGAAATTGAAGATCTTTTAAATAAAGATTTAATCAGAAAAAGCAAGTCTCCTTGGAGCTGTGCTGCTTTTATGTTAATAAATAGGCAGAACAAGAACAAGGAGTTCCAAGATTAGTTATAAATTATAAACATTTAAATAAAGCATTACAATGGATAAGATATCCTATTCCCAATAAGAAAGATTTACTTGACAAACTTCATGAAGCAACCATATTTTCTAAATTTGATATCAAAAGTGGATTTTGGCAGATACAAATATTTGAGAAGGACAGATATAAAATTGCTTTTGCAGTTCCTTTTGGTCATTATGAGTGGAATGTCATGCCTTTTGGTTTAAAAAACGCACCTAGTGAATTTCAAAATATAATGAATGATATATTTACACCTTTTACAGACTTTTCAATTGTTTATATAGATGATGTTTTAATTTTTTCCAAAACAATTGATGACCATTGGAAACATTTAGATATATTTGTTAAAGTAATTAAACATAATGGATTAGTTGTATCAGCCACTAAGATAAATTTGTTCAAAGATAAAATCCGATTTTTAGGTCATAATATTTATAGGGGAACCTTAAGCCCCATTGACAGAGCTATTCAATTTATAGATAAATTCCCAGATGAAATAAAAGATAAAAACCAGTTATAAAGATTTCTTGGCAGCCTAAATTATGTTTCAGACTACTTTCAAGGATTAAGAAAAATATGCAGACCCTTGTATAAAAGGCTAGAGAAGAATCCTCCCCAATGGACAAAAAAACATACTATGATAATCAGACAAATAAAAAAATATGTTAAGCAACTTCCTTTTATTGTTATTCCTTCCCCCAATACTTTTAAAGTTGTTGAGACAGATGCTTCTAACATAGGTTACGATGGAATTTTAAAACAGGTAGCAAAAAATGTTACAAAAGAACAATTTGTTTGATTCAACTCTAGCTCCTAGTCAGCTACCCAACAGAATTACACCACTATTAAGAAAGAAATTTTATCTATTATATTATGTGTTTCAAACTTTCAAAATGATCTTTTTAATCAAAAGTTTTTAATTAAAGTTGATTGTAAAAGTGCTAAAAAAGTTTTACAGAAAGATGTTCAAAATCTTGTTTCCAAACAGAGTTTTGTTAGATGGCAGACTATTTTAAGTGTTTTTTATTTTGACATTGAATATATTAAAGGAGAGACTAATTCGATTCCTAATTTCCTAACCCGTGAATTTCTACAGGGAAGATGAGCTCTCCTGCAGATAAGAACAAATCCCCAAAACCTAGAACTAGACAGTCTTATGCTGCTCACCAATCCCTCCTCCCCCTAGTAGATTTCACCCTTGTCCCTCTTCCAACTCACCTATCTTCCCTTCAAACAGGCCCCAAGAAAGACCCCCATTGACTTGCAGTCCGAACCCCTTCCAACCACTCTCCCCCAGCTCCACTCCAACAACCAAACAGTCATATGCATTACCCTCAACTCCTCCCTTAAAAACACCATTCAACATAGTTGCATCCTCTTTTCCCCTTTTAGCCTCTCCCTCTAACCAATCAAAGAATAGACCCTCTACCTCTCAAGAAGCCCAAGCCCAAGCCCCAAAAGAAGATCATAGTATTGAACTCCCAAAAGATTCCTAGAATTTTATTTTATGGATTGAACGAGAATACCAGCACATAAAAGACACCCTCTCCTTAGTCAATTAGCTCATACCTCGAGGATGGGAACACCCTAAGACAGAAACCTTAAAGACCCAGACATTTTATGAGTTTATTCCAGTTGATACAAACTCAATTTTAGTAACACATATGCCTTGTTCCCAAGACCCAAACAGAATTGTCTACTCTAAAGTTGTCATAAAACAAATCCTTACCCCCTCCCAATGGAGAGCACAACCCTGGATTACCAAGAACTTTTCTCAAACCTTTGAGCCTCAGTTTTATAATTATTATGACTATATGGAAGCTTGGGATAGGTTCCTTTTAGTTCAAAACAATATTTACAAACATACTTGGTTTTTCCGATTTGATATGCATAGAAAGAAATACATGATGATACCAAGATGGTTCATTGACTAGTGGAGTTCTTATGGTCCTGAAGCTATGATTCTCCTTCCTGACCTCTTAAAAGCCTATGAGACTTTCAAGAAAGAACCAAACATACCACACCTTAAAGATTTCCCACATCTTTTGCAGTTCTTTTACAGGTTTCCAAATCTCCCATGGATCATCAGATAGGAATACAAGATAGAAAAGCATCCCTAGTATCCTTTTCCCATGCTCACCAGAAAGTTTAAATTAAAATGGTGGAATAAGTTTAATTTTGATCATATTTTCCAAGAATTGCAAAAATAGACCTCTTCCTCCCAAACAGAAAATTCTAATTTCCTTCTAGAAAAAGTCAAGTCCAGTACCAACTTGCCTCTGTCTTAAATAGAAGACAGCTTAAAAAGCAATTGCTTGAAGCTGCATCACAAATTTCGAATGATAAAGATAACACAGTAATGGAATCCTCCTCTCCAAATTACAGGACTCATCCAAAAGCATTTCAAGATTCTCAAGATCTCTATGACATATGACAAAAAAAACAGAATAACAACTCGCTCAGATAGACCCTTCAGAGATAGATTTCTATTCACAAGCACGAAATAGACAACCTAGACAAATCAGACAAATATTCTTGATAGATATTTTTGACAGAGCACTATTCACTTGCATGCTTCGGACAGACTGTTCAGATAGATCTAGAAAAATTAGATAGATATTCTTGACAGATTACTATTCACCAGCACATGTCTGACAGATTCCTAGACAGATTTATTAGAAGCTACTTTATGATATTCTACAACTTTTAAGTCTCCACCGATAGATTAATTTGAGTTAGCTGACTCAGGTTACTTTGAAGACTTACTGTGGTTCACTTCATCTATAAAAGAGACAGACTAAGAAGACAGAAGAAAAGCTTCTAAAGTTCCAAGTTTTAAAAAAGCCTTTGTAATAGCCTTCCCTCTCCCTCAGAAAGACTTCCCCTCTTGTAATCTTGTAACCTTTCTCTTCAGACAGTTTTATTTTGTAATCTTGTAACTCTTCAGACAGTATTTTATTTTCAAGCTTGTATCAAAGACAGAAGTTTGTTTTCAAGTTTTATCAAAGACAAAAGTTTTTATTCAAGTAAGATTTTACAAGTTTCATTTTTCATAATCCATATTCAGTTTTAACTTATTTTGAATATATCTATTTTGCTATTTTCTTCTTTATCATCTATTTTATCATATTTATGCTTCCATATTACTATTGTGCTCTGATACCATTGACTACCTAGGAGAGAGCACAGCAGTAATATGAAAGCATAAACAATGATAAAATAAATGATAAAGAAGAAAATAGCAAAATAGATATATTCAAAATAAGTTAAAACGGAGTATGGAATATGAAAACAAAAACTTGTAAAATCTTACTTGAATAAAAACTTCTATCTTTGATAATACTTGAAAACAAACTTCTGTCTTCGATACAAGCTTTGAAAATAAAACTATCTGAAGAGTTACAAGATTACAAAATAAAACTGTCTTAGAAACTGAAATGTTACAAGATTTTGTCTAAAGGGAAGAGTTACAAGATTACAAAAGGGGAAGTCTTTCTGAGGGAGAAGGAAGGCTATTAGGCTATTTCAAAGACTTTTCTAAAACTTGGAACTTTAGAAGCTTGTCTTCTGTCTTTGTAGTCCTTCTCTTTTATAGATGTAGTGAACCATGGTAAATCAACCTAAGTAGGTAGAGTTAACTTAAGTTAAACTGTTGGTGGAAACTTATAGAATATTACTATTAATGAATAGTGGTCTGTTTGGGAATTTATAGGTCTCTTTTAACGCATGCTAGTGAATAGTAGTGACCTGTGAACATCTGTCTGTATATGTCTGGACTATCTTAGATCTGTCTGGAAGCTATTCACTCATGCTGATGAATAGTGATCTGTACTGGTGAATAGTGATTTGTTATATTTATCTATCTATCAATCTGTATCCGCGTAGTTATCATAATCTAGCAAATCAGAGTTATCCTCATACTGCTCATGCTCATAAACTACTCCATAATTACTACATAGGACGCAATATGAAATAGGAAGATAAATAGGTACACGATCCTTTGCCATCATTATTCTAGGATCCTTAGTAATCTTTCTTATCCCAAAAAGCCTCCTTGCAAAAGGTCTTGGACCATATACGACTATCCTGTTAGTGTAGCTCTATAAATGGAAGCCTCTGTCTAATTCTTTCTATATTTCATAAATCTTGTTACTCATGAAACTAGACCATTCCTGAGCCAGAGCATCTGGATCATCAAGTGATAAACAAGTATCTCCTATATACCAGTTGTATTCAGGGATACAACCCTAATCATGGATAAGGACCAAAATGTGTGCTAGCCAAGCTTCCATATAATAGCTATTGTCCCAAGCTGGAAGAGTTCTCCAGATAGTGATCTTCATATAATTATGTCCTCTAATCTGTGCGGCTACTTCTTGGATGACTTTGGGAAATAAACTAATCTAAATTTCAAAAGTTATGATTAATTTGCTAATAAACCCTGCTTCTAGCATTTCAGATAACCATAAAGGATCACGAATTAATGGATCTTCTATCTTTGTATTGATAAGTAAGCCCGGATAAGGATTGTATCTATCTCCTGTTCCTTCATAAACTATGTTTGCTTCTCCAAAACTTTCATAAACTATAGCCATATGTCATCTATCATGAATACATTGCCTCTGTTAGCAACGTATCCTGAAGGGATATTGTCTCTATCAAGATGCCTTCATGCTTATCCGAAATCCTTACTGAAGGCTTTTGGAATTGTTTGGGTTGCACCGCTAGTGCCTTGTCCTTTCCTTTCATCTCTACCTAGGAGGTTCTTTTACTCATAGTAGTCTGCAATTGGGTTTCGGGAAAAGGATTATGTCTTGAAATATTATTTTGAGAATAAATATTTTCATGCAAAGCTTCTTTCAAATTCATTTTTAAAATCCTTTTACCAATGTCTTTCTATGAAATTTCTTTAAAATGCTTTATAAGAAAATCATTTTTAAAATTTAAAGTATATATAATAAAACAAACTTTTCCTTGTACACCTTTGTGCTCTTGCTGAGTAGTAGTCGTATTAGAGTAGTCATGATGAAGTCTGTCAAAGTGAGTGGAATTCAAAAACGTTTCAATATCTGCCATAAAGTCTTTCATCAGCTACTATAATAGTCTGGGGAAAATCTGTCAAAAGCTTATGATTAACTTTTCCTGTGAATAAATTAAATTTGTCTTTGTTCAAGAAATTACCACAATTAATGTTTTCTTTAATGATCAATAAAGGAGAATCTGTCAAGGCTTCTTTTATTAAAACTGCTTTTAATAAAACATATGTTATATGAGCATTTAAGGATACTATAAAGGGTGCAAGTATATCATCTATTATAATTTTGTTTGATACATCTATCAGACTGTCAGTCCATTCATATTGACTAAAAGAGATTATAAGCATAGTTCCATCTTTTATCTCTTTTCCACCAAATTCTTCTTCATAAGGTGTTTAGACTATATGTTGGTGCCTTTGCCAAAAAGCAATGGGGGAATAAGAACAAATCTCTATCTCTTTATCTTGTTTGGATTTCTTTTTGTCATTTTTTGTCAATTGGTCATCTAGTAATATTTCTGTCTTTAAAGATGACAAACTTCTTTCAGTTCTATAGATTCTTTCTTTATTAATATCTTTTAGGATAGTGACCTTTTTGGAAGAATGATTTTCTTTTAGGACAGGTGGTAAAATGAATCTAAAGAATATATCTTTTCCCAACACTTTAGTTTTAATTCCTTAATCTGCCACTAAAAAGGAGTAAAGTAAAACCATAAAGGGATTTTTTAAGATAACTTTTAAAGAGAGGTCTTTTAAAATAGGTTTAAAACATATGTGATCATTAGGTAGTTTATAATTAAGTATTTGAGTTAATCTTTCAGATGATCTTCCATAATACTTTAAAGGTATTAATCTTTCCTGCATACAATTCATGTTATCAACATTTGAGTCTGTTAAAGTGACTTCTGCCAAAGAAAACTTTTTATTAATAATTCCTGTATCCCTTTTTTGAAAAATATCTCTGTCAATTAAACTCAAAAAATTTTGTCTATTGCTATCAAATTTATTAATATCTGTAACTTCTTTATTTGTAGGATGATTAGGGGAGTCTGTCATAGGATTAGAAAATACTTTTAAATTTATTATTTCTGCAATATTTTGTTTATCTATGTGAGTGGAATTATCTTCTTTAATTTCTTGTTTTACCATTTTTTCTTATGTCATTAAATCTTGTTGTGTTACTGGTTTTATATCCATGCCATTTTGTTTCTTTTTTGTCTTTTCTTTCTTAGCTTTTTCACATTTCATAACATGGTGTCCATATTTCCTACACTTAATAAAAGCAATAGGAATTTCTATAGAATCTTTCAATTTTAGCAAATAGTTTTTTTTGTCTTTTAGATGATTGGGTGAATTATATATCAATTTCATTATTATGTCTTTTTGTTTCCCTTTTCTTTTCTTAATTTTAAGTGGGTTGGTTGATTTTAATTCTTCCTTTTTCATTATTTGGTCTATTTCTTTTTGCTTAACATTAAATATTTCCATTAATTCATTTATTATGTCTTTCTCAAATTCTAATTTACTTATTCATTTTACATTTGTATTATGTCTGTCACATTGTTTTTTGGTATGCCCGTATTCTTTACATTTATGACAAATAATATTTCTAATATGTGTGTCAAGTTTCTCATTATCTGATAACTCAGTAATCTCTAAAACTGTTATGTCCTTTTTCATTTCTTTTATCTTTATCGGTGAATTTAAAATTTCTATCTTTTTAGCCAATTCTACTAAACTATTGTCTCGGGTATAATCCATAGTTTTTTCAATTGATTTTAGTCTTTCATCAATTTCTTCTTTAAAACTATTACTCTTTTTGGAACTATCATCTTTTTCTTTTTTGTTGACTACTTTTATCAAGTCATTATTTTCTTTTTCTTTCTCCTTCCTTATCATGTTTCTTTCTTTGTCTTTGTCTATGTCTCTTTCTATGCTAAACTCTTTATGTAGAGTTTCGTTTGGGTTGTAAGCCTCTTGTCTTTCAAAGTCTCTTACTTTTTCTATGTCTATTCCTATATCTAACTTGTTCTTTTGTATTATAGTACTAGGATTCTTTTGTATTGTTTCTATTATGCCATCTTTCCTTTTATTATTTTCTTGGCTTTCTATAGAACTTCTTACTACATGACTATAGTCTTTCTTTTCTATCAGAGTGGTCTCTAGAGTTTTTAAATTATTTCTCCCGTCATCTTTTCTACATGTAATATTTATGAATATGTTAGTGCTTACTAAACTACTATTTTTTCTATCATGCCAATTATCTATCACTAAAGATGATCTTTGATGGGGTTCAAAGTTTCTTTCTTGTTATGAATTTAAAGCTTTAATTTTTTTCATAAAGGTCCAAAAAACTGTCTATTCTATTATCTCTATCATTTTTCCTTTCTACAATGCTGGATCTTTCAATAGCTTCTAAAGATTCCAATTTTTTTATTAATCCTATCTAAGAAACTATTATTATGTCTACCAGTCTGTCTATTGATCTTATCCCTTGTGTATGTACTCCAATTATTTGTACTATTATAATTATAATTATCTATATCACTGTCAGAGTCAGAATCAATTTCATAATCCATATTATCATTTAATCAACTATTGTCTATATCTCTCATGCTATAACCTTCATCATAATCTATATCATCATAGTCCATGTTTCTAATTAGTATGTGCCTATCCTAAGTGTGAACAAGCAAACAGAAGATGAGATAATAAACATATTTATTCTATTTCCAAGCAATTAATAATTACTAGCGCAACTATTACTAACCACTGGTATCCTTGTTAT